>NC_138953.1:13197500-13547500 GCF_965226115.1 Aulonocara stuartgranti
CAGCCTTGGAAGAGGTGTACTGTTTAGGACTGCTTTTATTGACGTTGTATTCAGGCACAGACATGAGTTTGTGTTTCACTTCTGTGTAATTATCGTTCCAAAGAGGCCGAATTTCAGAGACTTCCAGATACTCTGACATTTCACACTCTGTGGGTCAAGCTCCAAATACATTATAACTTACATTTCCCACTATTGTTTTCAGAGGCTAAGTGCCACTCCGGAAGGCACGGACGCTAACATTCGTTGGTAAAATCAGAGTTCCCTTTAAATACCACGGAAGACATGATTTAAAGTAGTATTATTGAACTTGTTGGGGATTGCTCACCAACCTTATGAAACATGCTTCTGTGACTGACTGACTCTATTGCTGTCACACAGGTTTTATCATCAAATCTGAGTCTGTGCAATCACATCAGTGAGAGACCACTGTTCTTTATCTTCCAAGGTTTCAGTAGCATATTGTCTCTATAAATAGCTCGCTTTCTATCGGGACCTTTATTGTTTTAGCACAATAAGATTTCAAGAAAATATGAAAATGAGGGAGAGTCTATCTATAGAGAACAAGTGTTCTGGAGTGAAGCAAAGCATCAGTGATGTCAGCAGTTAAAAGCATGCAAAACAGTCCGAGACAGTTGCGTCACCACTAACCTATAATGATTTGAATGGTGTCAGGGCAGACTGGAGTGATTAATTTTCACAGGCAAATCTCTTTTGTTTCCGTCTTCCCCAGCTCTGCAAAAATGTTCTGGACTGATTTTTTTTTTTGTAGAGCTGGGAAAGCTCTCTGTAAAATTCTGTTTTCTGTCATTGATGGTAGCTGTGAGAAAATCAAACTGAAGCTAGGAAGGTTTTATTTATTTATGTTGTAAGATATATATATATATATATATATATATATATATATATATTTGGGATGAATCAAGTCTTTAAATAAGATGACTCCTGTCTCTCTTTTTTGCTCATACTCATTTTTGTGAGGTAAAGGTGCCTGTTTTCTTGCATGTTAGTGAATCTAATTCCTCATTCTTTTGGAAGGAAACACCTCAGTCAACTTTTAATGGTGTGTGCGGAGAGGTAGGGCTCTCAGGGGCAGAAACTTGGCTCTGCTGTGATTTATTGTTTAATTGAGCCGACTCGTTAAAGTTACCTGTAATTGATGCCATAAAACCCCTGGCTGTCTCCCAGCTTCTGGGTTGTGTAACACTGCAGGTTAACATGCAACCCGACGTTCCTGTGGATATTTGACTGCACTAAACAGAACTGTATTTTCAGATCGTCTGCTTGTCTCAGTGTGAAGGAGCTGAAAGTGAAAAAAGGCAGTAATGGACTGGGGCAGTTTGTGCAGAGCTTTAGTTTGCTAGTACTTGAAAAAGAAAGGGAGATTGTGGATTGTGTGTGTGAGTGTGTATGTCTGGCAGTTTGGTATTTCCTGAAGGAGTTTCCTCCTACCGTCAGAGCGGAACCACCCTGGGCCCCTCAGCAGTCCAACCCACAGACTGACCCGGTACTGCTCCCAGAGAGAAAGAGAGAGACATGGCAACAGTATGGAGTCTCATTGGATGTGAAGGTGTACAAGTATAAAGAAGCATTGATAAAGTTGTTGCACACAGAGAACTAGGTTGTTATTAAGATTGGAAGACTTATTCTCGTCTCCCCAGTTCTGCCTCAGGCTATAGACACCTACGCATTCTGCTAGTCTAACGTTCCTTATCATCCGTATTTGGTCTGTCATAATGCGTGTGGCTTGATGAAGAAGTGTATCCTCAGCACCTTACAGCAATTTGTTGGCTGCAGTGTGTCCCAGAGATAGCAAGGAAGCACCAAGGAGGATCGCGGGCTAGGATTCCTGAGCTATTAGCCAGCATTACTCATCCAAAGGCCTGACAAGAGAAACATGGCAGATGAGGAGAAAAGGCTGGGGTGAGCGGGGAAGAGGGTATTGTTGAAAGAGTTACAGAGAGAAGAGTGAGTTTTGTCAGCCCTTGTCTTTGCCCCCTTGTCACAGCTGGGCTTGATTACCCAGGGTTCTCCGCTGAGCAGCTTCAGGCAACGTGGATACCGGATTGTAAGATGCACTGAGCTTTTTCAGGAGAGGAGGGAAAGATCAGATCGGACCTGTGTTACATTTTCCTAAGTGGTTTTATAAATTCAGTTTTGAGCATTAGGCTGGTGATGTGGACATAATGAGAGCATGAAAAAATAAAACTCAGTCTTCTGACTGAATTGTAGATCCAAACCATTACCTTCCTTTGGGAGTCAGTCAGTGATTCTTTGCCAAAGCTGCTGGTGTGAGTAATTTTTCATGGCGGTACTTCAAAGTCATCAAAGTCTGACACCAAAGGACACCTTGTGCGAGAGGCTCATGTCCATAAGCAGCATCTGACAAAATGGTGTTATAGTTTGTTGGTTGTTCCTAAAAGTGACATTTTGAATAAAGCATCTGCTTCACCTGGAATATTTGAATCTTTGACACTTATGTCATTGCGCCAATTTTGGGCACTATTCATAATATAATATCAATACTGAACATATTACATTTCAGTCTGTGATTGACTGGCGGCCCGTCTTCGGTGTCTCTGTTTGTCCTTTCTTTTGGTTTTCTGAGGAGGACAGTCTTCCCAGAGACCTATTTCATGTGTGTGTCTTTCATAAACCTTTCACAAAGGGCCACTTTATGGTGATTGAAGTTGTGTTTACTAATGAATGCCAGACTGAATGTTCGCCCACCAGCTCATGAATATGCAATGATGTCAAACCGGCGCTAACACCCATGAGTTGTCTTTACTATTAGCCGCGACAGGAGGAGAAAACTGGAGCCCAGCTACGAGTCTGAGAATTACAGGAGAAGCAGGAAGGAAGGAAAGGAAGAAAGTGAATGAGAGATGTAGATGCAGCCTTGGCTCAGAGCGAAGCCGCTGAGATTTTTAATGTGTGTCTCTGAGAGTGTGTATGTCCCATAGAGGAGTATGTTTATAAATCACAGAGTCAGGCAGTGTGTGTCTTGCAGGGCCGGTGTTTCCTGCAGTGTAATCTGAGTCTCTGGTGGAATGTGTGAACCACATCCGACTCCACTCCACTCAAGCCCCCGACTCACTCAATATCCCACTGTAAACAACATGGCTTTGCCAGGGATTCTTGAACAGGACAGGTAGAGTCGCTATATCTCCCAAAAATAACAGAGTGCAGGAAATGCTTCAAAATAAGAGCATATTGGGCCCTGCAGTCAGCGAAAGTCACCCCTGAAAAGTGATATTAAACTTTTATTCACTGTGTTTTCAATGAACCTATGACTTCTTTATTGTGTGTGTGCATGTGTGTGTGTGAGTGAGAGAGAGAGGTTTAAACTAAGAGGTTAATTGTAGTGTGACCTCCCTAATGTCTTTCCCTGGCTGGTTATCTTGATTGGGTAATTAATTCTGGGGCCGCTCTCTTCAGGCGACCCAGTATTCACACACTCACAAGTCTCTCTTTCTCATACACACACTTCTTTTGAATCTCCTGAACTCCAGCACCACTACATTCCCTTAACCCTAAGGCTGTTCTATTGTTTTACTGTTACCTTTTCTCGTTATTTCCTCCTTCTCTCGTTCTTTCACTCCCGCTCATGTCTTTCATAACAAAAAATAATTTCCCCCAGGGATCAATAAAGTATTCTGATTCTGATTCTGATTCTCTTTTTCATTCAGTCACTCTCAGACTGGCTCATCTGATATTTTATTCTCAATCCTTCCTCACAGCTTGAACCCTCAGAGAACTGACTGAAGTTAAAGTAGCTGCACAGTATCAACACAGCAAAATGTATTGTTGCAGTTTAGGCTTTACTGTTGTAGCTTCAAACAAGTAGTTCTGTCTGCTTCACATTTCATACTTGCTTAGGCCTCGGTCACACAGGCCTAGTGACCGGTTAGCAAGCCCCCGGTCTGGTCACTGGTGTGTTTTCCCCAGCCCATTGGCGAGAGATTGTGGGATGCTGCTGGTTCTCACTAGGTGAAATCAGTTGCAAAGAGGGTGCTGGACCAAAAACCTCACCGTGATTGTTTGGTTGCTAGCAGATTGGAGAGGTTATCCATAGTTTAAAGGAAGACACCAACTGAGCGGAACATTAAAAAGCTGTGATGCAACAGAGAAGCAGCCAGTGTTTTCAAAGTAAAGGTTTTTCCTTATTGCTAAAAACAACTTGTAGTAAAAGGTGCAATTTTTACCTTGAGAGTAAGTCTCCGTTTCTGGATTGCATTACACCTGTGATTCTCAAAGTGTGAGCCGAGACCACCTGCTGGAGGTACTGCAGGTAGAGACCACAAATTCAATTAGAAATCACTCAAAGTGTGTACAGCTACACTTTTATATGACAATTAAATTAAAACTGATAACAAGAGGTGGTTACTTTGAAATACTTCTCATTACTGTGATCCAGATTTGCTGCTCTTGTATTGAAGTTTGTGTCCCAGTGGCTCACACATTGGCCATAACACTTTGCATATGACTGTGTAGCAGTTTATAGCCTGTGTTGTTTATGTTTTTGAGTAAATTTTAAAGGATAAACATCACTTTCTCTTGTTTTTCGATTACAATGAAGATTTCAGACTGTAAATGTTTTTAGTTACTTTGAGGAAGCTTGCACTTCCTCCCCTCTTTCTGAGTCCAGTTTTGGAGTATGCTCAGTCTTCAGGGCTGAGCGACCACTTCCTCTAAGTGGCAGACAGCTCACTGTTTTCTTCCCCACCTTATCACTCTATCACCAGCTAACAGACACAGAAAGAGAGAGTTAGAGGACGAGAGAGCAAGCAAAGGGAGCTCCTTTTTGCTCTCTCTCTTTCTCTCTCCTGTGCACTCTTTCAGGTTTGGCTCTCCCTGTTTGGGCACGATGAGAAGAGCAGATTATTGGAGCTGATAAGATGAGGAATGCTGCTTAGAGAGGAAACGCCATTCTGGATGAGATGTAGCCTATAGAAGCCTGTTCCCCTGTCCACGACATGTCATCCAACACCACCACTGGCCTTTTCCTATCCTTCGTCTTATAGAGGAAGGATAGACATAAGGGAAGTGAGCCGGGATTGAAATCCATTGACCCAAAGCAGATGAGCATGTCCATTCAAGCCGCCCTTTTCCTCCTGCTTGCCCTCTTTCTGCCTCTGTCTGCTCCTGTTGTTTTGACTTCATTTCTCTTGAATAATAATAAATTCAGAAGTGCGTACCAGTGGCCTAAAAAATATCAGTAAACTGTTGTCATTAGAACAAGTTTGTACCGAGAAAATGTCACTGGAAAATGTGTTAATGGAGCAGTATGTGGAGTATCTGCAGGGGTGTCGAACTCCAGGCCTTGAGGGCCGGTGTCCTGCAGATTTTAGATATCAACACACCTGAATCAAATGATTAGTTCATTACCAGCCTCGGGAGAACTTTAAAACATGTTGAGGAGGTCATTTAGCGATTTAAATCAGCTGTGTTGGATCAAGGACACATCTAAAACCTGCAGGACACCGGCCCTCGAGGCCTGGAGTTCGACACCTGTGATCTAGAGAGATACTTTTGTCAAATGTTATTTAGATTTTTACTGTAAAATCTTTAAAAATTCATCTCAAAGGGAGTGGAAGGCGGAAATCTTGTGGTTTGTTCAGATGCAACTTTGTAGGCCTAAGCTGTGCTGCCATGAGAGAAGAGTTTTCTCTTGGAAACCCTTCCAAACTGCTCATCTTGGTCAGTCTTTTTTCTAATTGTACTGTTATGAACTCTAGCATTTAACATTCCTACTGAGTCCTGTAGGGTCTGAGATGTACAGCTTGGTTTATTTGCACTTTATCTGAGCGTTCCACGCACTGACTTTGGTGGGACATTTATTCCTGGGAAGACTGACAGGTGTATTTAACATTTTCTGCTTGTGAATCATTTCTCACTGTAGAATAATAGACTTTAAATTGTTTGGAAATGGCATTATTACACATTCACAGCAACAATTGTTTTGCTAAAATGATTGATGTCTTTCCTTGGCATTGCACTAAGACATACTTGGATACTCTAGACCAGCAACCTGCCAAAACGTCTGCTTAAATCAAAGTGTTCACACTTACTGCTCATCAATTAATCAGGTAATTTTGATTAACGCATTTATTATATCATATATTTATATGATATGATAAATATTATATATTTATAAAATATATTTGATTTGATCATTTTTTATTTAACATTTGAGTTGCCCACTTAATCCTATGGAATTAGTAACTGCATACTTTGTAAGACCTTTTTTTTCACATGACTGTAACATATTATCTATACTGAACTTATGAAATTAAAATTGAAGTTACGTTTTTCTAGAAGCAGGATTAAATACTTCAGCTGTCTTGCCAGTGTTCTCTACTGCACCCCAGTAAAACATGTACCTGCTGCATTTTGCAGAATCTGAATTGTGAGTTGTGGCCACTTGTTGAAGTTTTAAAACCTTGTAGATTCCTTATTGTGGTGCTTATCCTACATTTTTAAAAAATTTGTTCAATAACCGATATTCCAATGTGGAAATTTTCCTTCCTCCCAGTGTTTAATGTTCATATAATACAAACAATACTAGAAGAGTCTAAAAGAAAAACTATTTGTTTATTCGTTTCTCAGGATTTTCTTAGCACCACCTAAAACAGTGAAAAGGCAGTTTGTGATCAAAAATAAAAAGTATGTAATATGTTAATGTCTTTGATCATATTTTATTACAATCTTTGATTGAAATTGTCCACTTGCACACATGCATGATACAAAGAAAAGCCCAGTTTTCCTCTTGAACCAGAGCAAACCTGACTACATCCAGAAAATGAGCAATGGCTGGTGAGAGTCACGGAGGAGAGACAAGGTTGTCTGTTAGCAGGTTCAGAGAGCGGCTGAGGTGAAAAACGGAGAAGGGGAGAAGGAAAGAGCAAGAGACTAATAAATAGTGTGCTGGGAGTTGAAAACTGCAGACAGAAGTTTTTATGTGCGACTGCCTCGCTTAACCCCAACGCCACTGAAAGTTCAGCCAGGGCCTGAATTAGATCACATCAAGGGATCATCTCTGTGTGCATGTGTATGCTAAAGTGTGTGTGTGTACCACATCCTTCAGCCAAAACTCACCTGTTGATCTTCATCCAACATAGCTGACATCTATGTCACCCGTACAAAAACAGCTCCCAAAATGAGAGCAGACATGTAACCTATACACGCTTGATGTGTGTGTTTGTATACTGTGAGGCCGAACTAAAAGTAGATTGTTTGTGTGATAGAGGCCAAGGCAGGAGAGAAGTTAGACGTTTTTGGTTTTGGCTCGTCAAACCATAATTTAATTTTGTTACCACTGGGCATATAATAACAGATCTGGACATCAGTAATAACAAAATTGTACTCACGCTAAAAGCTAAGATCTAGAACAAAGTCAAACAGGGCAAGAAATACAAGTTAGACTGTCAGACAGGTTTCAAACCCACATGTTTGCCAACATCACTTGTTCCCAGCGTTGAACAGTGAAACGATCACTCAAAAACTGGCTGACTTGAGGGATTACGCCATCGTTTCAGGTGTTCTGACTTTCAGCTTTACCTCAAAATATGTTGGGTTACATAATCTGCCTAAACTTTTGGTTGGTTGAAAATCTGCCTGAATGTCTGACTTGTGGTTTGTTTTGTAGAAATTAGTAGAAATGCCATGCTCTCAGCAATTATTTTGCTATGCACAGTGTTAAGCAATTGCAAAAGCCTTCCAAAATAAGACCAAGGTTATAATTTGGTGTGTGTTTTGGGGGAAAAAAAGACAACAGCAACACTTATGTGAAGTTGTGCAAGAAAACAAGTAAACCACCGTGCCCATGACTCCCACATTTAATCAGTTGAGGCTGTGATGTTATAATCATAGATAAGAATGCTGATTGTGCAGCTAGAAGACAATGCCTACACAGTCCACGAATGTAGACAAAATCCAGTAAGCCAAACACAAATCTTTTTCTATGTATTGTTCCAATACTAATTTTATATTGCATGTAGTTTTATGTTTTAGAATATAATAATTGGGGTTGTTACTCAAAAAAGTAGAGTTACACATTACACTTCTTAAAAGTTATACAGTAAGTTACTTAGTTACATGCCAAAGAATCTAATTTGTTACATTATCTCTCCATTAAATAACCGTGCATTGCCACATACTTACCAGTTAACAATATAAAACGCTGGCTACAGTTCCCCACATGAACTGAAATCCCTAATGAGCACACACACAAGAGCTTTCTTTTAGTGTTATGTATGAAAACAAAGCCGACTACAAAAAGCAAAGATGACAACCAGCCCACAGAGATTTGAATTCGATTGCCACAGTGATTCTGCTGTAGAAACATGTACATGTAGTAGAACTGGAGGCTAAAATGCTGCAAGCCTGATTGTTCATCAGGTTGTTACCTGCTGAAACTCAGGCTCTGGCTGCTGGGATGTGGTCTGCATTTACTCAGCTTTATCATCAGCCTGCGTTCTTGGCTAGCTTTGTATTAGTATTCTGTCTGTGCAGGGGCTTCCAAAGACCCAAAGATATATTAGTAGCGTAATTGTTTCTTGTCCTGTTGTGCAATAAAAAAGTATAAAAAGCAATGTCCATGTCTCTGCTGCAGGCTGCTCCACCAGTTTCCTCCTCCTGCACACCATCTGAAATCAGCTCATTGTGTTACAAGTGCGCAGGAAGAAAAAAGCATTTAGTCATTTGCAACACGTAGCAGTTGGCTCAGTCCGTTCTGCTTCCTAAGTGAAAGGGCCTTTAGCCGTTTTCTTACTGTAGCAGATACGGCATGTCTCATTAGTGCCATACAGTTTATGGAGAGAGCTTGTTATTTAATTTCATTATTTAAAACTCCAAATATTTTCATTTCAGCCTCCAGAACATCAGTAATAATTACGTTGAACCTTCAAAAACCAGTGGGGGACATGTAGGGGTGGGTACCAAATTCAGCATTGATACAGTTTTACACCAAATCACTGGGTGCCACTTTTGATATCAGTTCATATCTGGGGTTAGCTGTTCCCATCATTTTGGCACACACTGTTAGTGTGTGCCAAAAGTTACACATAATTGTTGGTGCGCAAAATGCAAACCACATCTAATCAGAGAAAAAATCTGGTCAAAACAGAGAGATTTGGTTTTGTGTTGTGTGTAAAGTGTTTCAAAGAAGTAAAATATTTCAGTGGAGAAGTATAGACTCAAGAAAAAAATTTTAATTTATTATTTCTTTTTGAGCAAAGTCCAGAAAAACAGTTGTTATTCACTTCTGGTACCAAATACAGGTGCCTGTACTGATACCAGTGTGTTTTAAAGTATGAAAGGTAGCCAGCTGTAGTAACAACACAGTGCTTATGTCCATCTTTTATATATAGTCTTCAATTTTAATGTGTAGGCTTGAGGTCTTAATGTTAATCTGCCTGTTACCAATGTCCTCTATACACATCAAAGCTGTATCTAATGTTAGCAGTGTAGCTGTTACTTTAATCCATTTCAATTGTTGCCATATTAATCATATAAATTGGACCCAGACTTTCCTTCAGCATGGAGAATATAGAAGCTACTTAACAGTCATCATCTGTACCAAAACACTGAGGCTGGGTGTCAAAGCCTAGACAAACCCCTCGATGCTTAACTGAGATTACACAACAATTAAGATAAGAGAGGATGAGATTTTCCTCTCCCCTCAGTCTCTCACCCTCTCTCACTCAGTCTCGCTCTCTCCCTCCTTTTTTAAGTATGATTGTAAAGAATGTTGTTTAAAGAAGGGAAATTAAGTTTGCCTTTGATGTCTTCTGAAATATGAAACAGCCACACGCTTATAGAAATGTTAAACACTCACCACACACACGCTCACGCTGACACACACCAGCTGATTTCACTGGAAGCCG
This sequence comes from Aulonocara stuartgranti, assembly GCF_965226115.1. Lineage (NCBI taxonomy): Eukaryota > Metazoa > Chordata > Actinopteri > Cichliformes > Cichlidae > Aulonocara > Aulonocara stuartgranti. The sequence continues at coordinate 13,207,385 of NC_138953.1, forward strand.
CTGCTTCGCCCAAACTTTATTATACAAATGCCCAAACAGACTAAACACTTACTTACTTTTCACTGGGAATTACTTAACTGCACAGTTTCAGTTTGACCTCTGTGGAAGTGAGCAGTCACCTGAGCCACCCCCTCACCCCCGCCTCCCGTAGTCTTTTCCCTCCCTCTACCTCTCACTCTCTCCCTCTGCTGCTTTCTGCTGACTCCTGGAATTATGATCTGTTTCCCGTCCACAGGAATAATAGAATACAGGAGGAAGAGGGGGGTCGTCAGCAGCTCTGTGGAACAGTAGTGAGGAGTCCAGCTACACTGTGGTTACATTCTGTTTGTATGTGTGTGTGTCTGCAAATGCGTTTATATCCAGATGTGCTAATGTGCGATGTTTTCCTCTTCATTTCCATAAACTTCACACATTAAAAGATTATCCTCGGACACGGACACACACATAGAAACAGAACTTAAACTCCATTAATGCTCATAAATCTTAACCCTCCTCCCATTATCTTGACAGTAAACGCCTCATGTATACAACCACGCGGCAGGCAGTGGGTCTCCACTCTTTACCAGAGCCTTCAGGCACTTAACACTATCGGCAGTCAGATCCAGCCACTCCAGTGTGTTTGGAGTGTGTGTGGAGTGTGTCCTCAGCCGCATAAATATTTATCACATGGCTACCCCAGGAATTTTAATGAGCACTGATGGAGAGCAATCAACACAGTAGAGCCAGTAGAGAGAGAGAGAGGCGAGAAGATGACATGAAGTGAGAGTTTGTGATAATTTAGCTTTTAAATATTAACATGACTTTCACTGTTTTCCCGAGAAGATTCACACACTCCTGCTTTCCTACTGATTTAGTCTTTTAAGAGTTTTTGTGTGTGGCTTTCTGCACTAAATATGTCATTACTGTGTATATATGTGTGTGTGTGTGTGTGTGTGTGTGTGTGTGTGTGTGTGTGTGTGTGTGTGTGTGTGTGTGTGTGTGCGCGCACATGTGCAGTGTAGTATTGTACATACTCATCAAGGTGACAGGGCCACCCCTTAGAGGTCACTTAACACATTGTGTGCAGGCCAAGCTGCATGGGGAGTGAGGGAAGGAAACCTGAGCTGTAACTCACACAGCTCGCTCTCTCTCCCCCGTAGACTCAAGCACATACATTGAATGAGACACGCTGGACCTGGCCTTTGACATCTGGCTGGGAGCGGCTAATAACTGTCTTGGATTCCTAAAGACGCAGCAGCTCGGAGTTCATTGAAATTTACTGCAGTGATGCTTTATTGACTTGAGGAAACAATAAATATGAAATCACTGATTTGTGTTGCCACAGAGTGGCACAAATGAAACCCACAGGTCTTCGTTTCTTCTGCTCAAGATTCCAGGATTTCATAAGATGCCAGATAAATTACACTAAATAGAAAGTATGTCAGTTTGAAGGAGTAGTGCAGACAGAGGTAACCTACATTTTTTTATGACTCTGGTTTCCATATTTTGTTCCAGTGTAAACAACATATTGTGTCGAAAAGAGCTAAAATAAGCGGGTGCAGTCGTGCAGACAATATTTCTTCTTCAAATGTTAAGTAACTGAAAGGAGAATATATGAGGATTTTTAGATTTTACGTAGTTTTAAAACATTTAACCTCCTACCATATAATAGTAAATTCCTCGTAATACTATTTTTAGTTTATTTAAAGCAATAAAGTAATAACTTAAAATATTCTGTATAATCTAACCTGTTGGCCTGAATTTCTGTTACTTTATTACATTCTCTTTTCAGTTCAGTCACAGTTATATCTGCTAATGTAAGATCTGTGTATGTTTAACTTCTCTTACTAATCACTTTGAAACCCACCTTAGCGATCCTGAGCCTCAGCCCCAGGCTGAGAAGCACAATCTACTGTGCTTGAACAGATACTTCATGTCAGAGTCAAATTTTTGTGTCACTAGAATTAAGTATTAAGTTATTACCAAGTTATTACAAGATTATGATGTACTGTGAATTTAATTAGAAAAAGAAATGGTGAATGTGAAGCACTTAAAGAGCACCTTTTTAACATTCACCTGTTAATGCACACACACAACCCAGTGACAATAGAGCAGGCCAATCATCAATAACATCTTAGAACTCAGTAAGATGCTCAAAGATGCCCTGGCGTGTGGAAGGGCCATGGATGAAACTCTCAGCCATGTGATTTGTGGACAGCTCGCTCTCACACCTGAGCCATTAAAACAGAGACTACTGCTGTTGTACAAATTACTGCATCAGTCTCCGATTTCATCCCTCCCTCCTTCTCCCTTCCCTTTACTTGAAACTGAGGGTCTTTTGTGCTTTAAAGGAAGTGATAAGTTGAGGCGATGCTGGCGTTAGAAATTGACCAGTGACAGATTTGTGACTGTAGGTCCAGGCAGCACTGAAACGATGAAACTCACTTTTTTTGCTACAAGTATGTCCCCACCTGCACAGACACACAAACACAGATGGCGACTCCCACACCTGTGCACATTGTGTATGCATTAACTTTCATGTTTCTGCAGGCAGGCTAGGTATCAGTCTGCTCCTTCCTCATTGTCCCGCCTTCATGTCCTTGTCATTGTCCGCGCAGTAATTCATTCCGGGTTTAAAAGCCCTGGATCAGGGATGACTTCTTCCATCAAAATCCCACCGAGGTCAAAGATCAGAACATCTGGGTCTGGTTGGAACATCTGGGTCTGCTGGGGACATGGAGACCATGGGCTCCAGACTCTCACAGTGTTCTCGGCCCCTTTATCTAATTTCCTTTGAAGTATTTGCAGCCTCATGTCCACTACTGTACAAATACCAGAGGCACTACTGGACTTCCAAAACCACATCATAGTCTCCCAGCATGCAATCCTCAGGGCAAGAGAGAGGAAAGGGAATCGGTTTCTTGAAAATGTTTGATCTGGGTAGGTTTGCAGTCGGAAGAAAAATAAATGCAGCTTAGGGACATTTACCATTTTTTAATCTATCCTGACAATTGTACTTGGTGTGTGTGTGTGTGTGCGTGTGCGCATGTGTGCGTGCGTGTGTGTGTGTGTATGTGTGTGTGCGTGTTCACACATCGCTGCCTGTTAGTGTGTATGTGCCCTTATGTGGGGGTCAGCCCGTGTGCTGTGTGATTTATTGAAAGGCCTTGTAGTGATACCAGATTCCTTTGCGTTAAATGCCTGCTCTGAGGGCCTCTTACTGGCTGTGTGCTTTATGGACCATGATCACACCCTATTTGTCTCTCACTTTTACATTTCTAAGGATTAATTTTATGGCTTCTCATCTTTATTAGACTGGATAGTGTAAGAAAAAGGGCAAAAGAGCAGAATGAGTAAGGGAAGGTCAGACCGCATACTTGTCAGGCTTTTTGTATTACGAGTGATTGTTTGACTGTATAGGTTACAGTTATATTTTGAGTCTTTTCAATAGTCATACTGCTTTTGTTTTATCTGATGTTTCGGTCTAGTCCAAAAGTACTTTTTTAATGAACAGTAAACTGTAGGAAGATGTTGTGGCTTTTTAGATTGTCCAGTTAAGTTCCATTTATTTCCAGTCATTACCAGTACAGCTGATCAAATAAACTGAGCTGATCAGGAAGAAAGAGGAAAGGACCACCTAGTGCTAAAATCATCAACTTATATGCATTACCAAAGCATACTCCAGGCATGTGATGAAGATCCTTTTACATCCCAGTCTCATAACTATTGCTTGGGAGCTAAGATTAGATAAAAACTGGGGATGTTGTGGTTTTATTTCAATCTGCAATTTGAGTCTGTGCTTTTTCTCTTTCAAAGTTTGGATCAATCTGGGATCGGTTCGGCCACTACAATCACTCCATTTGTTCCTGAGGAAAGTTTCTGGCTGGTGTTTTCCACATACCAATTACTTGTGGCAGTGTTCATCGCATAATCAGGACAGAAAATCGTCTCAGAATCAAAGATGCGTTTTTTAATACTTAGTTAAGGTTTTTAATTCAGAAACTTATAGAAATGACTTTACAGCCATGAGCTGATGATCAGAATTGACCAAAATGATGTTGCCTTATTTGTGTAACGCTTTGTAAATAATAAATGTGACCCTGTTTTTACTCGTCTGACAAAATGAACTCTTTGATGCCACTCAGAGACCTCAATGCCTCTTCATAGGCTTTAACTTAGTCTCGGTTGATGAGCAGGGGCCTGTTCTTCGTACCTCGCTAAGTAAGTTAGCTGGATTAGATTGTTGACGATTTCGCGTGATCCTGGATCGTTCGGTTCCCCGAAGCCCATCCGGGACTTGCTGTCATAGCAACAGAGCCGTAAGCGTAAACCTGCTCGGGAGCAGGCTTACTTTATGTAAACAGGATTAGATCGCGGCCACGCAGGTATGTCCGCGTCATTCATACGAAAGCAACAGCGATATTCCACCACTGTTTCACCATAAATAAATAACATCAATGTAACTAAAGATAATGCAGCACTTGATCCTTTTATTGATGTCACACAGATACATACAGGTCATTTCCTAAAAAAGGGAAATGAACTATTAACATTCTATTACATGTATGTGATTATTACAGATGTAATTCATATTTCAGAGTAGTAATTGTAAATTACTTCGTGTAATCAAGATGAGAGACCACGGCTATAAAAGCGAAGGTGGATTTGGGAAGCCTGTCGCAGCCATGTCCTGTCCGTATACGCGACCAACCCATTGCGGAAGGTGCAAGATTGATAAGGAGAGTCCTCAGAATTCAGCGTATATTGCGGGACAGACAGGATCCTTTAGCTCAGCGCGACAGTGTGCTCATTGAGAGATATTGATTTCCCCGTGAGGATATTATTCACTTAACCAACTTGTTGACGAGGGGGTGCAGGACCACCACCTGTCTTTTTTTCCTCTGCCCTTTTCTTGGTTGCTGTTATGAACAAACTAACAGAGTATTACAGGCCAGTATTACCTTGCCAAGAGACGAAAAGCAATCTAAGAGATAAATATTACCATTCTGTAGAATACTCCTGTATTCCACTTTTACTTGTTCCCATGTTCTTGTGGGTCCTGTTGTGGCTCTAATGTGAAAGGGGATATAATATAACATATTATAATATAATATAATGCCATATGATATTGGACAATATAGTGTCATATGATAGATCTACCCTACCGCCTACTGGTGTTGGCCAGAGGGGCCGATGGCGCGATATGGCAGCCTGGCTACAACCGTAGCTGCCTCCACCAGTGTGTGAATGTGGGAGTGAATGAATAGTGGTATCGTAAAGCGCTTTGGGTGCCTTGGAAAGCGCTATATGAACCCAATCCATTATTATTAGTATTATTATTAAATTACCTACGAGTTTGATTTGTCAGCAACTTTCTGCCAGCCCTCTCTCCTTGCTTCTGCAGCCTTTGCAGTGTTCTCTTGCGTTTTAATTAAACTCTGAAACTCCTGAAATCCCTCACTCATGAGTTCTTGCTCTGCTGCCGGAAAATACCGAGCACGCCCCTTCGACATTTTCGCCGACCAATCAGCGGGTTGCCGATCAATGTTTCTACTATCGATGCGTAGCCCCTTTTACGACACCCAGTGATGTCACATTACTGCGTCCAGCTGTACTAATCGTCAACAGTAGGCGTGTTCGGGGAACCGGATTAGCGAGCTCACGGTTAGCGCGATGGTTTGGTCTTGGATGTGTCATTTGATCTTGGATGTAGTAAGCGACGTACAAAGAACAGGCCCCAGGTGTAGATCATATTGTCATTCAACTTGTGAGAGCCACATTTTGTCACAGCTTAAAAAATTTTTTTTTATTTTTTTATTTTTTTAGATTTGTGCTGCTTAATTGTGTTATTATGACTGCTACATATTTGCAGACACGGACAGAACGCTGAGTTAAACAGGACGTACCAAGCTGTTGGGTTTGGTTCCAAATCGGATCCATATGAAGATTGTATTGTGCCCCCATCTGTTAGTAGTTCATGTTGAATTATTCGCTACATGCTCTGTTTGGGTGAATTCACTTGGCCACAGAACGCTCTTGTTAGCAGTTTGGACTCAGCTTTTATTTCACTGAGTGGTACTCTGCAGTATGAGCTCTGATGGTGAGGTTGTCTGTCACCTGTAGAAATCCTGGTTGACAAAGACCAGACGCTGGATTAACTTCCTGGATGCTGAACCGTGTGGTTACGTGCTAAGAAGGCAGACTTAGCAGACAAGAGTCTGATTTCAGCAGATGTTTTCCTGCCAAACTCAGATGGAGATTTCAGGCCTAACAGTAGTGGTGACAAAATGCTGATTTAAATACAAGGAATGGCTCTGCCTTCTTCCTCCCAGCTTCACGTGTTGTTCGATTTACACGTATATTATGTGGTGGGCTATATAGCCTTAAAAATATATCATGATATTTCAAAAAAATTCACAAAATGCTATTTATGTAAAAAACAAAATACTGAGCAGTCTCTAAACTGAATAGTCTCTCCTTCCTTGTAGCCTGGTTGTACTCGATGATGTGTTTTTTGCCTCAAGTGGTCAAAAAAGTGCGTCCACCTTTAGCAAGAATCGTTCTCCGAGGTTGTTAGAGTAGTTTTACTTTATTAAATCCTCATTGGAGGCTGTGGTCATTGTGGCTGTCACTGCTGTAGCAGTGATATCACAATATAACACTTTTTAATATCTCCAAAAAAAAGAATAATTTCACCAGTATTATCGTGGATAGCGCACACCCCTCATTTAAATCCCAATCTGCTCAGTGCTTTAGAGCTTTCACTGTCTTAGTAAATTTACTATTCAACAGAAAATATACAGGCGGAGTACGAATACTTGCTCTAAAGATACATTCATCTTTTTAGATGTGTAGCTGGTTAACACATCAACTTGAATCCAACCATTTTTGACATCACATAAACTTGGAACATGTTTTAATAGGTCCTTTCCATTAGCAGTAAGTAAGGATTTATGTTGTCTGTTTTGGCACATATTCTGCAAGAATTTCTTCTTTAATATTTAGATAAATTATTTAAACTCACAACCTTACGGTTACTTTGCTTCCAGTCATATAAAACCACAAAACGATGTGATCTCTTGATGCGTAATACATATTAAGCACCACCACCGTGGACTGTAAATAGGGTATGAGAGAGATGTCCGTCATGCGTGTTACCCTTTGAAAGGAAAACAAAGTCAAAGAAGTAAAAAGTGTGCCATGTGTGGTCAAGGTTCACTTATAAAATTGCCTCTCCTGACCATTAACAGCACTGTCAGGCCATCTATCAGTCACACCGAATGGCAGTAAAGGAGCTTGTATTAAGCTCCTTATGCAAAATGCTGCAGCTGGAAGTTTGGAGTCTCGCTGCTCTGCATTTCCATCACCCTCCTCAGTTTCCCTCACAGTTAATTGTGTGGTTCTAAAACTTGGTTTGCAAAGACGTATATAACCTGTGTTGTTGCTACATTACTGTTTCTACAGTGTTTGTAAGAGTGCTGTGATTTACCAGATAAGAAGAAGCTCAGGTTAAAGTACAAATCTCCAGATGTGTGTAAGAAAACGCCGTCTGTTTTGGACTTTGGGGTAAATTTGCTGGTCAAAGCTGTACCTGTAAGGCAGTCGCAGGCTTTGGGAGCTCGCCTCTAAACTCCAGGTGCGTGGATGAATTTGTCACTTGTCTCGTTTAACAGAACGCAGACACGGTGACTCTTTAAAGATGGAGTCTGCGCTCCAGGTTCAGTCCTTTGAGTTCAGGTAAGGGTCTTGCCATTGGCAGCAGGTGTTGCAGCTTCATATTTATTTCACTTCATTTGAACTACGTATCCATGCAGACAGAATCTAAACAAAAGGCAACTTTGGGATTTTTTTCCCTGCAGGTCAAACTTCCTGCATTTGTTTACTTTCCCTTTTCAAGCATCTGTCTCCGAAACACTCACATCAGATTAGACTTAACTATCCTGCTGTTTAGCAAACCATCACTAACAAAGGTATAAACCATGTGACTCCCTGATGTATAGAAATTATAAAGGAGGTGCAGTTGCTACTTGTTAATGTCAGCTTACCGCTTTTCTCTAAACCAGTTCGTGACTAGACCAGTTGATGTTTCTTTTATGCCAGCTATGAAATGTTCTCCATTACAAACCCTAATCAATATAATTATGAAGCAAGTGGATTATTTAATATAATTGTGGAGTAAGTCGCCCTATAATAATTACATTCAGCCTCATGATAAATTATGTCTCATTGCTGCAGGTAATTAGTCTGAAAATGTTTCCAGTTATGGCTTTGAGTGCCAAAATCGTTTGTGAGTAATGTACAGAGCTGCTCACATGAGAAAGAGCTGTTTGTCCTGCTGTTACAGACGGAGGAGAAAATGGGCTGAAGCTTTCATCTGCTCGGCTGTATATAGACCATGCAGAGTTAAAAATAAAAAGACCGCTCACCCAGAATTGAACCAAGTTTTCAACTCGGGCCGAATAATATCAAACTGAACGCTGTCAGAAACCTGAATCGGCCTGTGCTTGTTCCCTCCGTGTGTGTTCAGTGTTCTTGCCTTTGTGTGTAATCAGAAGAGTGTGATTAAGCGCTGTGGAGCCTCTCTGAGATGTGGGTCCCCGCTCTCTAAAAGGCTCAAGTATGCCAGCGCTGCTGTGTGCGTTCCTCTGTAATAAGATCACCCAGAAAAGACGTTTTCAAGAGGTTCAGTGTCAGATGGTAACACTGCTCTGCTCGGTGCACTTTACCCTGAGCTGCTGTTCATAGGTGGGGTTTGGCGTCGCATTTCCGGCTAACAGTGTGTGCTATAAAGCGATATTCATTTCAACTTTGCAACAACAGTTTGAAAAAGAGCCTACTGTGTTTAAACGACAAAGCCAGGCCCGTAAAAGAAACGGTTTGGACCGACTGCACCCCGCTTCCAACGTTTGCGTGAGAAGCGGGTACACCGGCTGTGAGTCAGGCCTCGTCGTTCAGCCTGAGTGTTGGACCTCACTGATGCTCATGTGGCTGAATGAAAGCAAATCCCCTGCACGTTCCAAAATCTTGTGGAAAGACTGAAACTAGAAGAGCGGCATCTGCACGCAGCAGCAAAGTCAGTTAAGTCTTAAAATGGTAGTTCTGGTTGACACGGTGACACTTAAGGTTGTTTAAGCTGGCAACACTAAGAGCGTATCGACCATGAAATACCCTTTTGAGCTGAAAGTTTAGCGAGTATTTACCGTTCCTTTGGTTATTTGTCTCGTGTTGTATTTTTTAAGTCAAACTTGTTTTTCTTCATGGATTGCATTATCCTTACACTAACACTTACTGTATACGTATCCTCTTTCAAATTCCAGAGACCAGCTCCTTAGCTCTTCCTCTCTTTCAGGTTACGTCACTACATGTGATGTTCACACATGCAGGATCTTGTCCGCTGAATTCCATCCAGTATGCGCATGCATCATTTTCTGTATACCTCTCTGTGCACATGGATGCCGTTTATTACCTATCAATGTATGTGCATATGTATGTGCAGCTAACAGCAGAGATCAGCAGAAACACGATTAGCCTGAAAACATATTTGCCAGGTTAGTTAAAAACAAATAATAACACCCTTTAGCAGCCACACTATGCATGCATGTAACCCATTGAAGCAATGACAGATTGCACCACTGATAGTACAGACTGCTGCCACAGTGAGTTTCAGAGGCTATTTTGTTTGGTTGTCCTCAGACTTTTGGTCTTGGAGCATGAGGAGGCCCGTGTAGTGCAGAGAGAAAAGAAAAGAGAGAAGCACAGGGGAAACCCAGCACAGCACTTTGAGCACTTCTTGAGAAACCACCACTGCAGCAATAACTGTGTTTAACACGAGCCGTCCTGTATAAAAGTATTAAAATCACAGAATCAGCCTTTCTTCGTCTGTGTGTTCGACACAGTTGTCCATGAGTGAGAATCTTTGTAAATATAAGAAATAGAATAGTGGGAATAGAAGTCGGAGAAAGGACTGAAGCTTAAAAAAGACGCACAAAGAAGAGGCTTCTCTCGCTTTCTTTTTTTTATTTGGACTCGCTTTGGTGGTCTGAAGCAGGGTCTCACTGGATCTTGAACCCGGTGCAAAACCCAGCGGGGGGGAGAATGAGTGAGGGGTTGAGGGGGGAGAGGGTGAGTGGGGGGGTCCTGAGCTAGGGGTTACACCACCAGAGTCCCACAATTCATCATGCTCTGGCACCAACGGGGGCTGTCTGGACAGATCGGAGGTGGGGAGCCGAGAGGGGGGGATTGATGGCCAGGGAGACTCTGTGACCTCCTTTTTTCCCCCAAGAGATGAGATAATGTGTGCATGTATGTGGGAGAGAGAAAGTTATCATCACCCTCCATCCCTTGCATCCTGTTGAAGACATCAAGTTTGGATATTGAGTTTGATCCAGCACGTCTTCATATCGGAGTGACACATCAGCTGGGCTGAGGGGTCTCCTCCTCACAGGCGTCAGATCAGTCATGACAGATCCTTTGTTTTTCTTTCTCCCCCTCTCTCCTTTCCCTTCTTTCTCCTTTTCTCTGGCTCCTCTCTGTCTTTTTACTAGGACTACCTACAAGGTGACAGCACCAAAGCCTCTCAGAAGTTGGGTTGGAAGCCAAAGGTGACTTTTGAGGTAGGTTGGTTTGAAAGCACAGCCGGTTGGTCCTGCTGGATAGCATTAGCACACATATAATAAATGTAATGGGAGTAGTTTTCCACGCGTGTAGACAATGGCATGACGTGATGAAATCAAAGGTGACTGAAAAAAAAAACACCAAATCAAAACATTTCAATGACAAATGAAAGAATGGTTTTGAAAGCCTGTAACGATTTCTAGAAACGCAGCCTTCTTTCAGCGAACTGTTAAAAGAAAATACACAAAGGTTCACTGCATCAAATCCACACGAAGCAACAGAAAACCAACCAGCACGTGAGTTTTGAGTCTTTTAGCTTTTAGATTAGAATTTTATTACAGTTGTATATTTTATCTACTTTTCATTTTATGCCGCATCAGATTATTATAAAGCTCTTTGTTTATTCCTTTCTGTGAATAGTGCTATAAAAATAAATACTTGCTTTATAACATTTTGTATGTTGTTTAGAAATCAGCCTTTTAATAAAATATTATTAAGCAAAGACTACTATAAATTAAGCAAATATTTCTCATTATATTTTTTGTAATTATATACTGAGAAAAGCACTTCTAAAATATATATATTCAATTCAATTCAATCTTTATTGGCAGACTTCATGTCCATAAAAACAAGACAAGAAACAAGAAACACACACACAACCCCCCCCCCCCCCCCCCCCCCCAACAACACAAGGTATAAACCATTAAATATATATATGTATATAAATAAGTATATAAAGCATAATTATATTTCAATATATATATTGAAATATAATGAAATGTACTTCAAATAAATATTATACATATTTTAGAAAATGTAATTTTTTGAAGTGCTTAGACGCTTTGAATAGTTTCTAAGGCTAAATAATATATTAATAATGCAGCCAGTGTTGAGAAAACACAACTGTGTTTTTCGGTTAAACCTTATTTATTTTGGAGAAAGAAAAAAAAAGAAAACTACGGTTCAAGGTTTCATATTTTCTCAACTTTACCTGCTCGGGAAGTTTGGCTGAACTATAAAAATATAAATTCTGAATCTTCTGATAAACAAAAACAATCTTATCTCCTATCTGTCGCTGCAGACACTCCAAAGCTCTGAGCTCCTATCAGTACAACATGACCCAACGACACAAGCACGTTATGGATCATTGTCAGGTCCTAATGCTGATAAACTCGATGTATTTATTATGTTTATCCAGCTGCAGTATAACTGTGTGTGGAAGGGAGGTCTTCACGTAGGCCGAGTTTGAACCGCGGGTGTAAACGAGCCTTACTTCATGTATTTTATGTTTGTGTCTTTACCTTTTAGAGATATCAACCTTTCCAAATATATAAATCTGATCCTGTCCCCTTGCAGGATCTGGTGAAGGAGATGGTCGATGCAGACATCGATCTCATGAAGAAAAATCCAAATGCCTGAGGCCAAGTCAGTCGGGCATGTTTTAGCACTCCTGGGTTCTTCCACTGAGACCCATAGTGGAAGACCCACCTTTCCTTTTTACCTGTATGACTCTTCTAAATCAATTGATTGTCTTGTTGCGGGTGTTCGAGTGAATAATGGTTGTTGTTGTATCTGTTGTCTGTTTCTCATATTTAGATTGATTAAATACCTTTTACATTTTAACACTGATTATGTTTTATTGTTATTACTGAGGGGTTTTATTGTATTTTTTTTTTCCCATTGTTTTGGGACTGTCAACGCTGAAATCTTTTCCCCTGAAGTGTGACGTGGAAAAAGTAAAATGAATGAATAGAAATGAATGGATATTTTTATCTTTTATTAATATGAGCAGGGGATCCATTTGGTACAATAAAAAAAGTCTTTTAACATCGTGTCTGTTTGTTTTCTCATGAAACACAATAAATTGTATAGAAGGCCTAATTTGTTTTTCTTTTTTTAAATCTAAGGAAATGTGGGAAATAAAAGCTGCAAATCCAGGTTTGAACCGCAGGTTGCGTGGGCGGAGTGTGCATGTGCACGCGCATGGGATCCCCAGTTTGTGCAGAGGTCTGGCTCTTCTCCTGTCGTTTCTTTCCTCTGTGTTTGCTCCTAATTCCAAGTTTTTCTTTAGAATGTACCAGAACACTGCGCTCCTTTATTCTGAGGGAAATGCGTTTTTCTCCTGCTCTCAAACATCTACCTGGAAACATCTACATCTGGGTCGTGAGCGGCCTTGTGGCCTAAAATGAATGCCCGCATTTAAACTGTTGGCCCTGACTTGTTGTGACCCTGACGGTAACGGTTGCTGGGTGTGTTGGACACTCGTAACTGTTCCCACTTTGCAGAAGTTCGATGACTTCTTCTTCCTTAACAGCCACACTGCTTTCTCTTTGCTCGTCTTTATTGTTTAATTCGAGGTATTGAATCCAAAAGGGTCGTTTTCACGAGGGCACGTCATTCATACTTGTTTAAGAAAAAGAGTATATTTGATTAAAATGCTGCGACTGGAAGTGATGTAGTGCTGTCATGTGTCTAACAGCCTAGTCATCAATCCTCTGCTCTTATTGACTGTACAGGAGACCTGACGCTCCCTATAGATTACATTATATTATTTGTTGTGTTTAATGATGGGCCTTACTATCTTACATTCCAGCCCTCCTGTATCACACTATTAATAAATATGAATGCAGAAGCAATCTAGTGTGTTTACAGTATTTGTGGGAATTTAGCTCTGTTAAAAACAGTCGAACAGTAACTCTGCATTTATATCTTCAAAATATAAAGTATGTGCGTGCAGCCAAAATCTACTTTATCTCAAATGAAAGTGCACGTGCACCAGAATGGCCTATCTCAGATGTAGTATGTGATATTTTATTAAAGTATTATTACAAATATTTATGTAAGGCGCCTTTTCTCAATTTCCCGAAAATCATTAAAGTTGTGAAATAAGGTTTTTTTTTGTTTTGTTTGAGGTTTTTTTGGTTGTTTTTTTAAGTGCGGCATCTTATTTCCACGTGGAATGCTAAATGAAGTATCTCCGATTTAAATGCAGCACTCGATAGATGTCGGTCCCTCCTCAGAGCACACTGCTGCTGTCAGGTTTTGACATTCAACTTGCGCGGACCGTGAGCGGTCTGTGGAGGGTGGGATCGCCTGTGTGTTTTTCTGGACGGCACCTACAGGACATTTAAAAGTCTCTGTGATCGTCCTGGACAGCGCTGAGTCTGTGCTGACTCCAGATTGGAAACAGATGTTGCTCTGAGGTTGTTTGGGCCCCCTAAAGCGCGCTGAGAGCACACAACACACTGAGCCCGCGGCCTCACACAGGTGCACCAAGTATTCCCCTTTAATAACATTTAGGCACGTTTTGTGATCGGCTCTGCTGCTGGCGCACAAACAAAGAAAAGATGACTGAGATTTGAACCGAGAAGGAGTCTCGGAAGGAGGAGGGGAGCAGACTTGTGCGGCTAAATAAACGTTTTTAAGGAGATTAAACGGCTCTAAAGTCACGATTTTCAGAATCCCTGAAAAACGCGAATATAATAATTTTTTGTCAAATCAAACGCACGAGAGATATTGTAGGGGGAGGTGATCCCTAAAGTGAAAGCTGCAGGAGGGAGAAGCTGCTCCTTTCTTTCAAAGCTCCAGCTTTACTGAGCACATTTGGACAGACGGCCACAGAGTGGAAGACGGAGAAAAGGATCCGACCAGTGTCCTCTATCATTTGTTATTAGGAAGAGAAAATACTGATCTCGCCCCTGAATATCATCCGTCCATCCATTTTTTTTAAACCTCTTATGGAGTGAGCCTATCCCAGCTAACATATGAGAGGTACGGACAGGTCGCCAGCCCTACACAGGGCCTCACTGAATATCAAGTTCAATTAAATTAACACGAATCGGAGCACTATCCCGGGACAGTGGAGGTCACCTGCTTGTCGTGTTACTGAGATATCAAGGACATAAAAGATATCCCATTCTTTATTATTACTGCTGGTCTACAGTGCAGACACCTTAAAATATTACGATTTTAAAAAGCGTTAAAAACAGTGTAAATACACATAAAAAATAAATAAATAAAACAAATGCTGGAATTTTAGAAACTCTGAAAATTCATAGTGAGAAACTGGAAAACTACGTGACTAGAGCCTTCACCAAAAATCCACGCAGGCACAAAACAAGACGCAAAATAAACCGTTTACACTGAAGCCTCCATTTCAGCCCACTTTAGGCTAAATGGTGAATCCTCACTCCTTTAATTGGTTTGATATGTAAAGTCATTAGGACACGATGGGCTTTTCTTCTTTATTCTTCTTTTAAGAAAAATAATACATCGAGGAAAAAACGCAGGAGGCCAGATTCGTGCAGGAAATACAGACGCGATTTCAATCACTGCTCCTGCGCGATGGGATTTAGCTCTGCTCCCGCGAACTCCTCTCTCTCTCTGTGTGTGTGTGTGTGTGTGTGTGTGTGTGTGTGTGTGTGTGTGTGTACCTCTCACAGGAGAGGTGAGGAGTGTGTGAGGGGGGTACGGGCTTACAGTTTAGTCGGTAACTGTGAGATGGCCGCAGTTGCCAGAACTTGTATGCATATAACATGCAAATTTGAAGTATTAAAAAAATAAATAAAAACAATAACAAAAAAATTAAGCTGTGGATACAAAAGGTCTGTATGGGAGAATCTGGTTGGTAGATTGGACGCAAAACCCGCAGCGAGTGTCAGTGTGGAAATTGTTCCTGTTTAATTTCAGGCTCAACCTTCAGAAATAAAAATTCAAACTAGAACAAAATGCATAACACCCGCGAAAATGCGTTAAACTCTGTAGAGATTTTATTCTATTTTGTTTTTTCTGTGTGAAACAGAAAGCTTTTTAAGCAGTCAGTAAAAACAGAGCCTCCTTATAATTTTTTTTAAAAAGCCCCCTTCAAATGTGTGGGGCGCCCACATGTTTCCAGGAGCTTCATATGTTTCCCCATAAGCGCTCTGATACCTGCCAAACCTTTAGAGCGCATGCTGTGGGCTATCGGGTTGCTTTGCCACTCGTGACTACGGCACTTGTGCAAAGATCTGGCCTTCAACGCTAATCAGACACTGGGATGAATTCCCCATGTAGAACATCTGCAGACAGCCGGGGCCGTAAACTACACCTACGCTCGTGTGATCCCTCGAGGCTACAGTCATACTAATGTGAACATTAAAGTATCCCGAATGCGGCATTAAACAATAATTCCTTAACTGGGGCTTCTGTGAGCACTTCAGTGCGCGCCTGAAGCTCCCCTTCTCTTCCGGGACTCCCTTTAGTTTGACTGTTTGTTATTGTTTGATACACTGCAGGCCGTGAAGCTGCCACGGCCAGCCTGCGATGTGCACTGCATGTGAAGCTGCTTTGGATAAAGCAGGGACGGGCTTTAACGCAAGCTGCTCACCGTCCTTCCCTAAAGTGCATTGTTGACATCCTCTCCACTGACCTCCATCACCTCCTCCTGTCTTGTACTTGCAATGAAAAACGACTCGCCATCGTGACTGGCTTTTCCTTCTTGACTCTTGAGTGCTGATCAATCACAAAGACGTTTGTTTGGAGGGAATAACGCGTTTCTTGTATTAGCCTGCGCTCTGCGTGCAACTGGTGGTTATTTCCACATTTATTTATTTGATTTGTATGTAGTGCAGATTGCATTTGAACCGCAGTCTTAACCTCACCTGCGTGGTTTGTAGCAGAGGAGAAACGGCACATTGTTTATGTTAGCTTTAATGAGCTTGACTCATCTGACTGCTGGCCCTGGGGAGCGTTTGCGTGCTGGATTTCTTTCTTTCTTTCTTTCTTTACTTTTACTGACTCATTAAAAACCAATCCACACGGGCCGAAAACTAACAGTCACGTTTAAGCTTCAACTACCAGCCACTTAAAACACACACACACGCACACACACACTGCTCTGTTTTGTTTTCAGCTTTAATGCCCTGCAGCTCGATGATTGCAGAGGTTAGAAGCCGCCATTAAAATAATAATAATTTTTATTATTATTATTATTATTGTGTGGAGTATATGTACTCGCTAATAAGATTATTATAATAATAATGAATAATAATATAATTGTTTTGCATGATTAAGGGGTTCCCGCCATGAAGTTACATGTAACTGATATTTTTCCTGATTATTCTTTTCTAACTTTAGATATATGTATATATATATATTTTTTTTCTTCTAAAGTCAGATTTTTTTTAAAGAAACTTCAGGGACCATATCTAATTAACACTGAGCATGCGTGTCTCCGTGTAAAACTGCCTACGCGCATAAGAATGACATTTTAAAAAGGCCGCTGTAAAGTTTTAATAGCAACCTTGTTTTTCTGTTGCTTTTCTTTAAGGAGGGAGGGGGGGGGGGGTCCCCAAGTCATCGGGGAATTACTGGAGTAAACACGTGACACAGCAGTAATATTTCAATCAGCCAGAGCTGCGGTAAATCTCGAGCCTCCAGGAAACAAACAAACATTTAAAAATAAAGCAAAGCTGGCTGCAGTACATCCCTCTGTCACAGATCGTACCCATCAGGCCGTCATCCTGGTGCATCAACAAGGACCCCCCACCACCCCCACCCCACGCGGGGGTCTCCTCCAGCAGCAAAATTAACTCTGAAGACAAATCCAAAAACAACTGCATCCAAAAAGCTCCCATCATCATTCCCAAACAGCAGTCAGACGGAAGCCTGCTCACTTTGCAATGACTGATTTGTTTTGCTGACAAGGCCTTCAGTGAGTTCAGACCGCGTTGGTGAGCTGCTGCCACACGTGCATTTATTTACCGCCGGCGTTTACACTCCAGGATTGAACATATACAGCGCGCAGGTGAGGCTGGAGCCTCGCATTAAAAAAAGAAAATGGCATCTGCTAAGCTGCTTTCACTTTGAAAGGTAAACTCGGCTCGCCTGTGCATGGGCCACAGTCTGAAGTCAACCGACTTATAAAAGCTTTTCCATCAAGTTGGAAAATTTATGTATTCACTTAAATACTTTAATACGCATAAACGGGCTTTTATTTTGTTTATTTCTTTCTCCTTCTCTCTTTAAAAAATCAGAACGTTTAGGTGAATTTAGCGCTTTATAATACATTTTGAATTGAAATATATTTAACTACCGTGCAGCTATTTCTGAATTCAAGAAATGTCCCCTTACTTTGGCTCTAGCGTTACTAATAAATCACTCAAATTCAAATAAACGGCACTTTATTAAACAAAACAAAATGTAATGCCTTCAAAGTATTTTTTAAACAAATAACACAAAATGAATAGAATAAGTCAGTATAGGCTACACAGTCCCTCTATTTCTATACAAGAACTGGGACAATTAAAATGCAGCAATAAGAAAACTGCGGAGGGGGAAAAAGTGTTTGGTCCTCAATGTCCAACCACTCCCTTTTCCTAAAAAATAAATTACTATATTAGGCTATAATTTACAGTCTAGTCGTAACAGCCGGGTTTGAGCCATCTTTAGAAACTATTCTCGAAGTGAGAGGGAAGGAAACTTACGTGTTTTGGTGTTACACAGCTCTGCACAAAAAATACAAAAGACAAAAAATCTCTCTGAATCGCTTGTCCATTCGGAGTGTGAATGAAAGACCAAAAGTACAAAAAAATATAGAGAGAAATTATATATTAGAGTTATTAATTTAAAAGATGCGCTTGGCTTTCAGAACTTTTCATAAACAAAAGCTCCTGAGGTGCGATAGATGGACTGTCCGGACGGGAAGGCCATCTGACAGCTATTATTCCCGTTCAATGGAGAGCCGTTCAGCCCGATCCGCTGGGACTCGAACATCTCCCGCACCGAGTGGAAGTTCTGCTGCTGCGCCGGGTAACCCGGGCTCAAGTGACTCAGGTCCCCATACCAAGATGCGAGCCGACCCTGGTGTGCGTGGTGACCGTCCTGGCCCGCCTGACTCAGGTTTCCGTGCCCAAGTGAGGACGCGGTGGTCGTGGTGATGCAATAATCGGGCAGAGCCTCGTCCACTGTGGTGGAAGGGGCCAGGTGGCCGCTGGAGGATCTATCCCCTGCGTATAGACTCATGGCTTGCATGTTGCAGTGATAAGTGGCGTTGGAGCCCGTGGAAATGGCGTTCTGGTTGCAGGTCGTTGAGCTGTAAGCGGACGTCTGGTTCGGCGAGTAGCTGAGCGGCAGTGAAGGGGCGATACCTGTCCGAGAGGAGGCGATGTGAGGTGGGGAGAGCTCGGCCTGCGGAGACCCCCGCATGGAGGTCATGATGTTATCCACGCTGAAGCCCTGCGCAGGGGCCTGGCCGTGGTGATGGTGCTCGGTTCCTTCGATGCTGAGTGACCGGGTGGAGGGGACGCTGTGCGGGCTGCCCGTTGACAGGCTGCTTCTGCTATCTGGACTCTCGATTTTGGGCACGGCGCCCAGGGTCGGGGATGCGGCCTGAGGCGGCGTGGAGTTCCCATTCTCAGTCTTTATATCCTGGATCCGCACCGGCTGGGAGCCCTGCATGGACGGCTCGGGCTCCCGGCCCGCCGTGCGGACAGAGGGATCTTTGCTTTGCCTGTCCCGCTCGTCCTTGTCCCTCTGCACGTCCTTCTTTTTGAACCTCTTCCGGCGCCGTAGAAAGCTGCCGTTCTCAAACATGTTGTAGGAGTCGGGGTCCAAAGTCCAGTAGCTGCCCTTACCGGGCTTCTTGTCGTCCCGGGGCACTTTAACAAAGCACTCGTTGAGGGACAGGTTGTGCCGTATGCTGTTCTGCCAGCCCTGCTTGTTGTCCCGGTAGAAGGGGAACCTCTCCATGATAAATTGATAAATCCCGTTCAGGGTGATCTTCTTCTCTGGCGAGTTCTGAATCGCCATGGTGATGAGGGCGATGTAGCTGTAAGGGGGTTTCACCATGTCCTTCGGCTGGTGCTGAGGAGTGTACGGTCCGTACGGCCGGGCCATGCTGGCCGGGTACTGCTCGTGGGCTGCGTGCGAGTACATGCTCATAGCCGCAGGCATTCCCGTGTATCCCCCGCCGGCCCGGTAGTAGCTCTGATCGCTGCTGATGTAGGGCACGACTCCCAAAGAATTGGGACTGGAGACGGAATAGCGCGCCTGCATCCTGCGCAATGCGTAAAACCTCCCCAAAGCGCTCTCCCTCCACAAACTGTCACAACTTCAGCTTGCGCTCCGATCTCTCTCGCAGCTCTCTGTTCACTGTAGAAGTTCCTTTTTCTAAGCCGCAGCTCGCCAGGGTGAACCGAAGAGAGCACGCACTGCTACAGTGAACATTTGGAAACTAAGAGGGCTGGAGGAGTTGCAACGAGGAACTTTTTTTTTACCCTTCACATTTTTTTCCTCCCTTTTGGCTGCTCGGACTGCTCCACCCCGAATCCGAATGTGTGCTCCATTATCCAATGGGACGGCGAAATGAACCTGTGGAAACGCTGCACGGTGATAAAAGTTACTACCCCCACTCTTTCCTCCACCCCTCCTTCTCCTCCTCCCCCGCACTTCTTTCCCTGACTTCTCAGTTCAGATCACGGAATTATTAAAATACTTTTCAGGGTGTGCCCAAAGTGCCAAAAGATTCATTTAATGGCCCAAATTGTGAGTTATTTATTATTTTCTATTAACTCTTCATTTTGAGACTCGTAAAATAACTTCACGGTGAAAATGGAGAAAGTGGATTTATTGTGTATAATTGATCGGAATAAGGTTTTGTTTTTTTCTTGGGTTTTTTTTTGGTTACCACAAATTCTTAAGGAATTTCTCTCATAGCAGACACGAGCCTGATATCAATTTCCAAAATGTAAAAAAACGCGAACGTGCACAATTAAAACTGCAGTTAAATCCCTTCAGCGATGCACGGTGATCTGAGACCTGTCAGTTTTGTGAGATATCAGATGAGCCTGAGCCTCTGAATAAACAAGCGGACATGAAAGAGCGTGGATGCCTCCCCGCTCCTCCCCGACAGCGCCGGTGGGCGGTGTGCACAAACTAATTAAAGGCTAAATGAAGCTCATTTGGCCCAGCTGGGTGTGGAGAAGTTCCCCAGGGCGCGAGCGGCTGCTGAGACGTTTTTGAAAGATGAAGACCTCCAAATGTCACTCGCACTAGACGGAGTGTTAACAGAGCCATGGAAGTTCTCGGTGATTTCTGTGAGGCTGGGGGTAAAAATAAAAAGTGTGAGAGGTGTTAGCCGAATTCAAAGTAATTTAAAGGCTTTAGAAATTTACATTTCCTTATTTAAATATTTTTTCAAATAATCTAAATTATTAATCTTATCATACAAACTAAGAACTTGATTGAAGATCAGATTTTAAAAAACTAAACTATGTGGTTTGTTTTGTTGCTGAAAGACGAACTTCCCCGCCATACTGCTCTATTTCAGACAAGACTCATATTTCTCTCATGTTTTTAAAGTTCAGTATTGTAGATAATAATTTTCACAGAGAAGTCTGTCATATTTTCTGTTATAAATCAAGCTTTTGCCGATGTTAGTAAATGAAAAAAGGTTTATTTTTACTTAAGAACTTATTTATATAAAAAATAATACTAAACAAAGCAGGCCTGCATGGAGCACCGCCTGGCTTTATCTGAAATATTTATTTATTTTCTTAAACGATGCTCGTATGAAGGAGACACGAAACTCAAAGAATCCTAAACGAAAACCTTTTGGTGATCCAAGTAGAAACAAGTGTTTGAAAAACCTTATTTGGAGGCAAAGTCAGCAAATTCTCAGTCAGTTTTTCTTTTTATTAAACATAAACAGTGATTGTATACTATATGCGGTTTTTATGTCCCGATGACATAAAAGTTAATCTCAATATTTGATAACGCTTCTATGTTTGGCCTTGAAGAGCACAGAGACTCATCTCTTGAAAACACTGCAAAATGCAAAACAAACAAAAAAGAAATCATTCACGTCTCTGTGAACTAACTGCGCTAAGACCAGTGACGCTCTCAGTTTACCCCTGAGCAAACATCTTCACACCAACTTCCGATTGACAAAAGTCTGAAGTCTCCCGACAAAAGCGCAGGGATTAATAAAATAAACAGGCCTCGTGTAACAAACAGGCCCATGTCGACATGTTTATGCTGAGCTCCCTTTTGAAAACTGCCGAGACTTAAAAATTCTCAGAGACAGTTTTCACAATTTCATCTTTCCTGCAGCACAAGAGAAAAGAGGAGAAACTAGTTTTTGATTCGCTATAAAATCTGTTAATTTGTCACGTGTATGTGTGATTATTCAGCTCTTTGTTCTGCTATTTGCATGTGTTTACAGGGCCAGAGGAGACAAACGCTGTCACCTGTGAGGACCACGCACTGTGTGTTTCTGGCTGACCGGCAAACACGTCAGCTGGCTCCGCCACATCCAAAGCACACCCCTCTATCCGTCACTGCTGACATCTCAATGAAATACAACCACACCCTGTAATAATAATGATGATAAAAATAATGATAATACTCCCTTCTGTGAAAAAACACACACCAAATTCAAAGGTTCTTATAATGACCTGCAATAGGTTTTAAACAATCTATATAAAAATGGTTTAACGAGACATTTACTGAGTTCTTCAGCAGAGATCAGTGCTGGTATCAAGTCGGACGCGGTTCTTCTCCTAATGTGAAAGAGAACAGCTCCCCCGACTGGTCAGTACATAAACGTGCAAAATGCAGGCGTTTTCCCATCAGCAGTTGTATTAAGTAATGTTAGGCATTTAAACCTAACTACATTATAATTTGAGTTCCGGTCATTTCTCTCTGGTAAGCCGCATAATAAACTATAACACAGCAGCTGTTCACAGGTGTAACACATAAATGTATCCGACGACAAGGTTAACTCCTCTATGAGCAGAGGCGGGGAACGGTGTGTAAACAAGAACACTAAAACACGGCTGTGGGAAATTAAAAGTAGAATTTTGTAATTGCTGTTAAATGCTACAAACTGTAGATGCACAGAACAGCTACTGTATGCTATTTAAAAGCATCAGAAATATTAGAAATATAAGTTATAGCTGAGGTGCTGCGCTATAAATTACGGATACCCTGATTTATTTAAAATGTCTGCAAATGAAACGATATATTGCTGAAGCGGGACTGTCACACCAGACTTGTATTTATTTCAAGTATCATGTTTAAAAGCGAAATGCTGATGTTATTGTGTCAGTAATGCTAAAGTGATATTTGTGATGTGATGTTTTCAACAACAACAACAACAACAACAACAACAAAAGACTTTAATAAGCAAAGTAACAAGTCTGACCAGTAGTGTGATTGCTATTTATGTGTTTGTTTGTTTAATAGTTTTTAAATACACAACATGAGAATATTACATATCCTTTTAAGTTTTTGGTCACGATGATCAAGTAAAAATCTGATGAGTAATTTGTTTCATAAGAACTGCTGAAACATTTAGTTTCATCTCAGAAATGCAGTTGAACATGTGTTGCAGTCTATAATAAGTATAAGGAATCCAAATATGGCGATATAATATTAACTATATTTAAAACTAATATTCAATTCAAATCAGCTTTATTTATATAGCGCCAAATCACAACAACAGTCGCCTCAAGGCGCTTTATATTGTAAGGTAGACCCTACAATAATGCATTGAGAGAAGACCGGGGAACACCGGGCTTATTTCTGGCTTTCATTGTCTGACTGCCTGATCTTCCCCACTACTGATCCCAGTGTATTATAACCATCACGTTTAAAAGTGAAATGCTGATATTGCGTCAGTAATGCGCATGTAATAACCTGATCATCTGCCACCCGTCTTTTTGTTTTTGTACAGTCGTGTTAACAGATTCTCTCACTACCTTCATGCCCACTACGGATCCCTGTATTGTGGAAACGGGCAACAAAAACAGCTTAAATGATAGTTTTCCAATATTGCTTAGACACGTTTCTTGAAACCGTAAATACTTTTCTAAAAATATTAACACAAAATCCTTTTTACCCACTCACAAAAACCTCTGACACATTTGGCAGAATCCCATCCAAACAGTCTGATCTACGCTCCAAACCCACACAGTGTCTTCAGGTCAGTCACACAACCAGTCAAAAATAATAACACAATTATACACTATGGGTCAAAAAGCAAAAAGTGGACGCTTTGGGACGTTCTGTCTTTGGGTTTAAATGGTATACTGGTTCCACCTACTGGCAAATTGATGCATGTACATCATAAGCAGCGCAACATGAGAATTTACAATAAAAAAAATGGGTTGCTTACCCAATGATAAGCTTTATGTATATTAGTCCTGAACCTCACAATAGTTTACGATATTATGTTTAAGAAGACTCCCTCACACGGGATTGACTGTAAAAAAATTTTTGTAGGCACTTTAATGTCATCACCATTGTTCCTGTAAAATGGCTCATTAGATACAGATGAGTTTCCAAACCTCAGTCATCCATCGAGAAAGCACATTAAATAAATAGCTGCCAGTCATCCATGTGCAAAAGATTCATTTTCCTTTCGATTCTGTCTTTGATGCATCAGCCGTGATTGGTTTAGAGAGGGTAAAGCTGTTTTCAAGGCCACATTTGGTCTCTCCCCCCCTCCCGTTTAACCCTAAACTGGACATTTAAGATCAGCCGACAGAAAGAGCTCTCTGGAATCCCAAATAAAGGCTTTAATAAGAATCATATCAACAAGCAGTGAGCTGTTTCTGATTAAGTGACTCAGAGTATGCAATCCATTTCAAATGAGATCTGGACTAAGAGAGAAAGTGAGCAGAGTAAACGATCTAACCAGTTTTAACTACAAACAGAAAACAGCTGAATAATTATCTGTCTTTGACTATCAGCTTTACTGGGATTTTGTACCCAAATTTTCTAGCATGAGGAAAAAATGCCAGTGGCTGCTTTAATTATGCTGCTATTTTTAAACAAGAAGTATCTACAAAATCACCCCTATTGGTTACCATAGCGATGTGTTATTTATCTTAGTAGGTAAATAACTACAACGCTGATAATTACTCAAACCAATAAAATCTGTTTAAACTAAGCAGAAATAAAACACGTTGCTGCTAAACACTGCCCCCCTAGTGGTGCATTGAAAACCAACAACGAACTCCCATTCGTTTTTCTTTAAAGAAAGAAACATGTCTGGTTAGTGAGTGTAAATGCGCCTCTCTTCACACTGCGTGCAGTATAGTCCTTTAACCATTACCGATCTAATGGCAGCTGATCCGGTCAATTCAAGACCTTAGAGTCAAAGCTATTCTATGCCCCCTCTTACCAGATCTTTCCCATCTGCTTGGTGAGATTCATTAAAAGCCCTCCAGTGCACCCAACTCCTCATTAACTTCACGTACGTCTACTTCAGCAGGCCGCCAGTCTTGCTGCCCACACCCAACATCAGCACAAGAGTTTCTGCTTTAGAAAGGTTAGCAGCAAAGTAGTTTAACCTGCCTGTCAGATAAGAGCCACAGAACAAAAATGTTTCTATGATGCCAAGAAGTCTGCACCTGCAGGGTGTTTTTTAAACTAGTCAGATATGTTTGTAGGCTCTGTAGAACTGATTGACCTCTGCATAACCAGCGGCAAGAAGAGATGTCCTGTTTTAAGGTGCGTAACTGGTGGCAGCAGCATGGTGTCCAAGCTCTGACCTCAGAAGCTGATGACATAGGGAGCAAAAACAGCCTGTGTCCTGTATGGGAGCAGTGTTCCTGGCTGAAGCCCATTTCTGTTCTAGGAGTTCTTGAAGTGAAGCAAAAGAGAAGAGCAACACCTGTGGTAACATTGAAACAAATACACACACACACAGCTTTACGCCCACTTCCAAAGTACGAGCCTAGCCCAGCCTACAGACATGTTGCCACATGGTCCGGTTATGCTTGACTGAAAGCTGCCTATGAGGATGATAACCACAGTATCTATTACACCACAGTCTCTGTTATGATGTTTTTTTCTTGTGAGATATTTAAAAGTGTTGGAAAAGTATGCCAGTCAGTCAGACACCACTAAACTACTTGTGACAGTGTACACTAATCAATGTAATTAAATTCAGTGCTATTGTTATTAACAATGGTTACCCAAAATAAATAGACCATTCCTCATAGAGCACATTTTCTTCTCTGCCTGAGAATTCAAAGCCTCGTTAACCCATTCACATGGGCACTTTTTTCTAGTTCCTTTTGGCTGACATTCACATTTAAATGAAGCCCTTTGGGGGCATTTCAGCGTTCAGTATCTTGCCCTAAGACACTTTGGCACATAGACTGGCGCAGCCAGGGATTGAACCAGCAACCATTCCTATTACTAGATGGTCTGCTCTGCTTCGTGAGCCACAGCCAAGATGCTTAATCCTTTAAAATGAAGACCCTACATTATTAGAGAGAAAGCCTCAATGGTCAGAATACCCCTATGATGAGCAAGGAAGAGGCTTCCAGCAGAACCAGGTTCAGGGAGGGGCAGACATCTGCTGTAACTAACAGCTGAGAGAAAACAGAAGACAGAAAAGAGTAGTAGCTTATCAACATTAAGAGAACACAACTATCCACTTTGTGAAATATACACTACTACTTGTGAAATTTTATAAAAGATTAAGTGATACCAGCCAAGGAAAGAATATAGAATAAATAAATAAATAATGGACCCGGGATTGAGCCTTGCGGAGCCCCACGGGTTAGAGAAGCAGTGGCAGAAAAGAACTTGCTCTCCCTAAGAGAAAAAGTCCTGTCAGATAAACATAAGGCAAAGCAGTCCAATGTAGAGCCAATGATACGAGCCAAAGATGTAAGCCTTTTCAGTAAAATATTATGGTAAGCATTATCAAAGGTTACACTGAGGTCAAGTAAAATGAATACAGAACCATTTCCTGCATCAGAAGCCATTAAAAGATCGTTGATCCTTAAATAACAGATATGATCAGATATGATCTGTGCAGTTTCTGTGTGCCTGTGCTTTCTTAAACGTTAGCTATATCCACACTGGTATCATATCCCACACAACACACATTTAGTTTGGTGGGGTCTGTTTACCTGTAGAGAATAAAGATCTGCATCTAATTTAATGGCGGTCCCTTCAAAGTTGGAACTTTCATTTCAAGCAAAAATGCCAATCTCACTGTGGTGCTAAAAGAACAGTCAGGGAACTGTTAGCAGCATTACTAGACCAAATAGATCGGTCAGTTCTGGATTTCTTCTTTAATTTTGGTATTTTAGTTTGCTCAGATATTGGTTTCTGATTCTCTCGGTTAGGGATGCCAAACTCTTTTTACACTGTGAGCCATATACATCCCACTTTGTTCTTAAGAAACTTCCCCTTCTGATGACATTGAGATATTTTAATATAAAAAAGAAGTGTAATTTCAGCAATACATCTCATTTTTTCTACATGAAAAAAATGTTGCTTTGGTCTAAAACTTTACGAAATAAATCTGTTCTGTTAGCTCATTGCACAGAATGCCCTGCAATCATAAAATAAATGCTTTTTGTTAACTGAGAGAATGTTGTTTTATGGTAAACCCACTGCAAAAATTAGAGATTTGTCCTCAATGTCCATCTATTACCTATTTACTTTGGTATAGTATGAATGATCATGCAGGAGGTCTTTATCAGTAGGAAAAGCTGTAACACTTGTGAAAATGCAGTCAAGTCTAAAATGTATGCCCCCCTTCACATTTTCAAAACCGTCCAGCAGGCCCAAGATTGTAGTGCTTTTCAGGCTGATTCTGGCCCCCGGGACTTATGTTTAACACCCCTGCTCTTTGGTTTCCCAAACCTGTCAGTAAGTGTCCCTTTCAGGCCAAGCACTGTACTTGTAGCAACTAAATATTTGTGAAACTGCATATGTTTTCATCATGTGCAGTTGATAGTGGAATTTCATTCAAACTACTTTGACTTGTTGTCTTCAAGTATATGTATCTTGTTTTACTTTAACAAATCCTTATCTGCAATTAACACCTCCATAAAACTCAGAGCACAGATAATACAATGTGTTATGAAGAAAATAGCACGTGTCTGCTGCTGTGCTTTGAATTTACACTAGTTTTAGAACATTGCTAAACCTACAATCATCTAGTTCAAGATCTCTGCACACCTCAGTGGGCGACTAGTCCAGGGAAAAGTTACACAAAACAGTTAAATATACTGCTCAAAAACTGAAAGGAACACTTTGAAATCACATCAGATCTTGATGGAAATGACCGACCTACAGAGGACTGAAAATCAAAGTGAAAAAATGACACGGCAGGTTAGTCAGTTTTGCAGAAAGTTCATTGCAGCTAGTCAAAATGGTACGCGGCCCCCATGTCCTTGTATGCGTGCCTTACAAAATCAGGGCATGTGTTGATGCCCTGGGAGATCTCCTCTCAGATCTGGACCAGGGCATCTCTGAGCTGGACAGTCTGAGATGCCAGATGATTCTATTGGATTTAGGTCAGGTGAGCATGGGTGCCAGTCAGTAGTATCCTCACCTTCATCTTCCAGGAACTGCCTGCATACCCTCACCACATGAGGCTAATCACTGAACCCAGGGCTCACTACACCAGTGTACCAATACCTAATGGCAGTCAAGATGCTGCTGCATATTCTTCTGGTTCTGGAGGCTATTTTGTAGGGCTGTGGCTATGAACTTTCCATTCCTCCTTCCACAAAGGAGCAGATACTGGCTGATGGATTGCGGACCTTCTATCGCCCTGTCCAGCTCCCTAGAGTAACTGTGTGTCTCCTGGAATCTCCTCCATGCTCTTGAAACTGTGCTGTGAAACACAGCAGAACTTATGGTAATGGCAGGTATTGATGTGCCATCCTGAAGGAGATGGACTATCTGTGCAACCTCTGCAAGTTCAGGTATCGTCTCAGGCTACCAGTAGTGATACTGAGCCTATCCAAATGCAAAACTACTGGGGAAAAAAGTTAGAAAAGATAAAGAGGGAATAATATCATTGGTCTCCACCGGTAACCTCATTCCTGTTTGTTGAATTTCATGAACATCATAACAGCAGATTAACTGATTAACACTCTCTCTTACTTCACTGACCAGATCAATAATCTGCAAAGTTAACTGACTCAATGCTATACTCTGATTAAAACGTGTTCCTTTTGCAATCGTGAAATATTGTTGTTAGTTAGACTTGTTTGCTACTTGCTACTTTGAAGGCTATAATGTTAAACAAAGAGATGCTTTGTCAAAAAATGTAGTAATGATCAGTAAATTGATGCAAGTACTGGTAAGTTAAAAAAAACCCACAAAACAAAACAAACAAACACCTAGATCTGGTAGGCAAGCTGCTTTTTATATAAATACACATCTGATTAAGAATGAAATGTTCTTGCTTTGGAGATGCGATTCCAAACCACAAAAACTGCCCAAGACCTCCACTGAACATGACAAACAGACCAAAATGTTGACTGAGCTCCCTCAAACCCCACTCCAATCAATCCGTTGCAGGAACAAGCATCCTACGTTCATTCCCACGGAAGTCCCACTCTGCTGTCCCAAAGGACCCAAAGGAGCAACCACCAAACATAGTTCCTGACACCACAGCGCACCTCCAGCCCGATCAGAGACATTCAACGTGCGTGGAGGTAGTTTACACAACGTCGAGGTAGTTGTTTTTAATGTTGCGGCTGAATTGTGTAAAGTTGGTCACCTGAGTTTCTGTAAAAACGTCTCTGTTCTATGGCAGTGACCACTAGATGGCACTGTTCACCACTATATTGAAATAAGAGGCCGCTGGAAAAATCCTGTTTGGGAAAATCCAGCAGCTGCAGGGTCAGTTTTGCCACTTTTGTGTGACAATATATATATATATTTTTTAAAAAAATGACTTTTCTGTCTAGTCAGAGATATTCTTCTTTTTGATATGTGGCTGCAGATGCTTGTTTGCTTTTGCTGTGTTGCCAAGAAGGAGCCCACTTCAGAAAGACCAGGATGACTCAGTCGGCCACTCTCCCATTGTGTTTTCCTCACACTGACTCTCACGCTCACTTACACAGAAATGATGAAGATTGTGAAAGGGTTTGTTGTGCAACTGCAGCCAGGTCATTCATTTTTCTCTGCAGTGTGATAGCAGATTCTTTACTCTGCATAAATTACATTTAGGTTACGTGAGAACAGGTTTTATTTCATTAAGGGCCAAGAGAAAGAAAAGAGTGTGCTGTCATGTGTTTAAAATGACAAACGGTGACGTGAGAGGAAAAAGCTTTTCTCATATCTTGTATTAAGATACAAGGTGTGACTGCACGTGACAATCAAAGGTCACGTGATGGTCCTAATAAGGAGCTCCTACAGATGTGTAATCTGTAGGATGCTGCATTTGATTCGTGACCAAAAACCATGCAGAGAAAGAAGAGTAAGGGCACAAGTGCGGCAGCCCGAGTCTGCTTTGTGTTTGTGTGACGAGGCAGCTCTGTGTCAATCTGATCTGTTTACCGCACTCTAAAAATACCACTTTGTTGCATTTCCACAGACTCGGGCCCAGTCGTTTCATTTGTTTATATGGCGTCTTGAGATGTTGGCAACCCTGGATGACCACATGGAAAGGAGCAGCCTCAGGATGCAAAAGATTTTCAGCTGCCTTCCACGGGCAAGACACGGCTGTGAAACACGTGAAATGAAGCAACGTTCAAACCAAGACTGGTCTGAAGCAGTGATCATTCCCCCCTCTGATCTTAGACTAATAATGTTCCTCCCTCCATGTTACATCTGTTTCATTCAGAGCGTTAACAAGAATCCCGCTTCTCTTATAATTTAATATAATATACGGTGGTAGCAAGTGCCTACATATATGCACACGCGTGTGCTTTTAAAGGCATTTTACTTTCCTGGATTTTCTCTTATACTGAGCGCCGCTACATTTTTCATTTTTACTGCATTTATTTAAAAGCTGTGTTTACTTTAAACCCGTGACTTTATAAACAAAACAACTAGTAAAATAAGAAGTATTATTTTAAATTTAACTACTTAACAGGATATAAATAAACTTCATATCATCCTCTTGAAATATTTATAGTATGTTGATATTGAAGCAGTGCGCTTAAAATCCAGTAAAATACAAAAGGTGCTCACAGGACTGTTATACGTTACATTAAATGTTATGAATTATACATTTTTCTGTTTATGTCTTGACTTAAGATTTAGATCTGTGATCCAAATGTTATATTATATATTTTAAATAACTGTAATCCCTTTACTTCAAATAAGTAAAAGCTCTGTAATTACGACTACATAACCGAACAGAAACCAGTAAAATGGTTACTAAACAACAACAATAACAGAAAAAAATCGGATCCTCTCTCAAGTGTACACCTTTAAGCAGAACATTAAAATAAAGGCAATTGTTGATTTTTTTTAAACTAAGATTCTAAACAAACATTATAGGGTTGTTTACTGTATGTTACTGAATATTCGCTGGAAACTATTTTAGAGAATAACAGAAATTCATAGCCTGACAGTTAGTGCAGGAAAATGCACTGAGATCCAAAGTAGTTATGCAACAAATGAATAGATGCTTAATAATAAGCATCCAAACTTTAAGGTAAAGTAGAAATATTACCATGAAATTGACCTAATTTATCAAAAATACTCAATGTGCAGCAGTATCTACCTTGTCCGTATTTGTAGACCACGTGCGCTATTATGTATTGGCGCTTAACACATAGGTGACACTTTATGATGTAATCTAAATAGGTTTAACAATTATAGTAAATAAAAAGCAAAAGTAAAGAATCAGAAATTTGGCCAAGCACATGTCAGGCTGACCAAATAATCCAAGAACTTTCTAAAAGGGCCTAAAATACAGCTCTGTTTAATTAGACTATGTGTCTTTGCTCCATGCAAGCTCAAGATCAGCTCGTTTGAACTCAAGTGAATCGAAAATGTGATGGATACACGCGCAGGGAAAGACTGACGGAATTTAGCCTAAAATATATATCAGCTTTATTGAAACATTTTACAGGACAAAACAAAAAGAAAAAATGGTAAAAGGATTATACAATAAGTGCAAGATTCGTTGCAGTTCATGAAAGCCTAAAGCGTTGTGTGTGTAATAAGATACAGTTACATGGAGTATAATTGGTTTGCACGTGTTACAAGAGCAAACGCATCGAAAGTCGTGTTTCTGAAACTTCTCTTGAAGAAGAAAGCTTGTCAGGGTTCATATAGGCGAAGTGGTACTTCTAAAGGCCTCTGGAGTTTCTTCATTCATGTTTTCTTCAATGCATAGTTCAAGTCCAGCAGAATTAACAATAATAAAGATATTTGGCTGCATAGGAGGCAAACATGTGAGTGCGGACTCCACCATCCATGCTAGCACGAATCCTTCAAAAATTACAAAAAAGACAAATAGACCAAAAAAAAAAAAAGATCTGCGTGTTTGTTCAGATGTGGCTGTGATGCCTCTCTTGTTTTGAAGTCCGCAGTGACAGGAGAGCTCACATCACGCAGGGTTTGATGTCCTGACAGACGCTCTGGGGGTGGTGGTGGTGGTGGTGGTGATAGTAGGATCCGCCGGCCGAGGGGTGGAAGGAGGAGATGCCGTTAAAGTTCAACACAAAATCTTTCCTGTCGCAGACCGAGGAATGGCTCTGATAGCGCGGAATCCCCACTGTGGAGAGGCAGAGAGGAAAGGTTTTGAAATAAAGGAACACATTTCTGATCACTGTCAGGAAATTAACGGTGGCATTAAAATATTCTAAAAGAAAGAAAAAAACACAACAGCTGAACTTGAAATAAAACATACGCTCTTGTCATATATCTAAAATCAGTATTTACTTTGATTCTACATTTTTAAATTAGAACTTTTGAATGCAGAACATGAGCCATTCCTCTTTTAAACAGTGCTGTTGATACTTTTGTGTGGCTCTAAAATCAGCACAATTGTTGATGGCGTAAACGGTCCTTCTATTGTATTTATAAAAATAAAGTGTTGACGCTTAAATTTTCAGTTGCCATAAAAATCTAATATTTCTTAACACAAGTAAAAAAAAACCGAATTCTTTAATCATAATATTTTTCTTTTTGCAAGCCTCCCTGTTGGCTCACAGCGCAGCCACACATCCGTTCTTTTCAGTTTCTTTGGCTTCTTTAGCTTTCTTATATGGATGCTTTCAGTTTTCTACCCAGTTACATTTTATCATTATTTTTTGAAAATGCTGCGTTATTTCAGGCAGATTCAGTGGCCATCGTCTGTGTCTGTGAGCGAGGCTCTGTTTCCAGAAACAGAAAACTAAAAGTGGAGACTGCGGCTCCGTCAAGGTCATAAGGACTCCAGATGTGATCGTGTTTTTCAGGGGGGAAGACAGCAGGCTTTATCCTCCGGGCCACAGCTCGCTGCCCTGCGCCCGTTTTCATAGACAGCACACACACACACACACACACACACACACACACACACACACACACACACACACACACACACACACACACACACACACACACGCCTCTTTGACTGACAGTACTGTTAGCGAGTCTGCTGTGTACAGTCCAGCACGTCTATCCTCCGAGCAGGCTCAATTAGAACGCTGCGTAAAGTTTAACAAGGCCTTCCGTCTCTTGTGGATACGCCGTGGTTGAAATCCACCGCCAGTGTGGTCCGACCTGCACAGTCTTTGTTTGGTTAACCTCTGGGACCCCTTTCGGGCTCCAGCATGGGTTTTACTCGCCTCGGTTAGATCCCCAGATTTTCGTAAAGCCTGGCTGTGTTCTGCTAAAGTAAATGAGGTTGAACTGGGAGGTGACTTGAGAGCGCAAAATAGTTGTTTTTCTTAATCTAATAATTCGCCGAAATATCCCGTGACATGTTATAAACATGTGACTTTATGGAAATTATACAAACTGTGGATGAAATGACGCATTTTCTGATTGTTAATGAAGTTACATACACAGCAAGAAATGTCACTATATTTACTAAAATACCA
Source organism: Aulonocara stuartgranti (assembly GCF_965226115.1). Taxonomy (NCBI): domain Eukaryota; kingdom Metazoa; phylum Chordata; class Actinopteri; order Cichliformes; family Cichlidae; genus Aulonocara; species Aulonocara stuartgranti. Next base: position 13,240,768 of record NC_138953.1, read on the forward strand.
CAAAGCGCTGTCTGGCTTTGTGATTCAGCCAATAATCGATGCATCTTTGCTGTTTAACAAAATTAATGAAAACATTTGTTCTTATTTTGCAACTAGTGTGTTCGGGTTACATTTTGAGGCAAATGATGCGGGAAAAAAAAGTCTGCAAACAGATTAAAAAGAATAATGGTAAATTCTCTCTGCGTGTGTTTTTAATCGCTTTGCACAGATATGAATTTCCCTCTAAGAATCTTTTTCATCTTTAAATACAGGACAATCATCTTTATATATATATATATATATATATATATATATATATATATATATATATATATATATATATATATATATATATATATATATATATATATAATTTCTGTGTAGTCTACAATTTCATAATTACACGTTACAGTTATCACACGGGCCTCTGCAGAAGAAAGACCCACTCATTTAGAGTGTTGCGTTTTAAATGTGCTTATATCATGCAGATAAAACTTAGATGCAGTGAAAATTGTTATTATTATTATTGTTTTTTGGGGGGAGGGGGGGGGGATCCCAGAGATTTTAATCCGGATTCATCTACCCCTCTGTAAGCCTCGAGTTATTCTGTGGTACCTGAAATATCAGTGGAGTGGCTGTCCCTGCCATTCTGGTGAAGATAACTCTGCTCCAGGGAGTAAGGCGACATGCCGGAGTGTAAACCAGAGGATGCTGGGCTGCTGGAGGCTAGAGGCTGTTGTTTGATGTAGGGGGAGCCGCCGGAGGACGCCCAGTGTGCGGATGTACTGGCGTACGGGGAATGGCCGTCCAGCGCGCTGGCCATGGCTGGAGAGGACGGTACAGGACTGCTGCTGCTATCCTGCCCATATTCCCCGTTAGGAGGAACAGGACAACTCGCCATGTATGTGGAGCCGGGACTCGGGGACATGTGAGGTACGTGGTGCCCGCCGCTCAGCCCGTCGTACCCCCCGGCCATTGAATTGCTCATCATGTCCAAGTTGTAGCTGTTACTGTGACAAGCGAGGGTGGCCGATGGACCCTGGAAATCAAAACTCTGTGGAAGAATTGAGGTGCCGAAGCCTATGCCATTCATCATCCGATACATGGGCTTCAGAGCTTGACATTTTCTTCTGAAGCCTCTGGGTCTGCGCCGAAATGAGCCTTCCTCGAACATGAACTCACTGCCTGGATCGATCGTCCAGTAGTGGCCTTTCCCCGGCCTGCCCAGCCCTTTTGGCAGCTTGATGAAGCACTCGTTAAGCGATAGATTATGCCGGACAGAGTTCTTCCAGCCCTGGTACGAACCCCTGAAGAATGGGAAGCGAGCCTGGAGAAACTGATAGATTTCACTGAGTGTCAGCCGCTTGGTGGGCGAGCTCTGTATTGCCATAACGATGAGAGCGATGTAGGAGTACGGCGGCTTTTCCGGTCGCCTTAAACCGGAGCTCGTCTTCTTTCCCTTGACGCCATTAGAAGAACTTTCTGTGGCGGCTTGTGGGCTCAGCATAGCGGGATGCAGGACGCCGGACGCCGGGCTGGATCTCAGAGGAGGCGGAGGTTCCAGCTGCTGCTGAGGGGTCTCGGTCGTCATGTCAGCTCTGACGTACAACTGGCGTAGAGAGAAGAGAGGGGAGGGAGAAAAGACGACCTGGAGGTGTTTCGGGGGAGAAATGTGCTGGCTCCCAGCGGTCAGTGTCCTTGCAAGTGAGCGTTACACCGCCAGTGGTCCTCAGAATCCCAGCGCAAAATGGAGTGAAATCTGTCTCCAGTTACGCACGACTCTCCTGTTACGCACGGTGCTCCTTTGACGCATGCAGAACGCACGGCTGGTACGCACTGACAGAGAGGAAGAGGAAGAGAGAGTGGGGGGAGGCGGTTATCCACTGGAGACTAAGTGTCCAGAGTTGTAGCTAGACATAAGGACTCCACGGGGTGTCACAGCAGCGCTAAGTGGCGCTGTGTGACGCGCCGGGTGGCCATCGACCGCCTATAATAATCCCTCAAGTGCAGGAAACACGAAAACCCTTGGACTTATTGCGCGCAACAGTCCAGCCAAACAAAGTCCGACCACCTATCATTGCATAAATCTTTCTTCCCTCTGCTCGAGCCCCCCGCCTCTTCCCCCGACCCTTTCTCCTCATCCGCACTCTGCCCCTGCAATTCTCCCTGAAATCAGTGTCGAATAGTCCCCCCCCCCCCCCCCCCCCCACACACACACACACACCACCCCCCTCACCCGCCCCCATGCCAAGTCCATTTACCGTGCAGCAGCCTTAAAGCCTCTCATTCTCTCCTCTCCTTCGTCTTGTTTCTTCCCCTCCCACCACCTCTCTCCAAGTTCGGACTACACGCAATTAAGCCATCTATCAAACCTCCCCCAGACACTCCAATCAACAACGCCACACGCCAGCCGCACAAGTTTAAAAACGAGCTATCCCCCCGCCTCTGCTCCTCCATATATGAAGCAGTGATTTCGTCCCAATGTGCCACAGAGCATAAATTTCCTCTGACAAGAATAAACCACCGCAATATGTGCAAAATGTCCAGCTTGCATCTGAAACCGCGATGCCCAAAACATTCACACGGGCCCTTACATGATGTCCCCCGGCAGATAATACCCAAGCACATCAGTGTGAAACACCGACAGAAAAAAAGGCCACATTGCGTTATTTGTATTATTTCGCTCATAATTTCCTCCCAAACTGGTCCAGAGGATAACAAAAACAAACTGTCGCGGTGCCGGGCTGGGGAGAGGAGTGTGAGAGATGGAGAGGTGGTGGTCTTTACCGTGCGTGTGTGTAAGCGGGGGGTTGCTCTGAGTAAATGACTTTGACATGAGTGGAAGCAGGCTTTTTCCATCAAGCCCGGCCCTGGATACCACACACAGCGCGCCAGTGTCAGCTTACCGCCCCGGGCCAGAGTCGGTCCCATGGGCCCCACGTTCATTAGACAGAGAAAAGCGAAATTAGGCGAGCGGGCGTCGACAGTTTCCTCCCCTATGGAGACATCACACACAGATTTGTCCAACATGATGGAGTTATATATCCCATAAAGGTAATATCAACATCCGTGCTGCGACAGAGCGGAGAATATTGGGCTTTGAAGAACAAAAAAAAAAGAAAAAGGTTTTACTTCTGGAGCTTTTAGGTTGAATTGTATGATTGTAAATCTCCCCCCTTTCTAATTTTTTTCAGTCACGTATTTGTAATATTTCAGTGTAAATTTCAGTCGACTTCAACTACTCCCCTCATTTCCACAGAACCTCGCACAAAGGGAGAAAAATAAAGCCCCACGCAATCAAACTTATAAATATCCATGTTTTCGCCTCTTTTTAATTTCCCGCTCAAGTGTGTCTGTGCACGTGTGTGCCTAAGGGCCCTTTAAAGTTTAGATATAGCCTGGAGGATATAAGCAAACAATAACCAGACACACTAACCTTTGCACTTTGCAGAACAAAGGATGTGCGGATAAAATCGTTTTCCACTGCAGTTTCGAGGACCTAAACGGCCCCAGAAATTTCCTGCGACATCAAAACTTATGACCCCTGCCGAGATCAGGATGCTTTTGCTTGGAGAGGGAATCTTTGTTCTGGGAGCGCTTTGAAGACAGCGATCCGGTTGCTTTTTTACGCGTTGATCTTATAGAGCTTCTAATTTGGTCTTCTGGAATATAAAGCTATCAGCTGCCAGCGCACAAACGAGATGTGTTTCTGTTTTTGTAGCACGGCCACGACTGGAGGCTGATATGAAGTCACTGCGGACATAATAAGGCCGTGTGTTTGTTTGCATGTTTGGACGAAGATATATGATTATCCCACAGAAAATATCAGACAGGGTTAAGAAACGGGCCTGCTCTGACCTCAGGTAACTTACAGGCCTCCTTTTTTCTTTTTGTTTTCTTTCTTTCTTTATTAAAGGATAAAATCAATTATCCTGCTTCTCAACACAATTTAGAAAAATTTATTATTTTGGACGAACATTTTGTACTTTCATTACTGATTTTATTTGTTAACTAACATAACCGAACAACTTTAAAAAGAAAGCTTATTTCCGAATGTCACGCAAAGGCAGTGTTCACGTGTGTAACAGTTAGCTCTGTCTTGGTTGTTTTGTATGCTCCTTGTTTGTGCAACAGGCCTGAAGTAAACAATATTCATCAAGTGAAACAATAACAAATACAGATTTCAGGTCTCTCTCTCTCTCTTTTAAAGGTAATCTAATATTCTTTTGGCTGCTCGGCTTTTCTCCTGCCTCTCCGCCTGCGTTTCCTGTGGCGGTGCCGGGAGCTTTGGAGCTGGCTCTCCGGGACTCTAGGAGGTCAGGCGCGGTTCAGTTTGCCCGAGTGACAGACTGTTTGGACTTCCTAACATTGTGCCTGCCTTATAGTTTTGTTTCATAACACCGCGGCACCCCCCCCCCCCCCCCCTTCCCCCCACTCCCACAGTTCTCCCTACAGAATGCGTGATGGGTGCAGAGAAGAGACGAAGGCTGAAGTGAAAAAGCAGAGAGCGTTTTCAGCCTAAGGTATGCGCCTTGGTGTCGAAGTTATTAAAAATGTAAGGGTGCTGAGATGACTGGGGCCACGTGACAGGCTCTGAGAGCGACAGGTGTGCTGTTCCGGTGTTTCACCTGCAGGTTGCAGCATTGTCCATAGAAACAGGAACGAATCTCACCTGTCACCTGTCTCAGCTGCTGAGTGAGCCCTGTAAACACACACCTGCCCCCGTACTGCCAGCTCAGTACAGGGGCCACGAGCATATGAGCTACTGCACGGCTAACTTAGACTATACACTTAACTATATAAAATATTTTATTTTATTTATGTTGTATTTATTTGTTTGTTAGTTCGTTTATTCCTCAAGATGCACGTAACAAAAATAGCTACGTGAGATATTCAGGTTTTTTTCTTGAGTACAGTCAAAGTAACTTACATTTAAGAAATTCCAAAACTCTTATCACTTTATAATTTGGTTGCCCTGAACATCTCTAAAATAGAATTGATCCACTATGTTGTTTTTTCTACCCCACAATGAAATGTTGCAGTTTTGCTATCTAAAGAAAGTTTAGTGCACTACAGTCTTCAATAAATCACTGACACTAGGAACTCTTATATTGTGAAATGTGTCACCAGGCTTTGTGTCAGAACGGTGTATCTTTACTTACAGCTACAGTTAAACACAGCAGAGTGTGTAAACCGAAAACCGAAACTTTCTGTTTTGTATTTGATGGTACAACAAACAGATAAACCCAGAATGACAGAGTGAGAGAAAAAAATAAATCAGTTGGATTTTTATTTCTGAACAACTAGTGCTAATCAAGAAAACAAAAATTATTATTACAGCTTAATTTGAGACACTTTTACTGAGTTTGGGCTAAAAGCGTCGACGGACTGATCAATTATTTTGTCTGAGCTCACGCGTGATTTTTTTTTTTTTTTTGTGATCAACACCTCGTTAGGAAACCCGCGGCCCCGAGTCTCTGGGTCCGTTTCAGGACCGAGGAGAGCAAGTATAGGCTCCTGCATGGGGACACGGACAACAAACAGCCCGCGTGTTTTTAAAGATCCTGATATGCGTGTAAATCTCAATGTGGTCACAGAACATAAATCATAAATGGCCTTTTGTAGATGGAACAAAACAATTAATTGAAGAAAAAATAAATAAATAAATAAATAAAAAGCATAATTCTCCTTCTGTTGTTCGGTTTAGTTATTTATGGATTTGTTTGTTTGCTGAACTTTTATGCAGTGTAAATAATACCAGTAGATTATTTTAAACGTTGTTTCATTGAGCCGTGTTGCTCGTTTATGGGAAACTTAAGATGGCTATTACAAATAAAATAAGTACAGAAAAGTAGGCTTTTTAAAAAGGTCTTTTATTTTGATACTTTCTTGTGGGTGGAAAATAAAACCCTTCTTGATTAGGGTTGAAGTCTGTCTGTGAGGCAGATCTGGCACATTTGTTTGCAATGTAATGTGAGACGTTATGTTGTTACATGACAAACTCCTCACCGCTGCGGAGGTATTTTCTTCCATTTGGACTGAGTACAATAAATAAAGTAAATGGAAAATAATACGAATAAGCACCATCATCACAAAAGCATTTCATATGTAACATTTATTAACGATGGCTGACTTCTATTTTGCCATTTTACTAAGTAAATACTCGCTAATATTTACAAGTTTGGATAAACGTGTCGCACTAAACGCGACATCGTCCAAAGAGCCTGAAGGCACCAGACTCAACATAACCTTTGATTGTAAATATTTTATATAATTATATATCTTTTGACTTTGGTAATTTTTGTAATTATGGTTTCATTTTCAAACGAAAATAAGACCAACTTATTTTCCTTTTTGGCTCTAACAAGAGAAACCACAACAAATACCTACAGCAGGTGTGAGGCCCTCCCTCTCCCTCCACCGCATATTCATGCACCTGCTTCTGATCTAACAGCTGCCTTCCCCCCTTTCATGTCAGCAGTGAATAACTCAGTGAACACCAGGGTCCCATTGTTTCACGTGTTTTGTTTATTCATAAAAAATAACAGGCATGCACCAATCAATCAATCAATCAATCAAACAATCAATCTCAGGAAAACGGCACATTTTTCCATGCGTTTCTTAGTGCAGCCACGTGATTCCTAACGCAGCCCAGTCAATAATATTATACAATATTTATACAGCAGGTCATACAAAACATGAAAATATAAATAAAGTGATACTTTTAACAGTTTTGACGTGGCACTTTGCTGCCGTCCTACAGTAGAAATGACCAATGAACCATAGATACGAATATGAATACTCTCTCTCTCTCTCTCTCTCTCTCTCTCTCTCTCTCTCTCTCTCACACACACACACACACACACACACACACACACACACACACACACACACACACACACACACACACACACACACACAGTGGAATGTCCTACAATGACTCTAATGATTTGCTTAGTCAGCACACAGTTATATCTAGATTAACAACTCGGCATGTTTGTTTTATTTTTCTTTGACTGAAGCTACAGTAGTCATGATGAGACACACCGACTCTCACACAGTAAAACAGTTGAAGCACTGAAAGCTGAGAGTGCCCACCAAAGTGCACACTGTGGATGAGAACACACAAGTCCTGACAGCTCTCTGGATGTCTCACGACAGCAAGGATTCTATATGAAAGCCTCGCGCTTTGCTGGGCATCTTGAATGTGGCCTCAGGTGCAGCGGTGCCCGATGCTGTGTGCTGGAGGTATGTGGGTGCATCTCTGCCGGGCTCTGTGCCGCTGTACGCCGCCTCTGACATGTAAGTGTGCTGTGCCGGATAGTTCAGATTATAGGGCAGTACGTGGGCCACTGGGGACCAGTACAGCCGGGGGCCGGGCTGCTCCACGCACGACCTCTCCTCCCTTCTTTTGAAAGGTGTGCCGAGGATGCTGTCGATGGCGAACGGGCTGGAGAACTTGGCCCCCACTCTCTCTTCCGGGGCCGGGAGGCGGGTGTCCTCGCTGAGGATGTCCGGGCTTTCCTGCTCCTTGAGGGGCCTTTTGGAGATGCGCTTCCTCCTGCGGCGGAACACCCCGTCAGCGAAGGTGTACTCGCTGTGTGGGTTGAGCATCCAGTAGTTGTCCTTGCCCCAGGGCCTGGACGGGTCCCGCAGGACTTTGAGGAAGCAGTCGTTGAGCGACAGGTTATGGCGCACGGAGTTCCTCCAGCCGGTATAGCTGCCACGGAAAAACGGGAACTTCTTCATCAGGTAGTCATTGATCTCTGCCAGAGTGAGGCGGCCGCTGCTGGACTCTCGGATGGCCATGGCGATCAGGGCGATGTAGGAGTAAGGGGGCTTAGGTCTGCGGGTGTAGGGCTTCCCTTTGCCGCCATCGCTGCTCTGTGTGACAGGTGCCGGGCTGTTGGCTACGCAGTCTCCGTCCGAACCCAGCTCGTCTCCGGACAGGGGAGAAGGGACTCCCGCCTCTGCGTCAATGCACAACTCCAGCGGCTTCTGCGCGTAGTGATGCGCGGAGAAAACTTCAAGTTTCATTTCCCCAAAAAAGGATAACCGTCTCCTCTCGGTAACCTTGCCGTGTGAATGGTCTCCTAGGTTGGACTCTTGTCTCAGCTCAGAAGCGCAGCAGGTGTACGAGTCCTGACAGCAAAAATGTGCCTGAGTGTTTGTTGTGTGTTGTAAAGGCTCGTGTGGAGCGCTGGAGGCACCCTGAGCCTCAGTCTGGGGCAGCAGAACACAGATCTGTCTCCGGAGACACGCTTGTCTTGTTATAATATAACGCCTGGGAAAGGGACGGCCCACAGGCGGGGTTTCCAACTCGAATCCATTGAAGCGACTGAAGTAATATAGTATATGTATGTTTACAATTGGACGTTACCATGCCACACCAGGGAAGAAGAAGAAGAAAAAAAAAACGGGGAGGATAAGTGAGGCGAGGCAGGGCAGGTATGACAAATATAATTAGCTTCAAACGCAACTATCTGTGAATAGCTCGTTATTTCTAGTTACGAGTTGCTTTTTATGGATTCAGTCAAAGTGCAATCAAATAAAGGCGAATAATACAATAATTCATTCCTCTTACTTCTTTTTAAAATAACTTCAGCCCATTAAGGTTATGAAATTAAACACGTTTTTGAAATCAATAAAAAAACTTTGACAATTTTACGCACAACAGCAAATCCTTCTTGAAGTGTTGAATGCCTTGGCTTTTACACAGAAAAAAAGAAGACAGCGCAGAAAAACCCTAGACAGATTAAAAAAGGTGACACGAGAGTTGATAGAGAAAAATGCTGTTGGCTGCTTTTCACTTGAACCTCTCATACCCATCCGCCGGCGCTCCGGCGGAACGAGGAAGTAACGCGAAGGCTAAACTGAAATAAAAGCGATAGATTTTGGAGGAGTTCCAATTAACGCACGCTGGGTGACGTGTAAGTCGCCACACGCGAGAAGACAGAAAGAATTCATAGAAAATTCGCAAAGATTGCCCGGGGAGTTCAGAGTAGAGAACCATTGCACCTGCATGCATGGAAACACCTGAGCGAAGAGCAGAAAAAAATACACTTACTTCTGTGTCTGAACATGTGATGTAAATGAGCGAGAGCGAGGTATCCACTGTCTCCGAAACTCCAGAACCCTAATTTACTGGAAATACATCACGTTCTTGGATAATTATATTACACGCAGCATTTCCTTTAGTATAAGGAGTATAAGGAGACCGCGGCACTGACTGCATATCTGTACAAATAGATGTGCACTTCCATTAGAGCACTCAGACACCTGGGCCTTGCTGCTTTAACTTGCTGTGCGGCAAGCTAAAGCAAACAGTTGAAATAAATTTTATTCCATTTCAACAACATAAAACAATTGCATAAAACAAAGCGTTTAAGTTTGTAAGGTAGATAAATTATTATGCAAAGATGGATTTGAAGAGAATTTAAGAACATCAGGCTTTTTTGTACTTTGTCAGTGTTGCAGTACAGGTTTGGTGACAGAATATAATAACTAGTTAATATCTGAGCTATAAATCACAGCTCCAGTCGAGAGCTTGTCAATCAGTTACAGAATGGAGCTTACTTAAAACCTACTGGAGCAGGTTTTAAGTAAACTGACGCCCCTGACACCTCCATCCATCCATCTTCATCCGCTTATCCGAGATCGGGTCGCGGGGGTAGCAGCCTAAGCAAAGAGGTCCAGACCTCCCTCTCCCCAGCCACCTCCTCCAGCTTGTCCGGGGGAATACCAAGGCGTTCCCAGGCCAGCCGAGAGATATAATCTCTCCAGCGTGTCCTGGGTCTGCCCCGGGGCCTCCTCCCGGTGGGACATGCCTGGAACACCTCGCCCAGGAGGCGCCCAGGGGGCATCCTTGCCAGATGCCCGAACCACCTCAGCTGGCTCCTTTCGATGTGGAGCGATTCAGAAGACCCCCATGAAAAGAATATCGAGGGAACAGTTTACCCTGCCCGGGATAGGGTTACCGGGGCCCCGCCCTGGAGCCAGGCCCGGGGAGGGTGCCCGAGGGCGAGCGTCTGGTGGCCGGGCCTTAGTCCATGGGGCCCGGCCGGGCACAGCCCGAAGAGGAGACATGGGCCCATCCTCCCGCAGGCCCACCACCCGCAGGAGGCGCCATAGGGGTCGGGTGCATTGTGAGCCGGGTGGCGGCCAGGAGCGGAGGCCCTGGCGGACCGACCCCCGGCTGCCAAGACTGGCAATAGGGACATGGAATGTCACCCCTGACACCTGTAAACCGAATATGTTAGTGGCACTAACTCTTTTCCTGCCAGCGCCTCCGCCATGTGACGATGCAGAGAGCAGCTGGAGTTAACATGAGTTATGAGCCTTGCCTCAGGCCAGTTAAACTGTCTACTCTGGCACTCCTGTTCCTTTGTGCCTGCTCGGACTTTCCGGGGCCCCCAACAACACAGAGCAGGTTCAGCTTCATTTACCCTAATGCATGTGTGCGTGTTTACATAGTTCTGTTGAAAATGTTTCTATTGGTAGTTCCTAGTGAAACATATAAGATAGGGTCACTATAAACTACCTACTGCCTTCCAGACAGCAGAGAGCACTGAGATACCAATCTGTGTTTGACACCTTGAACAGTTTGTGAGTCTACAGTACGTTTTTATGTTATCACATATTTATCACGTTGGGTATACATAACAGGCATGATTAACGATATGACCCTGAACTGTTTGTGTATATATGTTTGAGAGAACGTGGAAGGTATGCAAATCAACTATATGAACATGCACTTTGAAGCCTGTCTGTTTTTCCAGTTGTGTTATGACAAGCCCGATGGCAGCTTGTTTCTTGAAAACACAGTTTCTGTTGTTTCATTTCTTTGTCAAATTCAAGGTCCGCTTGCCTGCTTTTTAAGAGGGCAGGCTCCTACGCACCTGTAAGGGTTGTACATGGCATCATTTCAGAGGTGCTGGTTGTTGATTATCTGAGAGCCCAAACTTTCTGACAGCCCTATAAAAATACAATATATTGCACACAAAAATCACATTTCATTATACATTCTAAACAAATCTTCACAGCTAAATGTTAAATGGGTTGCCATGTCATTTCTATCAGAACCCTCTCTGCCACATTTTACATTTTTCCTCGCCCACTTCCACTGAATGTTTTTAAAGGTTTCTCTTGATCGATAATTTCTTTCAGAGGAAAATCTGTTAATACTTTGATCTCATCTAAGTGCACTTTAACCAAAGCATTGAAGTCAGACCGGACATGTTTATATTAAAGTAATAAATGCTGAAATAGATGCTGTACACTCTTAGAAATATGACCATTGTTTACAGTTAATCTAAAAAATATACAAACTCCAAATCTGATTATTAGGACTCTAGGTAACCACACCTACCAGCCACTTATCAGGTACACCCTGCTAAAGACACCTTTTGTCTTCAGAATTAAATGAATTCTTCATGGCAGAGAATCAGAAAGGTGCTGAAAATGGTCCTCAGACATTTTAGCCTATATTGACGTGATAGCATCACAAAGCTGCTGTAAATGTGTTGGCTGAACACCCATAATGTGAATCTTCCCTTCCATCACGTCCCATAAGTGCTTGACTGGATTGAAATCTAGTAAATGTGGAGGCCATTTGAATACAGTGAACTCATGATCTGAGCTTTGTGATGTGGTGTGTTCTTAGCCGTCCTTTGTGACAGGAAAGGAACATCAGAGAAACCAAAGGTTGTCACATACAAATTTACATTCTGGAAACAGCTTTCTTCTCTCTCCGGGAATTCGGGGAGCAGCTGGTGAGCTGAAATTGTTTTTTTGCTGAAACTCAGGAGGCTGACTGCTGAGAGCCTAAATCCAGAGCTGAGGAAATCAGCGGCATGTGCGCTATCATTAACGCCGTCGCTGCACAACAACCCGGTGAGGCGCAAAGGGAATTTTACACTGCTTGGCTGGTGGTAGTTGTGCCTGCATGATTTTTTTTTCTTTTTCTTTGCAGGAGTGAGATGAGGCTGTATACGATTTCAGGTACTCTGCCAAGGCAGCTACACACACCTGTGCCAAAGTGATGTGGTGTGAAAGGAAGCACACCTGTTCTCAGTTTTTTTGTGCATGTTTTATTCTTTACATGGCAATTTGAAATCACAAGTGGAAAGACTGTTTACCCAAAGGGATCAATAAGGTATCACATTATCATTTCACTCTGCACATTTGGATTAAGGTGGAATTCAAACCTTCAAATCGCTTGAGAAGGTCAGGCTCTTCTTTCACCTTTAGGCCATAATGAAAGATGATATATTTAATGCATTAAACTGCTTTAACTGCATTGTCAAATCAGCAGAGTCAACTCTGCCCCCTGTTAGGCTAAAGAGATGCGTTATGCTTATATAACCTGTTAACAAGTCTCTTCTAAAATTGGCAACTTGATGGTTTGGCTCACCTGTTGAGAATTAGCGTGTCTTCTTTGAGCAGCAGAACTCTTTTAAGTGCTGACACGAGTGGCATTCCAGTTATGTAAATTGACTGGGTGAATCCCTCACAGCTCCAAAAATAGCCCCACCTCTGCAGCGGTCGGCGCTCACACGCTAACCCTTGTCTGCAAGTCTTCGGATGACTTCTTACCTGTATCTCATCTTTGTTGTCTTTCTTCTCTGTGAGTGAAGGATGGCCAGCCCCCATGTCTTTGTATAAACAAAGTGTGAGCTGTGTGCGTGTGTGTGTTTTTATGTGTGTGTGTGAGCAGGGTAGAGAGGAACGGCAACAAGAGGCCCTGCGTGGCTGAGATTCCCGAGATTCCCTGCAGCAGATATAGTCTGACAGAGGCCGCTGATAGTAGACATGCTTCACTGGGGCGCACAGGTAGGTACAACAATGTGTCAGCTTCGCAGCCAACTCAAAGATCAGACATTCCACATAAGCTCTACTCATTCCTGCAGTCTGCTCGATAGGCACCAGCTCAGGGGCGTGTGTGTACTGGGGTGTTTGTTTGACTGCAGCTGTTTGTCCTCTCAGGTGTGTGGGTGTGGGAGATTGCGCATGTGCTGTGGCAAAAAGCAAGAGCAAGATGCATACGTTCCATCTAGTTTATTCTTCAAGCGGTGATTACTGTAATTACCCTACGATGTGGCCTTCTAAGCGTTTGCTGCCTGCTTTGTTGTGCTTCTGTAGAATCAAACCTTTGTGTTTTGGAAGATAAATTGGTAGGGGGGCGTTCAGCCCATGTAATCAGAGGCACACCTGAGCACTTATCAGTGACAAACAAAGTTCCCATGAAGCTGTTTTCATACATAACCCAGGAACTTTCCACACTGAATGCACTCCGGGAACTGCTGCATGTAGCATCAAAAATGTATCCGTGACACCTGATAGGCAAATAAACAGACACGAAAACATGCAGTGACTCACAGTTTTCATAAGCACGGTCTGATGTGCATAAATCTGTGCAGCATGTGTGTCAGCGATTAATAAATGAAATCAGATATATGTATAAAAAAAAGAAAAAGAAAAAAGCAGCATATCTTGGAGTCAGTTGGCAGCTGCGGGTTGCTATTTTGGGTTTTCCTGCATTCTTACTTAAGGTGTGCACACCCTTGCCAGACCAAGAGAGAGAAAGAGAGAGAAAATAGATACATATAAATAAACAGAGCCAACAAAGGTATAATTAAAGTAATTAAAGAAAGAGGTGAAGCACAGGTGAAGCACAGGTGAAGCACAGGTGAAACGCAGCCTGGCACTGGTAGCACCTAAAAGTCATGCAAAGTCATGTGACTCAGTCCTCTGTAACACCCCCCCAACCCAACCCAGTTCCTGTCTTGATATGCGAACACATTTTTGACACCCACAATATCTTAGTGCAGTAATTCTGAACTGCTATTTATTCTTTAGTTTTATGTTTTGCATCATAGTAGAGTCATTTCAAATAGCCCGTGTGCTTATTTGGGTGGTCCAAGTGTGTCATTAGCAAAACAGCTTCTTTGTTTCACCACCTCCTGCTCCAGATGTTCCCCTCAGATTGGTGCAAATGACACCGATTGGCTCACAGGTTCCTCTGGCTAGCAAAAGAACCAAGTGCATGTCTTGGTGTAAGTGTCCATATAGAACATGAACACTACAGAACCTCAGCGATTTCATGTGGTCAACTCAAATGACCTTATGGTAAGCATCTATACATTTTTGATTATATCATTGCTCTAATGCTCGGCCCAAATTAATAGCAGATTAACAAAACAGCTCCTTTTGTGACCTGATCCCATGATATAATTTATCCTATAGTTTATATAAATCTGAAGAATGGTAAATGCGCTGGTTCATATGTACAGCTTTTCTACACAAGCCTTATAAGTTTTCAACATACCTTAAACACCCATTCGCATACAAGCCTCCTTTTCTTTCTAAGTGCTTACTAATTTTCACATACACAATGCCTCAAAGAGCAGCTTGGGGACTGGAGCATGCAGGTTGGAGCAGTTAGGATCAAGCCACCAACCTTTTAGTTTTTAGAGGCCCTTCTTTACCTCCTGAGCCACAGCCACCCCACTCAGCTAGAGAGTGTTGCTATGGTAAACAATTTAAATCATAAAGCTGTCAATCAGAAGAAAACCTTGTTTTCAAAACTTGGTGCTAGTTAACAGTTAGAAGTACTTGGCTAGGTTTAGGAAAAGGTCATGGTTCGGATTAAAACACAACGTGACCTGGAGAGCTTATGACCACACATCTGTATGTGACAGACCCGGCTCATCACCGCAACCAATTTGCAACCAAAGCCTGCACCATCACTAGAACACTTCCAGTAAGTAAGTAGACGCTGATATCAGATGGTAGTTGGCCATCTCCAAAAATTCAAAACATACCCCCTCAAGAGAACAGCAGACCAAAGTGAACTTCTTAGTCCTGCCGGTAAAATGTTACTGTTAGGGCTTGTCTGTCAATGAACCTCAGCCATGCGGGCCACACGGGCTTCATACCTCCTGCCATATCTGCCGCTATCGTCCATTTCAACTCTTCACACGCTAGAGTCCCCTCATAAGCTGAGGTAGAAGGCATGGTGGGGGCTATAGAGAGCTGGAGGGTAGGGGATGGTGGGGTGGGGGAGAAAAAGGAGCAATGATTGATCTCAGCCATAGACACCTTGCTTTATCACTGCAGCTGATAGGACCTAATTCCATTCAACTGCGCTGTAGGCTGTTTGGTGTAAGCATAAACACGGGGCCAAATCAGTACCTGTGCTGCTCTGTTTACCTGGCAGCCGTTCAGCTTTTTTCTGTCTAAACTTGAAATAGGATCCAAACACTCTACTCACGCATAGTGGTTTGCACGAGATGCTTTGCCTGCCTCTCAACCTACCACGAGGCTCGGCAGCTCTATTTCTGCACTGTCTGAACCTTAACCGCCCCTCTTATTTCTCTGATTGAGAGGTGGAACATCTCGCTCGAGGGCTTTAACTGCAAACACGGCGCTGAATTTGAGCAGTTACTAAGGAATTATCCCGTAGTTAACCCCAACAAACACCTCGCTGATTGATGACATTAGCGTGTGGGTTGTAAAACGAACTACTCCAAGCCTATATTTGTCTTTTTCTTTTTTTCTTTTTACCTTTTACTGGTTAGTCAGCAAATCTCTTTGTATTTTTATTAAAAGTATTTCTTAAGGGTCTTATGTATTTGTTAGAAAACATACAAAATGCAGTTTTTAAGAAAAGCCTGTACTTAATTGCAGGTTAGATTAGCTGTCATTCAAGTGTTTTAATACTAATTTGGCACTAAATATTTTTTATATATACAGATGTTGATTTTAAGTTTAAACAGACATACTGTGATGAACTCGGTGTCCATAAAAGATACATTTCAAAAGTATCAAAAGAAAACCATGTTTATCGCATAACACAAGACACTATTAACTAATATGATGGAAAATTTAGGATCCAGTGTTTTGTGGGATTCACATCATAATACTAAAAATCAGTGCTGTCATCCATCTGTTTTATACAATAAAAAAATACTAATCTGAGTTTATATATGCAACCAACTTTGAATGCTAAGAAAGACTTTGATTTTCAGTGAACCAAGAAGCAATTCAAGGTGTGGTTCAGTATCTGTCTGTGTTTCCAAGGAGCACACAAAGGCAAAGTCATGCTAAAACATTTTAGTTTCAAAACTTCTTCTAGCTAATAGCGTCCACACTATTTTGGTGCTTATGGTGCCTCTAAAAGTGAGACCAGTTCAAACACTTTAGGATTGTATTTAAGAGTATCGAATTCCCAACTAGACCTTATTAGTCACCATTGTGTTCTTCACATATTAGTGTATACATTGAGCATAAAATATCTATGTAGCCACCATAACTTCACTGACTGGTTTTGTCTCCACATTTGATTCAGCAGGAACATGCTGATGTTGTGAAGTGACCACATTTGGATGTGCACTGGTAACGTAATAGCTAATGATGGCTAACCCCATTAGCAAGCTGTATTGATAAACTGTAGGGTTGGAAAATACAGCTCTACCAATTATTGCTAAGTAACAGATAAGAAAACACTAGAATTTCTTTCCCTCAGCAACTGAACTCAGTACTTTATAGAGTACCTGTCAACGCATCTTCAGGTAATTAATTCATTGGTTGTGTTATTTAATATGCAGGTTTACATTGTAACATTTTCACAGTGGCTGCACTGAGATGTCTTGACAACATGCAATGTATGGTAAACAGATAGATTATGCAAGTTATGTCTGAAACGTCTGAAACCAAGAATCATCTATTGTTACTATTTAATATTATAATTTGCAAAAACTGTGGCAGTGACATCAACATCACAGACGTTATCTGAGCACAACCGAGGCAAGTAGAGTTGGTGAAATATTGTTAATACATTTTTTTAAAAAGAGTATTTGGTGAGTGAAGTTTTTTTTAATTTAGTTCTTCAAAATGAGTAAATTACAGAAAATGGGACCTTTGGATAGTTGTACTGAATTCCAGTGTGTGGAAAAAAAAAGGCAACAACAGCACAATTGAGACTGGATCAGTGAATTAGTAAAGGTAAAAGCTAACGTACAGCTATCAGATTCACTTTTCAGCACACCTGACATCAAGTAAAGTAGACTTCTAATCTAAGCCTAGTAGCAGTGTAGTATTTAAAAAAATAAAAACTATTCAAAGAGGTCATAATTGTTGAGTGGTCATTATTGGAAGTGTGGTTTTTGGTATTTTATGTTGCCTTTATTTTCCCCTAAGGCTGCTACTTGGATTATTCCCACCTATCAAAAAATAAATAAACAGTGAAGGAAGATGTTAACCTTGACAAGAGAGAATAACTGGATAACAAATTATGGGCATTGTTGACTATGGTGTCCAACCCAGCAGCAGCTTTTCTTGTTATTGTTAATCTGCACCATCATATTACTGCTGCCTTATATGTGGGGGATAGAGGTCATGGTCATGGTCATGGTCATGTCCAGCTTATTCCCACAGTCCGAAAACATGCAGTTAGTGGGGTTAGGTTTACTGGTTATTCTGACCATAATCACGACTCGTTCTCAGTCTCTCTGTGTTAGCCACGTGACAGACTGGCGACTTGCCCATGGTGCTCCTTGCCTCTCGTCCTATGGTACCTGGGAATGGCTCCAGTGTTTCTTATCAACCAAGGAAAGAATTCTACTGTCGCCCACTTTCCTTCTTTTTAAGACTTTACCAGACTGTTGATTTGGCATCTCATAAAACGATCATTCTGACAGGTTTATTTTGCTTTTTCAAGCTCATGATGGCCTCCTGCACTTGAATCCACATTTCTTTAAGCTTCTTTTTGAGGATTCCAGTGAAAAGCTGCAAAATGCAAGTCCAGCATGTGGAATCATCTCCAGGTGTCACATCTGCTAATTTGTCAGGACATGATAAAGGAACAGACCTCATCTGGCCACGAAACTGCTTGTTAGTCATTTACCTTTGAGTTTCTGGACACACATGGACTTAGAACAAATATGGCTGCAATTCCTGTAATGGCTATAATTTTGATAAACCCCTTAAATTAACATCAGAATCTAAATCACATATTCATTACTGAATGAAAAACCCATCGTGGAGGCAGTCTGAGCACAGTTTAAAGCCATCGGTCATTTTCATACATCATAATGATATAGATTTAGATTTTTAATATTGAAATTAAATAAAATGAAATTCTTAACAATTTCAACTTAGATTTTTTTCTTTTGGTCTGATGTTCACTCTGTCTGCCATTTGGGCTAACCTTTGATGGGAGGAGAAGAAATTCTGGACTTATACTTTTTTATTAACTCAAATGTTAAATGCAGAGGGTTTTTTTCTTTCCTAATCTCCGTACACGGCTCATTGCAAGGGCAATTAGAAACCTGCGCTCCCGTGCAGATGTTACTGTTTGTAGAATGTGCTATTAGATATTGATCTGGTGATAATTTGTAAATGAATACTATTAAGGATAGGAAGTTTGCTGACAAAAAAGCCTAATCACCTCCAGCTGGCCCAGGTCTTGTAATATATCCTGCCTCCGCTCCAACATTGATCCATGGGAGTAAACAGCAGCAGTCTCACTGCAAGATACAGAACTTATCTGGTGGTTAAACATACCTGATAATGTAAGAGGAGAATGTGTATAAAAGTGTGACATAAATATTATTTTGTAGAGAGCAGATTATGTTGATGAACTTTTATTTTATATTGCAAAAACAATCCTTTGCCTTGTGTTTGTTCTATCAACAAATCAAATGGAAAAAAAAAACAACACAGTGGATTTATCCTACTGAAAAGGAAGGTGATGTCTGAGGTATAGATTACTCCATGCTATCATTATAAGGACCCCAGTATTTTAGAAGTGTAACTATTTCACTTAAAAAAAAAAAAAGTTCAGTAAGATCTGCTCGTAATCAATAATCAGAGATCCAGCCTGCAGTCTTTTTTGTAAATGGCCATATTATTTGTTAGCTGACGCATCAGTTTTGTGTTATGTGTTATACAATACCAAATACTGATCACATTTCTTACTTCATTTAATCTCTTTAATGTTTCTGTAGATGACAATACAAAAGATAAAATGTTCACAGCCTTATCCGTGCTATGTTGAAGGTGAAACAATTAATTAGTGGTCAGTGTTTATCTTTTTGAGTTCATTGTGTTGTTTTTGCATAATCCTCTTACTCTTGTTTAAGTAGTAAATGGGTCTGGCCTGGATGTATTAAGTCTAAGATGTGTTACCTCCAACTTCATGGGCAGTTATGGGTAAACTGCATGATAACCAGAGTGTGATTCTATCCTGATGCCTCTCACTCAATTGACCTTCAGCTGTGCCACAGCCAGAGTCTAACACAGGAAAATACTCCAGTTTAAGTGCTGATATGAGAGTATTACCAGTTCACAAAGGGGTTAGAGAGAGTAAAAATAGAATCATGTGTCAGTGAATGATGCACACCTCTCTTAAAGTCAAGTTCCACCATCTGCAATTATGCTAAAAAAAGAAGAAAAGCATCATTGCTGCACTGTGAAGCTGGGTCATGTTGAGAGCTGTGTCTCTGCCACACCACTCTAATTGAACTTTCTCTTTAAGGCGTTGTGAGAAAACAGGCGGTAACTATTTATACAGCTACACACCTGACCAGGCATCTATCCAAACAAAAGGTCTTGAACCCAGCCCTTGCGTGCCTATCCAACCCAGACATCTGATTAATTATAGTGTGGCCGTTAAGGCAAAGAAAAACTAGCTGATGAAAAGTCAGCGAGTCTGCAGGCTCAACCTGCCCAAACAGCATCATGCGTGTTAGCGTGTAAAAGCCTCCGTACTGCCTCCCTCCCCCGCCGCTCCGTGTCGTTCCTCCCACACACCCCCTGCCCCCCACCCATCCTACTGCCTCCCTCCTCTGCTCGGGGCCCATTCGTGCAGACGAGGTAAAACATCTCTCTCGCTGTGTCAGAGCCCCGCAGGTGGGGCCCGCGTTCTCAGGTAGATAATATCACTGTTACTATAGACCGTGTTTGGGTTAGCTCGAAAACACTCTTCACGGCAGGAGCAAAACAAAGTGCTCTGCAGTGCGTGATAACAGTCGGAGCTGCTCCCTACAAATTAACCTGTGGAAACACTTTGGCCTCGCACGAAACTCATACGCATAATACCTGCTCCTCCTACCGGCATTGAAGAAAAAAAAATCAAAGTTTACACAATCTTCCTCTAGGATCATGGAATAATTTTGTAAGATTTTAGGAGATTTAAGAGAGTTCTCTTATATGTAATCCACCAAAGGACTAATGCTAATCCAAAACAGTGAAATAAGCCTGTAATGTCCTTGTGGTTACGTTATAGGACTGAGCTGCCTTATGTCCAGATTGAAAGCATTGCCCCGGTTGGACAAGTCTCTCTGTTTCTAATCTGCATACTGCCTGTGCAGTAGACTCTATAAATCGACTTTCTTTAAACAAAAGCGGCATGAATAGCTCGAATGTGCTCTGGGCCAGAAGCTGGGATGGCTTCCATAAACAGATCACCCAGGTGGTCCATGTGTGAGAGAGGGAAAGGAGCTTTGGCTGAGAGGCCTGCTGCTGCAATCACAACCCCGCATCTTCTTATTTCGCTAACTTGCCGTCTGTGTCTCGGCAAAGTCTGAATATCAAGTCCGATTCATTTGCAGCTGCTGGTAACAAAACAATATACATTTCATCTTTGATGTGTGGACTGCGTGGTGTCAGCAGCAGTGCCCCTGTCACTTTTCAAAGTTTCGGGTCCCTGCAGCTGTTGCCTTTTCTAGAGCCAGTAGCAGTTTTTCAATGTAAAACACCTACCTTTGTTTCGTCTTCAGGAAAATGTTTTTTGTATCTCTATATTTCTGCTTAATCTGATCACTCATAGAAAGTCCTGTACTTTTGGTAAAAAATTAAAGGTACAATGAGTCTCTGGGGACACCTAGAAAAATAAAAGACCACAGAGAAGATGGATGTCGTGAAGACGAACATGCTCACGGTTGGTGAAAATGGAGGCAGATGATCCACCGTGATGACCCCTAAAAGAAGAAGATAACTCTTTTACTTGAGTCTTTGTCTACATTGTCTACTTCGCAATTCAGAGTGGGAATAAATAATCCAATATCACTGTCATCTCTGGTTTTATCACACCCTAAAACCAGTGTTGGGTAAGTTACTTTAAATTAGTAACCTAGTTACATTACTAGTTACTTCTATCAAAAGTAACTCAGTTACTTCAAGTTACTCGTTACTTTCAGAGTAACTAGTTACTAGGGAAAGTAACTTTGGTTTTACCCAGAATTCTCTTGTTAATGTGTTGCTTCCGTAACTGGATACCCAGCAAGATTGCCAGTCTTCTAGCTTGCTTACTTGCCACAAGTGCACTGTGCCACCTACCAATAGAAAGGAAAAAATAATGTGCACATTTCCACGAGAGAAATCCCACGCCTGATTCTATCCTAGCCTGCTTTTTACATCCAACACAAAAACTGCAGTCGTGGTGCTTTCGATTGTACTCAGAACTCGGAAATTCTGCCTTCTGAATAGGAAGATGTAGGTAACACCAGACTGCAGATGAGCTGCATACAGGGCTGGACTGGGACAAAAAAAATCGTCCCGGGCATTTTGACTAGAGACCGGCCCACCATTATAGGAAAAATCATAAAGCCTTTGAATGAAAATAAACGCTGTTGTGACAGTGATGTACACTGTTCTGATGGGATATATGTATCAATCTATCAATTGTTTGTTGCAAGACTCAGATAATTATTTTTTTAAAAGTGAGACATTTTAAATGAGAATAAGAAAGTATTTCCTTGAGCCCCCCTTTCCCTTTTAATGCCCTACATGGACCCCTGGCAACACTTTGCTAGACCCGCCCCTGCACAGTTACCAGCTGTCAGCTACTTAGAAAAGGATCCTGGTGTTATTTGTCTCTCAGAAACAGTTCATAACTTCCCTTCAACTCATTCATGTCACCTAAAAGGTAAACCTGTTTCTCCATCACAGCTCTGATGATCCAGTAAGGACATCTCCTGGTTTCATCTTCATGTTTCCCTCTCACCACATAACCAAACCGATATCATGACCAGCAGCTTTACAGCTGTGGCTCCAGCAAACATCAGCTGATACTAGAAATTAATATTAAATAAATTCTAACAGCAGCTGATCAAGCTTAAACGTGCTGCTGTTGTTTAGCGCGACATCCGCTGGTTTCCTCTTTCTGGCGCAAAGTGGGCGATAAATAAACAAGAGAGAAAAGCCGATCAGCTGATCATTGATCAGTTTCATGATTGAAGTAGAAACAGGAGAGGGAGGGGGGAGAGGATAAGAGAAGAAGAGGCAGCTGTGCAGCGTAAACACAGAATAACTCCAGCTTTGTGTCTTTTACATTGTAGCTGAAACACAAACTGTTCCTTTTCACCTCAATACGAAACGCGTGATATTTTCTCTGAATACGAGACGATTCCGTTTTTTACGGGACGGTTGGCAACTCTAATAATTAACCTTATGAACAAAATAAAGTTCAACATCAGTAACATAGCACCACCCAGCTGTATAGAAACTCCGTCATGCTAGCTAGCACGCAGTACGAAAAAGTCAGCATAACGAAAATAAACTCCACCTAAACTTGGTTCATATCTGACCCAGATGGACTGCAGGTTATAACTTCTTACCTGAAGTTCAGTTCACCTGACACTCTCGGACCAGCGGCCGCTTCGGGTCTCTCCTCTTGCCTCCCTTTTCCTTCATCCACCTGCTGGCTTCCACCACTTGCTAATGTTATTGAATCTGTGGAAGCTCCGCGATAGCCACCACACGAATTAACGAATAACGAGCCTATCTAAATCCCAGTAACGAGTAACGCGTTCCCGGTTTTGGCATAATAACTAGTTACCGTGCTCGTTACCACAATAATAACGTAGTTACTGTAACGCGTTACTTAATAACGCGTTAGTCCCAACACTGCCTAAAACACACAACAGTAACTGCCACACAAGACAAATACTATAGGGGTTTTTGGCCTGAAGTGCATGTTTGTTTGTTTTTCTTAAACTTAACACGATCCATTACCTCTAAATGCTCATTTCTCAATCATTGTGCCTGAATATGGCACTGCGCTTGTTCTCAGTGGCTCACGATTTACCAGATGGAAAAATACATTCCTTACACCTACACACGTCACATGACAAGTGTATTTCTCATTTTTAAGGTGGGTGAGGGTTCGCTCCAACAATAGCATACACCTTACTGCTTTATGCAATGGTTAGGTAGCATTTTACATAACTCGCCTTGCGTTTTTTTTCTTTTTCTTTTCTAATCACAGGTTGAGCATGTTACCTGGACTGAGATTGTCCCTGACTTCCGTCGTCCCATCAGCCCCTATCTTATCACACTGACCTGAGTTATTGTAAGGAACAGTTGTGCACGGCGATAGTTTATGTACAGGGAGTGTGACAGATCATTCATCACATGCAGACTGGTCATTCAAACCAACATGTCCAAACATACTTGTGCCATTAGCGGCTCACTCATGTTTGTCTGAAAAAAGGATTAGTGTGAAATATGAGGAAACAGTGACTGACAGTATGGGACTCTGAGGGTAACCCAGGTAGTGTTTCACAATGGTAAATAGTGTCAGGTAATAGCTGTGAGTCACTGTTGAGAGTATACTATCGCGTGTGTGTTAAGCAGTTGAGGTTAGGTCTGTGTGTGTGTGTGGGTATGTGTGTGTGTGTGTAGGTGCTATTAAAAACTGGTTCTCGTGTAATGTTGTTATGACAGATATCAATAGCACAGGGATCACCAGATACAGGGGGTTCCCTCCAGTCAAAAACAAAGCTAATTTTAAGTTCCTTGCTTTTACAGTATTTAGTCTTTGCCTATAATCCTGGGTAAGTGAATCAGGTCTGACATTACTCACATGGGTTTAGATACAAGGTAACAAGTACATGTTTGTCTGTGTCTTAAGCTCTGCAGAAGTTTCTGTTGTTTTTATTCTACATGCTAGTGCTCTGACTGCAGCTCTAAAAATAACACAAAGCCCGTAATTATGGTTTTAACTTAAAGCCCCCACCCATTCCTTCTCCACTCCCTCCCATTCTCTTGCTTAGCACCTGTGCTGATATATGGTGTGTGTGCGTCTGTGTGTATTTTCCGGATGATTTATTGCATTACTGCTGTCAGATTTTGCACAGGAATGCAGTCTGTGAGAATTGATTCGATGGTGTAACAAACCCAGTGACTTTATAGAAACACTGACGATGACATGAAAGTCTGGGTCCTCAATAATAGCGATTAGTCTATTTATAGTGCCACTTTTTTTTTTTTATGTGAGGCGTGGCACTGAGGATTAAATAGCCACCTCATGGAGTTCTTCTAACTTGTGCCTCAGGCCACGTTGACAATAAATGAGACTATGCCATAAAGTCACAAATGCACATTTATTTTGCTCGAGTGTGCCATAATGTTCACTTTGGCAGAACTAAGGATAAAGCATGGAACGTAGTCTTGGATATACAGATTACAGTGTTGTGCAAAGGTTTTTTTGTGCATTAGGAAACAGGTCTAGTGATTGATTGAAACAAGCATGCAGAAATATATATAGGAGCACATAGTGTATAAGGTAAACAGATTTCCGAAATCTACTTGAACGCCAATAGTTTTTATGACCGCCTTTGTTCTTCAACGCAGCCTGAACTCTCTCAGGAAAGCTTACTTGTATTTTCTTTAAATAGTCTTCAGGAATAATTCTCAAGGCTTCTTAAAGGACACAAGGAATCTGTTGCCAGTCAGATGTTTTCCAGATGGTACAGCAATGTGGATGGTGTTTGGTGAATCTGACTCTTCTGCATTTACATTCATAAATTCATCAATCCACCTGAACCAAAAAATTCAAATTTCATCACTCCATAAGACCTGTTACCATTGATTGCCACACTTTAGTCTAGTTCTTGTGTAATTTTAGCACACATCCACTTTTCTCCCTATTTATCTTTGTTAAAAATGGCTTCTTGTCAGCCAGTCTTCCAGTGAGACCATTTGTGATGAGACTTCAGAGAACAGTAGAAGAACTAAAGAGCCAGATGAATCTCTCAGGTCAATGTATGACTTCTGTTTCTTAAAGATGTGACTTTTAGACACTGTTCATCTGCTGTAGAAAGTTTCAGGCGTGTCACTTCGTCTTTTGTCCTCCAGTTTCCTTCAAATTCACTAAGGACATACTGCACACCATGCCGAGATGCAAGATTTTCAGCTAATGGCTCTTTAGAAATCACCATGTTGGTGCAAAAATACTATTTTATGCCTGTCAAACTGTTATGTTAGGGATTTTTCATTGATTTTGTTAAAGAAATTGGAACAAATTGTGAGGTACAAGGACTGGACTGAAAACATAAAGGCAGCAGAGGGTCCTGTCCTCCTCCCATCACTCCCAACCAGTCTTGCCAGATGGCCGCCTCTCCCTGATCCTGGTTATGATGGAGGTTTCTTCCTGTTAAAAACGAATTTTTCCTTCCCACTGTTGCTAAAACACCTGGTTATAAGGGGTCATCTGATTGTTGGGCATTTTTCAGTTTTTTGTCTGTGGTATTGTATGGCTCTTAGCCCACAATGCCATCACAACTGGCGCTATATAAATAAAACTGAATTCAATTGAAGTGCACTACAAGGTGTTTGATTTTACACACCTGTGCAAAGGGACCGAAAATACCATAATTCAGAAATGAAGAGGTCTGGCACAATACTTTTTTCTATATGTTATAAATATGGTGAGCTTCTTCTGGGTAATTCAAAGCATTGCCAGCTCGGTTGGTCTATGTTCATATTACATCAATCTGCAGTACACAGTTTATGTCCACTGCCAAAATGATGCACTGATGAGTTTAATTTGCCTTGACTATACTGTCAACACATTGCATCTTCTCCCATTTCTAAAGTCGTGATTTGTAATTGCATAGGTTTCCAAATAGTGTACAATGAGTGATAATTATTATTGCAATATGCAGCTACACATAAAGTTATGAATGGCTTCTTGATTTACTGTATCATGACTTCATATGGTAAAAAGATTCCTTTCAAAAATATATGTCAGTGGGAGTCATATTCCATTCAAGTAGTTGCTGAATGGTGGGAATTAATACAGCATTATTCAATGGCCCTGATGGACAGGGACAGGTTAATAAGGAGGAAAATGAATCATTTTGTTGTGTGGTGCAAACCTCAACTGACCAGCGGTGCTTTAGCTGTGAGCTAATGTTATTATGCTGCCAAGCTGACTAAAACTTTATATTTTGATTTATTTATTATTCTGATTTTATACTGCTGCTTACCTTTTCATGTTTTACATCTTTAGAAGGTCATATGATTATGCAGCTGTGGTTCAGGAGGTAGACAGGGTTGAGTAGTCTAGTAATAAATACTAGAAGAATACTACAAGATTTAGAAGGTTTATACACTGTTAGTAAATCTGTAAAGCTGTACTTAAAAGTTCATTTTTAAGCACATGAAATCCCAATCTGACTGGAAATTCAAGTTCAACAAAACTTTTTGTTCACATTATTCTATAAGAACTTTACATAATGTAATAAAACATTGATATTTGTCTCCATTAACAATTAAGTTTGGATGACATATGTATTTAAATGTTTTCGAATACATCATTTGTAACATGCCTCTGTCATTCCAGACTTCCTCATGGTATGTGTCCCTTTGATCAGAGATTGTCAACTGTGATACCAACTTAGAGATGTAACTTCAAAAAAAAAAAAAGAAGAAGAAGAAAGCTAAAAATGTACTTTGGCTCCACTGTTTTCCTCAGAGCTATGTACTTTACAAGCAATCTGCACCAGAGATGTAACAACAATGTTATCACATTTCTTCTTCTCACCTCCTCTGCACATTCAGTAGAGCAGCTCCACCACAGCGGCTGGCTGCCTGCTATCAGTCTCCTCATCGCTGCACCGTTTCTGTTGTTGCTTGATTATCAAGCATGCGACAATATCATGCCAGCGTATGCGGGCATCTTCTGTCAGTTCAGAGAGCTGGCACGCTCGGCGAGGCGCGTGACGTCAAAGAGGCGGGGCTGTAGATCTGATCTGACCATGTGGCGCAACTACAGCATAGTACATGACAATACAGTATTCCGAACAATCAATCATATACCAGTTCTGAGCTTCAAACAAGCTTCTGCCAGCCAAAAATGTGTTTGTGCAATCTCCACATTGAAAACACTCAACTGTATTTTTGTTCCGGACCGTTTTCACAACAAACTCATCAAGAAATATTCTGCTTCACCTTTATCCTGTTTACATTTTATTGTATCTTTATGAGGCCACATGTCGAGGCTCAGGCGGTAGACGGGGTAGTCTGCTAAAAGATTAGTGATTCAATTCCTGGCCCCCCTAACTGCAACTGCTATATCAGTACCAGCCCACTTACTATTTACCATTTACTGTTTGATGAATGACTAAATATTATCTACATCCCATCTGTGGATCATAAACAGCATATACCCACAGTGCATCAGGCCTGCGCTGATGATATATGGACACATATTGGGACCCTTGAACATGAAGGTTGAGTTTAACACAGACGTTGATGATTGCAGCACAAATTTTAAGTAGGTGGTGAAATCAATATGTACTTATTTGTGTTGAAAACAGGATTTCCAATGATCCATGAGGGCTGAAAGCAGTGTATTGTTGCACAAGGTGTTAGAGCCGTTAGAGTCAAATTTAAATCTGGTGTAGTTTTGGGTTTTGTAGGTGCAGTATTTAAACACGGAAGTAATAATGGTAATAAATATTCATGAGTACTTAACCATGAATATGTCAGTGCGCCCCAGGGCGGCTGTGGCTACAATGTAGCTTGCCATCACCAGTGTGTGAATGTGTGTGTGAATGGGTGGATGACTGAACGTGTAAAGCATTTTGGGGTCCTTAGGGACCAAGTAAAGCGCTATACAAATACAGGACATTTACCATTTAACCAGTTAACCCCCTTAGGTGATCAGTGATGACACTACCCTAACCCTCACTCTAACCCTAAGCAATCAGAATATGTCTTTTTTTAAATGATTAAATGTTCTTCCAAGTTTTGGTAGTTAGCGAACAAATACAAGGATCATGCAGTTTATTTGAAAGAGTTGCCAGGAGAAAGCCTCTTCTGTTTCAAAAGAACATTGCAAAGATAAATTGTGGTGCAAAGTTACATCTGAACAGACCAAAATTTATGGAACATTGTCCTTTGGACAGACAAAAACAAAGAGGAGCTATACAGCACAATGTCACATTTAGCAAAAATCCAAACACAGCACGTCAGCACAAACACTTTATACCAGCTGTCAAGCACAGTGGTGAAGGGGTGGTAATTTGGGCTGTTTTGCAGCTACAAGACCTGCGTGCCTTGCAGTCATTGATTTGAACTCCCCTGTATACCACAGAGTCAAAAGTGAGGCCATCTGTCCAACGGCTAAAGCTTGGCAGAAACGTGGTCATGCGACGAGACAGAGATCAAATCCTCAGTGGTTGAAAAAGACAAGAATGAAGATGTTACAAGATGTTGCAAGATGTTGCAACAGCGCAGTCAAAATTCAGAACACAACCCAAATGAAATACTCTTGAGGGATCTAAAGGGAAATGCGCATAGATGAAAGCCCACAAACCTCAATGACCTGAAGGAACACTGTAGAGAAGTGTGTGCCATAAATTCCTCCACAAGATCTGAAGTCATACAGAAAACCAAAACGTGGCTCTACAAACTAACTAGGGCTGTACCTAGTTTATAACAGGACAGCATATAGTCCTTTGAGAACTTTCTTTTCCACATGACTGTATATGGCAAAAACTGCACATCCCATCCTAACCCCAGATGGTGACCGAGCAGATGTTAGGATATTTAATCTGTCTTGTATTTTTAAGAGATTTTGTTGTGCAGGCAAAAATGTCTTATTATCAAGACAGCCCTTGAGCTCCTTCATCATGGGATTTCTTTTGGTGTTTCATGAAGCAAACAAACAACCAAATAAAAACTCACACCAAAAGCTTTCATATCTGCTGTCTATTCTAGCTAAAACAGGTGCTACAGATGAGCTGAGACCTCAGATCATGCCAGAATTATCTTATCATCTTTTGCCACTATAAAGCAGATTAAATTCATTAAAATTAAATTGAAATTCATTCATTTTTGGAATTAACTAATGCTACTGTGCAATCTGTTACTGTTGCCATTTCACTGACATTTGAGAATTAATGGAATCCCGTGTAAGACAAAATGTCAGGGTGAGGAATGTGGTGGTGAAAGGGCACAAAAAATATGTTTGCTATGTCATTTGGAAAACAAAGAGATAAACATGCTACAGTATTTCTCTAGTAAAGAGCAAATACATTCTCGACGCAGTACACAGGTGCGTGAGAATTTCTTACACTTGATTTAATGAGCTGTTCTCTTGGATCAGATAAGTCTTATCAGATCTGTGCTTGAATTGTTCTGTATAAACATCCAAGATAATCTGAGTGTGTGTGCACGTTTGTGCATGCCTGTGTGTCTGTGTCCGCATATTAGAGTGTAGAATAGGTGGTTGCATGTTTATATAGGACAGATCTAAGAACTAAGATCAGGTTTTTTTTGGGGCAACGGAGACTGTGATTGACAGTCTCTCCAAATTCACCTGAGCGTGTGTCCCAGGTGTGAGCACTCACTCAGTTCATCAGCACGGCCTCGGTCAGGTGCATACCCCATGTAGTGGAACCCTATCTCTATGCATCACAGTATACAGATCATGTTTTAATCCTGTAGGGATTTGTGCGAAAACAGCACATCAAAAATCTCTGTCTTTTCATGCAGCATCTGAATTCAAGGACCACCTGGTTTCTCCTAAGCCTGGTCTTTGCTTCAGGTCTGTCTTTATTAAAAACAAACAACATCAGCAAATTCACATTATCGTGTCAATTTCCATGTGTCACTGTCTTAACTATCTTGCTAATATCCGACTATGGAAGAATTATGAAGTTTATTTAAACTGGATTAAACAAGGATTAAAAGAGCTGTAGCCATCAAGAGTCATCAAGTCATTGGACTGGACCTCTTATGATGTGTGTGTGTAATAGATGCCTTTTGATTTTTTTAGTGAATTATTGTACTAATATTATGACTTGCTTTGTAAGAAAAAACTTCCAAAACGTCCTTTTTAAGAAACAGTCGTACCTAGTTTGACTATCATTTGGTTGGCTTCTAAGATTGTCTTGTCTTGTGTTGCTGTTTGGTAAATTTGTCTTATCTTATTTATTTCCTAATTTGTGAAGCACTTTGATCGACATTGTTGTTTTTAAATGTGCTATATAAATACATTTTGATTTGATTTTGATTTTTTTAATTCAAATAGCTTAAGTTCATCTAACATTTTCTTCCATTTGAGTTACTTCAACTTATTATTTTCGATCAACTTCAGCTATTTTGCATAGTAAGTGCCTAATACCTAAAAATATCATTGAATTTTACTTATTCAATTTAATTACATGGCAATCGTCTTTGGAAGGTTTTGATGCCTTGTGTCAATTTGACCCCAAACATAAAAGCTGTAAGTCTTTATTCTCATATAATTTAGATTCTTAGAAATCAAAATGTAGTTGTTGACCAGTTTTTGCACTTACATCGTGCACAAAGTTTAACAAATAGTTTTCATTGTGTTTTTAGCCACTGAAGACTCTTTGAAAGTCCAGAAATAATAGGTGGCTCTCAGTTATGTGCAATACTGCAGATTTTGGTATGGATAGAATCAAGTACATATAGGGCCAGTATTGACGATACCAGTATCAATACTGATACTTTTATTCTATAAAAGCAGCTTATGTAGGGGAGGGCAGTGTATCATGATTTATGACATGAATCATCAGACATTTGCAAACACATTTTAACGACCACTAAATGAAAATGCTTTTTATGCATTTTGAAAAAAAATAATAATTTCACATATTTCAGTCAGGTACATACTGAACTTAGATAGGATAGAAACAAAGTATCAAATGTGTCACACTAGTATTGATCCAATACCAATACTAGCGTTGTTATCAATGCTTTCGATATTTGAATCGATCTACCCACCTCTAATGGCTCTGCATTCATCACTGTTGAACGTTGCCAACATTGTTTGTATCAAAGTAAATATTCAAATGTTCTTTAAATTTTTCTTTTTTCCAAACCACTTTAGTGAAATTTCAAAAAAGCAATTCTCCTTTAGTGGCAGCTAACAGCTAATAAGCTAATAGCTAATAAGCTAACACAGCCACTTTCTGGTTTGCTAACCGACCTAGTTCTCCACAGTAGCTGAGACAGACTGCTAAATTTTTAAACCATAGACAGTGTTATTCTAAAGTATTTGATTTTTTTTTCTTTTACAGTTTTAAGGTGAAGGAGTTAAAGAACATTTTAGAACTGATGAAAATGGCCAGGAGTAGTTAGGTAAGCAACACGAGCTGGTTAAACCAAAGAGAAGTCATCATAGCAAAGATGCTGGCAGGTCAAACCTTGAAGTAACCCTTACACTTTGCTGTATTGTCAACTTGCTCTTTTTCAGTAAAGGTGTACTACACCATCAACGATGTTCATGCAGAGCATGTCCAAGACATTCTACGCCAAATTTGACAGCTGTCTTATTCAACTAATAACTTTATTTAAATATAAGGCTGGTGGTTTAAGTATGTCAGCAAAGGTTTTGGCTGAAATCTAAAACTTTCACAATTGTTACGTCCCATCTGCGAGTGGCCAGGCCATAACACAAGGGAGATCCATCCTCGTTAGACTACAAGCAGCACATCACACAACTGATTGCATTTAATAATGATTTATTTACAATGAGTTGATTCCTAAGGTGATTTGACACAAAAAGAAGAACTCATTACAACTTCAGGGTGGACCTAATGCCAAAACAACAAACAAAAAGGGAGCCTATCTCGGGGATTTAACAAACTTACCTGCTGAACAGAGTTAAACCAAAAGATAACAACTTACCTCCCCAACTAAGAAAAACAGGAGAAAACTATAATGAAGCAAAAAGGCAGTCCACCCCTACATACTCCAGTATAAAGCAAGTAACATCAAACAAGTAACAGTAGCTGAGCTGCGCAGAGGATCAATCCACCGGTGAGCGAAGGCTGCGTCATCAAATACATTGTCTCCATGTTGTTAGCCAATCCGCATGAACTGTCCCCTGGATCCACCAATGACGGAAAGGCGCCTGCACACTTAAATCTGCATATGATACAACATTATGACAGCAGTTGTAACACAATGGAAAGAAATTTAACATGAACCTCAAAGTGAGGTTTTGAATTCTAGCATTAGTTCACTTTGTTTTCTTATTCCTCTTCTTCTTCTGCCTTTCAGCTCAGTCTTCAACAAACTTTGTCCACACTATCCCTCCTCTTTATATTTACATTTTACAACTTGAGATTGAGACTCAGAGTCTGAATCACTGCATCAGAGCCAATTATCATGTTTTTCATGTTTTTTTTGCTTTTGTTGTATTAAAAAGTTAATGTTTTAACAACTGGACTACAAGAAATTTTTGATGGTCATTGTTTTGAATATGAATGTTAACCAAACATTATTATGTTAGTGGTGGAAGCCAAGAAAATACTGTCCAACTAAAGAAATGCACTTCAGCTGTTAAATTCAGCAGTACTCAATTCGATTAGGCAATCAGTTGCTTTATTTTTTCATGTTTTGTGCGACATGTCTTTGAGTTTTCAAAGCTAATGTTTGACTATTGTTTAATTAAAAAGGATTACAAAAGTGGACAACAAATATTGAGTTTTGCTAAACTGTAAAAAAAAAGGTTAAAGGTTAGAAAAAAGATAATATGCAAGAAAAGTCAAACAATTAGATGACCCTTTAAGAGCATGCTCTTGGTGAGAGTTGGAAGGAAAAACTCCCTTTTGACAGGAAGAAACCTCCAGCAGGGGGTTCAGATAGGACCAGCCATCTGCCGCAACTGGTTCAGGGTGAGGGAAAGGTAGACAGAACCAAAGACACTATGAAAGACTAAAAGACACTGACTAAAAATAACTAAATGCCAAAATGATGTATAAACACAGAAGAAGAAGAGTTGAAGAAGAAAAACTCAGTGCATTACGGGGAGCCCACTGCTGCGAGGCCTATTGCAGCATAAATAAGGGAAGATTCAGGGTCACCTGATCCAGCCCTAACTGTATGCTTTATCAAAAAGAGAAGTTTTAAGCCTAATCTTAAAGGTAGACATAGCATCTCTCTCCCAAATCTAGAGCCAGAGCTGATTTCACAGAGGAGAGGCCTGAAAGCTGAAGGCGCTGCCTCTCATTCTAATGTTAAATACACTAGGAACCACAAGTAAACCAGCAGTTGAGAACATAGTGCTTTATTCAGGTGACTTAGAACTATCAGGTCTTTGAGATAAGATTATTCAAACCTTGTAAGTGAGGCAAGAGATAGTATGTAATAACTGAGTAATAACAAAACTGTAACTGATGCGTGATTGCTCAGTTTAGTACAGCATTACATTACTGCTTTACAGAACAATGTAATATGAGGACAATGTAATGTGTTACACCCAACACTGCACATGGCATGTGATAAACAAGCTAATAAAAAAAAACCATTCTTCCACATCAGGCGATCTTTGTTGACACTCAGTGTTACAGAACATTTGAGTTTATAATTTGTTTAATTTTCAAATTCTGATCAAGAGAGGACCAATACGAATCTTCACAGCAACACTGTGTTGATCGTTGCGTTCTCCCTTTTAAACTTAAACCACCTCAGTCTGACAAGGTTTCCATCTAGTAACTACATTCACAAACCAGATGAGATGTGTAAGCATGAGGCTCCTAACTGGTTCCATTAATTGAAAATACCAGGAAAAAGAAAATGTTGCCTTTTACAAGCTGAGAAAAGCAATGTCCTTATCAACTGTTACTGGGGGAAAAGCTACATCAGCATTCAGCTGAAGCGCCTGAGCAGTGTTTCAGAGCCATGTCTCTGCATGCGTAGGATGATGGATCTCCTGCCCCACTACAGTTGCCATGTCCACATACAAACATCACACCAGTATTTCCTGCCTCCTCTTTGCGTATGTAGGCTCAGGCTGGTATGCAGAGTGAGACATTCCTTTGTATAATGTTGGTTCGGAGGGTGAAAACCAAACTACAAAGTGACGCACGACACTCAGTGACTCACCTGCTCGGCTGGTTGATGTTATTGTTTTCTTTTAAGGCAGATATGTTCCAAAGACAGTCAAGTATGGAAGGCTGAACACGCCTCAGTTATCATCAGTCACTTAAAATATGTAAAATAAAAATACTCTCCAGCAAGATGGCTTTCAGACGGTTAAACAGTTGCTTGTATTTATAACTGTTCAATAACTCGTCATTAAGCTTAACATCAGAAGGGTGCTTAAGCAAATGCTGTTGGTTATTTTCCCACATTGTGTGTCTGTGTGTGTGTGTGTGTGTGTGGTGGGGGGGTCCTCAAAAGGAAGATTATCTCATCTCGATTAAGAAAACTGGGGAACACCTGCCAAAATACTAGTTACATTAGTACATACCAAAAAGAGAGCAAAAGAGAGAGGGAGTGTGTGTGTGTGTGTTTTCTTGTCTGCCAAAGTGATAAGCAGATCAGATAAGCTGCATGTAAGCATAGTCATGGCGGTGGAAGGCGAGTCGCACGCCATGGGCTCTTCATATCTCAAACACATTCACTTTACCTGAATTTATTTTATTTATATGCATGCATATGTTGCTGCAGGATTGTGAGCATCCTTTACATTAGAACACGTATACCCCATGTTTGTGTGTGCCGGCATGGGGTGTCTAGCATGAGAAACGCAGCAGGAGTTTTGGTCTGTCGCTCGGCAAAGTGAAGGAGGGGGAGCAAGGGGGAGGCCAAGCTGTGATAACAAACTCCATTTACTTCAGAAATAACAACACAGCACTTAGAGTGAAACACGGTCTCTCTTCCTCTGAGAGCCACTGATCTGCCCGTCAAAGAACTTAGACTCATTTACTGTCATTAGCTGTTACGTCACAGGAAGGAGTCCTGGCTCTGCTTCAGAATGGATCACTTATCATCTTATTTGCACTTTGTACACAAGGACACACCTGCACATGCATGCATAGACCCAGAAAATAAAAATAAAAAAGAAAGTATTCTATCTTTAAGAGTATATTGAGAAGTATTTTGAACTGTTTCACTTTTTCAGCTATATCCATTAAATAACCCCAGGACACCCAGCCCAATGTCACTCCTGGGGCATCAGTTAAGGCCATTTTTGTCAGAAGCATCTGGGATCAGGATCCTTTGGCTTCAGCAAAGTCATTCTGCTGCCTAGTCTCACATCACATCCTGCCATCCTGGATTTATTCATATAAACATTGTGACTGAAAAGAGGACAGTAGATGTGAAGGGCCTCATGAGAAGTCTCCCAGCAGCTTGAGCATATAGCAACAGGATAAACCTTATCAAACTTTATCAAAGATTTATATAATAATTATAATAAAAACTGCAATTAATCTGTATTCCAGAATATGGTTCAAAAAGTTGTTGTTTTTTTCCTACCATACATTTGCTACTTTTGAAAAAGTTGATGAAAACATGATCTGCTAGGATTACACATTTTAGTCTTGGTTTCTTCAAGGGCAGTGGCAGGACAATGCCTATCTTTCTCTATTCATAAATTTCCTATGGATTTCTAGTAAAAAGCAACACTTTGGGTGTGTTTATAAGTGACACGAACAATTCTCATTTGAAAAAGTCAGAATTTCATGTTGTTTTCTTAGCAGAGTACTCCGAGTGTAAGGGCCTTGAACAAAAACTTCTGTACTGTAGCAGAGGCGTATCAATTTCCCATAAGTCCAGCCATATTTAGATCACCCCTCAGAAGAAGAGGTATAAAGATTAGAGATGATTTAAGTTTTGTGTACTAGTGATTAAAGGCACTAGCCTAGACTAGCCACAACCTTTGCCCTAGTAAAAATTACTGTCAGGCTGCAGAAAAGCTTTGTTATGCCCTCCAGGTTTGGCATCTATAAAAAACCAAACTCACCATGAACTGTCGTTGGCAATTTAGTATTAAATTATGTGGTTTTCAAATTAGATATATTAGCCGATATATTTGTCTGTGAAGGTTCTCAGTCATCCAGGTCATCGTAGTCAAAGGAGCTTGCAAAGAAAAGCGTCTGGACTTCTTTAAGTTACTTGAAGACGTTTCACCTCTCATCCGAGAAGCTTCTTCAGTTCTAAGGTCAAATAGTGGGGAGTCCCAGATATAAACCTAGTGGGAGTTTCCCCCCACAGAGGGACAAAGGACCCCCTGATGATCCTCTAATCGCCTGAGCCAAGGTGTGAAACTGGGTGTGGGTCCCAATCAGCCAGAGTTTCAGGTGAGCTCATTGTGAAACCTGGCCCCACCTTAACATGTGATTTCCTGAGGTCAGATGGCCCAGGATGTGAGGAGAGCGTTAAGGCGTCTGGGGAGGGAACTCAAAACTGGATTATAGATGGCAGAGAGTTGGTGTCGTAAACCACCGCCTCTGTTCAAAGATGGTCGCTCACAGTGGACATAGATGGCTTCTTTCACTCCTCTTTCAAACCATCTGTCCTCTCTGTCCAAAATGTGAACATTGGCATCCTCGAAAGAGTGTCCTTTATCCTTAAGATGCAGATGGACTGCTGAGTCTTGTCCTGTGGAGGTGGCTCTTCTGTGTTGTGCCATGCGCTTGTGAAGTGGCTCCCCACCATTTGACCTTAGAACTGAAGAAGCTTCTCGGATGAGAGGTGAAACGTCTTCAAGTAACTTAAAGAAGTCCAGACGCTTTTCTTTTCAAGCTCCTTTGACTAGCCGATACATTCAAAACTGATTTTGTGAAATAATTAACACAAATTGCTTTCACTGCTTATACCTTATATACCTGGTATGTGCGGGGCTCATTATGTTTAAGTCCTAGGGGATCATTGCTTGAATGCTTTTCTATGGACACTGCCAAGCACAAACAAACAAACAAGTAAACAAAACAAAACAAAAAAAACAACAAAGATTTGGAGTGCCTTAGCAATTTGGTTTGGTTCAACTGGCGAGTTTCATTTGTTATTTCCGATATTAGCAGCCACAAACTGAATGCACAAAGGGCAGAAATGAAAAATTGTGTTGTTATTAAGTTACAGTATACTCTAATTAAAAAACACTTTTTTTTTTTGCTTCACTCCTGCTTTTGGTTCTCTCTTTCCCATTTTGACCAGTGACAGAATGGCACGGACATCATAAAGCAAACAAGCATACCATTACAGGTCAGCTGCAGTTTAGAGGTCAGCAGTCAGTAAGAGCAATGATGTTGTCATTGTAATTATGACTAGGGGTGCAACGATATTCGTATCGATATTGAACCGTTCGATACAGTGCTTTCGGTTCGGTACGCATATGTATCGAACAATACAACATTTGTAATTTATTTTATCAACTTTCCTTCTGACGATGCTGTCTGTGTTGAGCGCTCAGTGAATCTGCGTTCGACTACTCCGCCTAGGCTGCACTGTCGAGCGCAGATCCACTGAGTGCTCCACACAGACAGCATCATCAGAAGGAAGAGCGCAGGGCAAGCTAGCAAGACAGAAGTTAAGCTCTCCTTGCAACATGGACCTCCCCCACCCTCATTCAGATCTGGCGTTTAGAATTATTTTGGTTTTCATGTGACGTATGACCCTGAAGGTAAGCGCGTCATGGACTAAAGTAAAACAGTATGTTGGATGTGCCACGCGATGCTTAATTACATGGGTGGGAGCTAGTGTGTTAGCGCAGTTAGCTCGTTAACGTGTTGGCCGTCTAGCCCCATGCACGGGGCGATCAGGGGTAGCTCGTTAACGGAGATTTGCCGTGTTGTGGCGTTAAGGTCATTTTAACGAGGTTAACCTGAAAGCACTAGTGGGAACACAACGAATATGACTGCACATTTACACCGACATCATCCTAGTGCAAAGACAAAAACAACAAGCACGCATGCTACTAACTTTACCCGAGTCATTTAGACAGCCGTTAGCACATGATTCTCCTTATGGGGACCTGATATGTTTAATATGCTGCTGAGAATATAGTCCAGAAGAAGCGTATAGTATAGCTTTTATTTTGGAAAGAGCCATTTCTCTGTAATAAACTCTTTTCCAAAGATGAGTGATTCCTCAATCAGATACAGGGCTCGCAAAATCGCTAGCCCGACGTCCTGGGGCTAGCGATTTTTCCAGTCGGGTGCCAAAATCTATCTCTGCCCTGCCCGTCGGGCTATTGTAGGAAGGAAAAATATATGTCAGTGCTTTTGCATTCTTTCGGAAATGTAGCTGGGTAATTATGTCATTGGCATCGGTGAGCCACTGTCAATATGTGACATATTGAAATCGCGTTTGAATTTGCGCTTGTTTTTTTGCTTTCACTTTGCAATCGCGCGAACTGTGTATAGAGAGCGACAGCACTGATTGGTGAGTGATGATAATTTGTGCACCAATTCCTCTGACATCGTCTTATTAATCGTTAGCTTACTATGCAAACATGACAAGTGAAATCTCCCGCAGCAAGCTTAAACATGTGAGAGGTTGATCGCGCAGAGAATCGCTGAGCGTTATGTGAGTGCCTGTGTAAAAGCAGCAGGACATATATTTTAGTTCTGCTGAGCCAAATAAGACAG
Source organism: Aulonocara stuartgranti (assembly GCF_965226115.1). Taxonomy (NCBI): domain Eukaryota; kingdom Metazoa; phylum Chordata; class Actinopteri; order Cichliformes; family Cichlidae; genus Aulonocara; species Aulonocara stuartgranti. The sequence continues at coordinate 13,279,389 of NC_138953.1, forward strand.
GTCAGGGTGAAGAAGTGACAGCCAAAGAAAAGCTTACCACAAAACGGAAAAGTTATGACAAATCAGACTATAAGGTAAAAGAAAGTGCAGCTTTATGGTTTCATGGACAAAAGAATTTCTGTGGCTGCAATATGACGAGCTAAATAACCAGGGCTGCACATAAGTGGTCCGCAGGTGCGCATTCGCTGTCAAAATAAAAAACACGCACAAGGGTTAGGGTTAAATTTAAAAACTGTACTTTTGAGTTAAAATATATATTTATAATTTTAATAAATGACAAATTAAAAAGGCATGAACATTTTTTTTGTATCGAAAAAATATCGAACCGTGACACCAAAGTATCGAACTGAACCGAACCGTGAATTTTGTGTATCGTTGCACCCCTAATTATGACAGAAGATCAAATTGTTTAAACCTTTAAATCTGACTCTGGCATGTTGGGATCACTAGTTATTTTTCACCCCAGCGATGACAGCAGCTGTTCAAACCAATCAGAGAATGAACGTTAGTCAAGTGAAAAAAACTAAAATAAACATTAAAAATGATTGTTATTACTATTATTGATCCCCTGCTGAGTATGATGGATCAGCCTAAAACTACACAGGAGCTTATTAATGATCTGAAGGCAAAGGAGTCCACAGTCACCAAGAACATTGTTGGTAACACACTAGTATGATTGAAATCTTGCAGTGCCCACAAGGTGCAAGGAAATCTGTGGAGGGAGCTGGAGCTTCGACTTGACTCAAAATGAAACTACCATAAAAATGAGAGACTGTTGATTTCTTTGAAAGTGAGCAAACTTCCAAATTCAGCTGGAAGTTGAAATATTTGTTTCCTCCACTGTAAAACTGCATGTACAGAATCACCTGTCAATCCTGATAGAAAGTTTTCAGACTCGTTCGCCTTTTTTGCTGTTTCAGAATTCCCCAGCGGTTTTGAATTCCCTGAGTGCCACGTCTCTCTCTCTCACAACGCTTTAAGTCGCCTGAATGAGGTAATTCTGAGCAGTGATATTACAGGTAAACACGAGTGAGTTCTTGGAACCCATTCATCAGTCATAACTCTGTCACTCTGGCCGATATAGACTGTATGCTCTCTCTCTCCCAGCAGGGCAGCCAACGTGTTCGTGATTTTCTACACGTAATGTTGGACAAGCACCCTGGTTAAACGGGCAGTAATAAAAGAAAAGCAGAGGAGAATAAAAACGAGAAGGGCTTTGCAGATACAGCTAAATGCTAAAAAGTTTCAATTCATGTTGTTTGAGTAAGTGTATTTATGTAATACATGTAACCCAGAATCACACCTGAATTGGCAATAATCATTGTATATAAAACTGAAATGCTGATATCATGTTAATATAATATGCTACCTTTATTCAAGGCAGGTAAACTTTTCCAGGCTTGCAAGTTGACTGTGTGCTCATGTGGGACACAGATTACAGTCAATCAATTCATCATATTTCTGTGCACAAAGTCAAGCAAGCAAGTGTTGTATGCTGTACACCTGAGATAGGATGATGAATACCTATTTAGACTCCTTCAGCTGCTATGCGATCTGCAGTAGCAGCCTTTTATTTAGATGTCGCCGAAGAGCTGAACCCTCTAGCCTGTCTGGTGTATTTACACGGTCTGTCAGGTCTTGAGAGACAGAAATCTTTGGAGGCATTCCTTCACATTCCTTCCAAAGAGTGTCTGTTGGGAGTGGAGGTTAATAACATAGGTGACTATGGCTGTGGTATGTGTCTATCCATATGCAAGCAGGTTGATAATAATATTGCTCAATCAGCTGTGCAAATGCTCACAGATATATTGGGGTGGGATGAACACACACCTCAGTGTACACTCCTATCATCAGTGTCAACTTTCATAATGATTTTCATTCCATACAAATGCCTCATGCCTTTTCTAGTTTGAGAATTTCTTTGTGTTTCACAGCCTTCAGTGAAGACTTGTAGCAAAGTTTCTGAAAATTAACTTCTATGTTATTTTGGTTATAGCAATAAACTATAAATGGTTGCTTTGAAGACACTGCGACCACTTGGGGTCATTTGTCCTCTTTGAAACAGAAATAAGGCGGGTTGGTCAGACCGATTACTGATTACTATTACATGTAATCTGTGAAAATATGGTGATATGATGAATAATAGGGCCCCATGTTATCTTGAAGACCTCATAGTACCATAGTATCACCTCAATAGAGCACCTTGCTCTCAGACTGCTGGTATACTTGTAGTTCCTAGGATATTTATAACTAGAATGGGAGGCAGAGCCTGCAGCATTCAGGCCCCCTTTCCGTGGAATTAACTCCCTCTCTGGATTCAGGACACAGACACCTTCTCTAATTCTAAGAACAGGCTTAAATTTTCCTTTTTTGATAAGGCATATAGTTAGGGCTGGATCAGGTTGTAAAATGTTTGTATTGTGATTGTAAATCCAACAAGAGACAGTGGTTGAAAATTAGTGATAGCTACAGGTGCATTACATCAGCTTCAAGTTCTATACTTGGACTATGTTAAACTGTACGGTCCCATTTAAATAAATAAAGAATAAAGGTGATCCTGAATCCTCCCTTAGTTATGCTGCTGCTATGCTTAGTCATGCTGCTGGGGGATTCCCATGATGCACACGATGAGTGTTTCTTCTTCACTCACCTTTTTCACTCACTATGTGTTTATAGATCTCTTTGCATTTAGTCAATAGTTATTATTAATCACTGGCTCTCTTCCACAGCGTGTTCCCTCACCCTGAGCCTGTTACGTTAGATGGCCGCTCCAACCTAAACCTGATTTTGCTGGAAGTTTGTTCCAGTTATAAGGGATTTTTTTTCTTTCCACTGTCACCAAGTAAGTGCTCGTAGGGGGCTGTCTAATTGTTGGAGTTTTCTTTGTATTATTTTAGTGTCTCTTCCTTACTGTATAATGCTCCTTGAGGCAACTATTGATTTGAATTGACAATAGCAAATCTTTTCCTGTCTACAAACTGTACACAGGAATTCACATTAAACAGAAATGTACTACTTACATTCCGAGTTCAGCCAAAACCTACAGATTTAAAACGGAAATTCTTCAAAATGACACTCAGCACTCAGCAATATTCGTATCATGTAGGATTATAAACAGATTTAACCGGCTGGCAACCAGTTGAGTCAAATGCCCTAATGCAAAAAGACAAATCACTGACAAGTTGTGCCACAACTGACTGGAGAATGTCTGAGACTTATTACGGTCAGTTGGAGCGCAATTCTTTTCCTCCTACCAGCTCCACAATTTAGCATCAGCTTCAGCAAAGGCCTGATCTTCACTGTGACAGCTATTTGCATGGCAGACTTAGAAACTGTGACTGATTTACCAGGCTGTGTAAAGTTAAGAGATCAGGTGGGTTAGGAGGAGCAAGCAATCCTATATAAAGCACCTTGAGGTGACTTGTGATTCATCACTATATAAATAAAGTTGAATTGAATTAAATTGAACTGAAGCAAATGGATTAATCTTTGCAAGTGTCCCGTTAACTCTGGTGCAAGATCCAACATTTTATAAAACACACTGACATAACGTCTGATCTGTTTGTTTCTTCCATGAACTCATGCTTGAACAATGTCATTTAGATCTATGCTTCCTGACAAGCGTTTTTTAAAAGGCTAGTTACAGATGTCTAATGCTTCCAAGAGCATAAAACAACGTAAAGTATAATAGAACACTTGAGTTTCATTGGCTTTTAATCATTTCTGTTGTTTTTTGGAAATGGAAGACCCAAAGCCAAGCTTGTAGCTCTGATCCGCATCCATTAACATCTCCAACACACAGTGGTACAGTACTTTCTGTTGACATTTGTCCATTCTCTGACATGAATGTAATTCCTGTTTTTGTGACCGTCCTCAGTGTCGCTGAGAATGCGCTGACATCCATGAGGTCATCTGTTGACATTGCTTAGCCTCACAGTCATGTCAGATGCTGCCTGGAGTGTCATTGTCTTTAAGGAACCACAGTGACCCGAATGAACCTTGACTGCTTACTGGATGAATGGCACCAGCAGTAGGCAGCAATCAAGCACACAAATCAGCTAAACAAGCCCACAGATAAATGCCTTTAAAAGTACCTTTGTAGACACACAAACACACACACTCAAGCTGGAGCATGACAGGTCTGCATCGCCAGGTTGTTTGGCTATAACCTATCACTATTTGCAGACCTGTAAACAATATTTTGAACTCAGGACATGAATGGAGAAGCTGTTTTCTTTTAAAGCTTCACATTTTCAATGCATGTTTAACTAACAGCAAAATATGCTGAGAAACACACACACACACATAGAAGGGAAAAAAGGAACAGCCAGATACACACACACAGTTTGTATGCAAAGACTAGAACAGTGCTGAAATGACTCTACCCTACACAGATTACCTCTCATCTCTGTCAATGGAAGGTTTTCCCCTCTGATATCGGGGACCTTCTTTTGGGCTTTTAAGTAAACTAATCTTTGGGCAAATACCACAGGCTGTTTCTGATGTTGGCACATAATAGGAAGTCTTAATATATCTGAATGAGAGCAAACAGACTGAACAAGAGGCTCACTGGAAGTTTGGGATCAAAGCTTTGGGGCACAAAGGCAGAGATTTAGCATGTTAAAGTGATCGTCACTCTTTCACAGCCAAGTATTGTCTCTGTGTTTCTCTCCTCAAGTTCTCTGAATTCCTGCTCTGTGTAAAACGCTTATTGTTATCCGTGGGTTTTACCACCGCAAACCGTGTTCCTAAACATCTCTACTCTGCCTTTCAGGCTCCCCTCTATTGAAGTAAAGATTAAAAAACGAGAGAGCCGGGGAACATCAAACAGGCTAACGTTGTCAGTTCACATTTTGCTGTTCAGTTATTGTCAGCAGACTTGACCGAGTGTGCAGTGAATCCAAGCAGCTTGCAAAACACCTCTTTTCTGTGGTTGCGTTTTAAGTGGTTGTGGCCCCAGTTGCCATGTATACTGGGTGTGCTCCAGGTGTATTTGTACAAGATGCAGAGTTTCTGTGTGCACAGGCAGGTTCTCTCCTCATCTCAGCTTCATTTTTAGTCATAAAACTGTCTGATGATTTTTGGCGCTGGCGAGCCCTCAGCTTGTCGGCAGCAATCCCGATGCAAAGTGGAGGCCTTGCGCAACACCGGGGTTGAAATTATTTTGTTTCCAAGGCACCAGCCTTGCAGTTATCACAGCCCACATTTAACAAACAGGTTTCATTGTTGCGAGAGGGCCAATCTGTACGAGCCCTGTGGTTAATTTGATTTAGTTCGATCCATTCGAGGCTATTACACATCGCTTCCATCTGATCATATCTGATAACCGCCTGCGCTGCAGATTGTCCGTTCATTTATCTTTAGAAATCTCTCCCTCTACCTCCCTGTCACAGCATGTGGGAGGAATAAACCACTGTGATGTTTGTACAGCACACCTGTGAAAAGCAGGTCACACATTACCAGCTTATCTGAGTCACCGACCTGACTGACTGGTCACATTTATACATGATCCAAGTTTTTTTGAACTCATGGATCCAATTAGATAGCCAAAGGATTTCTTAAAAAAAAGCACATATACAGTCATTTTTGAGTTCTTTTAACTCACATCATAGCTTTCTCTCCTGGTATCTCCGGTGCTTTCCAAACAACAACAAAAACAAAACAAAAAACTGAGCTGATTTCAGCATATTAGCCAGTCACACCCTGAAGCAACACAGTGAAAAGGATTTGTGCATCTCTGAAAAACAGGAATCATGTCATCCAGCACAATGTACTCATAAAAAACAACACTTTGTCCCCTTTCACAGTGGAACCTCTGAATTATTTCTGAGCCTTTTTTCCTTCCAGGCTGGACCCTTGTGTTTTCTCTTTCTTCTAATTTGTATTTCTTCTTCGACATCATCCCTCTCCCTTTACTTTTCAGCAGGTTTCTCCAGCTCAGGAGCTGCTTTGTGGCAGATGGTTGTCCTCCCAGAGTCTTGTGACTCTGATCTCAGGATGGATTTAAACAAAGTTACGTGTACTTTTTTATTATTATTGAGACATAAACTGATCGCTTGTTTATAATTCTGACTGATTTCTTTCCTTCTTTTTTTTAACCATAAAAGTAATTATATAATAATAACAATTTCAATACAGGTGATGAATTAAATATATCCAGCTTGCTAAAAAAAACTATTCCTGCAAAAAAAGAAAACATATAAAGACCTGAAATAAAAACAAAGATTTTGCATATGAATTGTTCTTTCCCACCTCTTTCTTTATGAAACATCCGTTATTTCTATTTTAGCAGTTCTTTTAAACAGGGCCCGGGATTTTATTAAAAGACTGGCTTTTGTTTTCTTTTGATGGGATTAACTTTTGTGTTACCTTTCCTCCACATCTCCAACTGAGCTTTTAAACTCTTTTGTGTCCCCACCTGCATCTCAGAGTTTTCACCAGAGCTTGGCAGAGCTGATAGTGCTTCCTGGCACACAAGAACGTGTTATTTTTCTAAGGTCATGTTAAAGGATGCAGGGTAAAGTATGATGAAGCTGTGGCTGTTGCAGCATGCCAGGGAAGGTCATGAACCATGACTGAAATATTTTAGTCTGTTTCACCTGTCTGTTATTATGTGCGTATCACCCTGTGTTATTCCTGCTTGTCAAACAACAGACATCCATCCAGAGCAACAGAAACTAAAAGCCCTTTTGAACTTTTTCAAGAACCTGGGTTAAATTTGTGTCTTTCTGCTGCAGAGTGTTAAAGCAAACAACAAAAGGAAAGCCCCAAGCAAAGCCATCAGGAATAATTATCCCAAATTATCCCATAACAGCTTCTGACAATGGCTCAAGTACTGTATACACTAGATATAAAAGATTGACCTGGCCTGACTTGATATCCCCCATTAGTTTCTGGACTCCACATTTTTAAGCTTTTGATGCTTTCGCTGTCAATTTTGTTTTTTCGGAGCCAAATCAGACGTTATTTAGGTAAGAGGGTGGAATGCTAAGTCATCAGCTAATGCTAACTAGCTTGGTTAGCAAGCTAGATTCTTAAGCCATTACAAGTTAGAGGCACAGACACAAGATATCTGCTAGTTAGTGTTAAAAAATACCAGAATGTTACTGACCAAAGCTGAAACAACAACCCAATTTCATGGGCTGTTTTGTATATTTTGCATATAATTACATTAAAAATTGTCCAAAAGGCATTAGCACCGCAAATGCAGTAGAAAAGTCAAGTTCAGTGACCAGAATAAATGGTGACAGGGTCTAGCAGACTAAATCTGCCACCACAGCTTTGTTATAAAAACAGAAATCATCTAGTCAAGTCAAGTCAGCTTTATTTATATAGCACATTTAAAAGTGCCGGCCAAAGTGCTGAACAGTGGAACAATGTAACCAAATAAAAGAAAGAATTAAGATAAATGAGGCAAAACGATTACACAACATCCAGACATCTGTTTTTTGTAAATAATAATAATAATAGATTGTTCGTTCATGTAAACGTGTGTTTTATTTTTATGCGATTGTAGCATGTCGCTTTACAAGGATTGACTCAATTTTTGAGTCAGGCTCAAGCGGCAACTCCAAGAATTGCAGTTTGTAGCCGTTTCCGTGTTGGCTTCAGTCCCAAAGGTGGCTTCATGGTCTGAAGGAAGTGAGAGATATGCAGTAGCTTTAATGGGTCTGTTTGGCATATAACAAGAGGTTTCGTGGAGACAGTTTTGTATTCAAGCCACACCCAAATTGTACTGAAGTAAATTAAATTTGGTTGCTCTTTCACTGACATCTTTCGAGCTAAGAAAGAAAAAGTACAGGCCATAGCATTGTTTGAGACATGCTGCATGATTTAGCAAGATTTTGTCTTCGTTTTATAGTTTTCAGAAATTTTATTTGCCAGTTTAAGTGTAGAGTTAATGGAAACAGTCCCTTGGGACAGGCAGAACAAGTGGTCAAACAGGTTCAAAACAAGTTCCAAGTTTACTTTACAGTTCTTATTAAATCAGTTATTTGGAAAAGAAAACAAAACCAAATGTACACAAGAACCACTACACAAACTTGTGACTCCTTTGTAAACAACCATTACATGCTGTGGAGCTACTTTCACTTCCGTGTCATAGGTGTGAGCACAGTCAGTTTTACCCTGTAGTGACAGTGTTAGCTAAATGAATCTACATTTTGAACTGCATTTTCGGTTTTACTGCCTTTATGCTTTTGTTTCTTCTTCTAATGAACTCATCTGATTATGCGTACAAGAAGAAACCAGTATGATGAAATAGGATCCAAGCTGTGAAAAAGAGAAGTCATAAAGTCACTTTTGGAAAGTCATTAATAGAACCAACACACTAGTCAAAACAATTAAAAGGCCTCCATATATGGAAAGTGAAGGAAACTTCCTGTGTTGCGAAACCAAGGAGTTTGTTTGTATCTGTTTTTTTTAATTTCAGGTAAATAACTGATGATTCATTTTCCTGAGCATTCATTTCCTTGCCTACCTGTGGCTTCAGGTTGCCACCTCTAATCGGCATGTTGCCCTCTGTTTGCACCTGAGCTGCCAGGTTACATCAGACAGACAAACACATGCATTCACATTGGCAAGAGTGCGCCTCAGCTGGCATCCAGAGATGGGTTACGGCTTGCCTGTGTTTTATAGTTGCATTTATTTACCACGGAATACTCCAAGTTTCACCCTGATGTGCAGTGAGCACTCTCCCAGGGGTTCACAAAGGGTTTAGCCAACCTGCGACTACAAATGTATAAGCATGCATGCGTCTGTGTGTGTGTTTACTAGCCCTGGCGTTTCTGAGTGTGTGTTTGCACGTATAAACAGGTGAGCCACAGAGTGATTATGCTGTCAACTGCTGCTGAGTCATTCACATCTACACCAAGTTAATTAGAGATGGCAGAACATACCTGGGTTTTCACACACACATAAATGGACACGTACATACACGTATGCAACCGCGTAAAGCACAAAAAAATTACAGTAAGGGAACAAGACAATAGATAAAAATAAACTTGCGTGCCATCGGTTGGTGTACACTGAACACGTTGACAATGTTTGACATTGTCAGCCAAGGTACACGTGTATGCACACCTGTATGCATTACATGTTTGGGTGTTACTTTTTCCAAGGAAAGCCCTATGATTTCTCAGTCAAACATGCTTCTGAGTAATGCATCAGGTTTCTGAGAAATAAAATAGTTTATTGTGCCACTATGTGAAGCTATATATGAAATAAAAACCAATTTTTACATGCGTAATTGGCTCTTAGAGTTTAACTTCAAACTTAGAAAGTCTTGAAGTTTTCTTAAGTTCTAAGAACACATGCTTTGAGACTGGTTGGCGACTGTTCCACAGGTCATGAAGGAAAATGCGTATTTCCAAACTGGTTGTAAGTAGTTGCTGGAGGTTGATAGACGTCATTGTGAAATTCACACGAGCCATGAGAGCTGTCAGTGTCCACTGGCAAACTTTGTTCACTATGAAAACGCGTATATTCTGCAAATGTTGGTAAATGTTTCTTGAGGTTGCTGGCAGTTGCTAGCATGAATTCGACCACATACAGTGCTGCACCAAAAACCTTCTTGCGATTGCTATAGATGTACTAGGTTGCCACAGTTTCCAGTAGTTTAAATAGAAGACATCAACTTTTCAGCAAACATAATATCACCAGACAGAAATAGTTAAAAGTGCCATGAAAACTGGAAACGGACACCATTCACCTTCAAAATAATAAAATAAATAAATGTAGTGCTATCAGCGTTAATCTTATTAAAGTGACGTTAATGCCAATTAACGCAGCAAATCTCCATTAGCGCGTTAGCGCCGTGCAGCCCCATGCATGAGGTGATCCATGCTAACTCACTAACAGAGATTTGCCGTTTTAATGTGGTTATGGCGTTAACGTCATTTTAACAAGATTAACGCTGAAGGCACTAAATAAATGATCATTTGAATAAATACATGCATAAATGCAGAGTCTTTGCAGACAAGTCTCCGTCTCCTATAAAAAAAATACTGCATCAATTTTCTACTGACCAAAGAATTAACAAGGTTGTTTCTGGTGCAGCACTTTCTTCGTGCCTGATTTTACCTAGCAACAAATAGCAATCACTTGCCTAACACTTGAGGACTACATATTTTTCCCTACTATTTGGCAACTGCCAGGGTGTTGCTGCTGCCCGTTTGACTTGGGCTTTAGTAAGGGAAATGTTTAAAAAGACAGGACCCAAAATATATTTAGCACATTTTAATGCAAAACATGAGGCTTTGCAAAAGTCGGTGTTCTAGGACACATGAAAGTCTCCCAGTTATTTTTAACTTTCTGGAGCCCTCAAGCAAACTTGTCTGGCTGAATATAGCTGACATGAATAGTCAAAATAATAATAATAAAAACCCTTCCCTGTAGTTTTTAAAACACGTTTGTCTGTCTGGCAGAAGTGAGGCATTTGGGATATTTTTGGAGGTGGATCAATCTCTATCTGGTGCTGTAGTGAATGTGAAGCAGCATGACACTGTGTGGGACTGAGTAAAAAACAAACAACAGTGTGTGTGCTCATGGTGTGGCTTACTGATGTGAGTTTAATAGTTTTTTGAACACACGCTCCGTTGCCCAGAGGAAAAAGAAATGTTTGCTCTAGATACACGTAGTACGTTATTAACAGGACCAATTCTTTCTTTCTTTTTTATATTTTTATAGAACTTATAAAAGACAACAGAAGTACCTGATGCCCCCAGCCTTATTCTTGAATGTTACTTTTCAGTAGGACTTTATAATACAAGCCTGTTACTTATGGTGTCATTTCCCAAACTCTTTCAAAATTTAGGATGCAATTTTCAGTAACTAAAAATGTGTACAGTAAAACAGTCTTTTTTGTCTTTGTTCCAGTAATGGTAATTAGATGACAAGGTTTCCAGTTTCCAGAGAGGAAGACCTAAACAACATATTGTATTGTTATCATTGCAAAATAATCTCCTTTGAGCACCCACAACACCCTGTGGTCATTTTGTCACAGACACCAAGTCACACCTATGAGAATTATGCCAGGACAACAGCCATTCATGTCTGAGTTTCATCTGGCCTTTATAAATATACGGTGACTCTTTTCTCAAAGGTGATCATTAAATTTGAGCTGGTTGCCAAAAATAGACACACGCAGGCAAGCCTCGCTTCCTAAAAATGGGACATAGCATATAGCCGAGGTTATATTTTAACCGATGTCAGTTTTGTTTTTCCACAGTTTTCGTCAATGACCTTTTTTCTGATAAAAGCAAGAGGATAACTAAATAAAAAACTGATGAACCAGGACAAAACCTATGATATACTGACACTTTTGAAAACAAATAAAAATATTCTGGAAAGATGAGATCCAATCAGAACTAATTTGGTTGTGTAGAGAGCCGGAAGGTGTTTGGAAGTTATCCAATCAGAAGTAATCTCCTTGAGCAGAAAGGTTAGGCAACTCGCTCCCACATTTGATATCAAGTTAAAATAAGATGCTTTGCAAACCATATGCAGCAACTCTCACTGGTAAAATCTTTTACACTTTATATTTTAGTCAAGTGTGTAGACTTAGATTTAGTCTATGATAATCTTAAAATGCTTAGACTGAAACTGAAGTGAAACTAAATTTTCTGTCAAACTTCACACTGATTTTAATCATTTCTTATAGCACATATGATTTTCTACATTTAAACAAAAAAATTGATAATTGCATCCTAATGCCTTCTCACATGTGCTATTACAGTAATTTTCATATAGCTCAATGCTCTGTTATTGATAACGAGTGAAGAGATTGTAATGTTATTTGAAACATGAAACCTTCCTGGACTTTCCTGGTTGCCTACAACAGCATATGGACTGATTTGTATGTGAAGTCTTTCCATGAAAACAAAAGGATATGACATTTATGTTTCCTCATCTCAGTGCCTCTTGTTCGCTGCTAACGGCGAGCAGTTAGCCCAAGTATGTGTGAAAAGGAGGTGAACTGCCATTTACGCCTATATAGCAGTTTTCTAATCTTACTGTAGATTACAAATCATATTAAATCATACATTGTTGCAGCACTTTATTCACCTCACATCCATGGCCAATTTAGAATCAAAAATTAAGCTAACATAAATGGTGGAGCAATGCCACAGTGACCAGAGAAAACGCCACACAGAAGTAGGGTTCAAATCAGGAACCTTCTTGCTGTGAGGCAACAGTGCTAACCACTCTACCTCTCCACTACCCATCAAAACATTGGCTTATTGTTTTCAAATTACTCTATCAGTAACATTACAAACTGTTGCCGCATTGATGTAGTGTAGCTATAGTGCAGCTAGGTTGCTAACTGTAGCTGTCACCAGCTAGTGTGATTAATAATTTTTAAATCTATTATGTCAGACTGTATTTATGATCAACATTAACAGTAACAGCCAAGGACAAAACAGTAGCAGTTATCCCTAGCTTTACCTTGGCTGCACAGAACGAATGAAGTGGGGTGGAGGAGGAGGCAGATTGCACAAATGAGTCTGAGAGGCAAAATGACAGAAGAGCAGTAAGATTTAACTTTTTCTCCCTTGGACGCCTTCTTTGGACACTAATCCTTGTTTCTCTTTAATAAACTGAGTGGTTTCTATCACATTTGGGGCCTTTCAGAACAAATTGTATCAGATGAGGGTTGATCTCTCCCTATACAGCTTACTGGGACTTCCCTTGGAAAGACCTGGAATATGTTCTAATGATCATAAAACCACATAGATATATATTGAGATGTCAAAACTCGTCACTAGTGGAAACAGGAAAGGTTGTCAAATGTAATTTTTATGGACAGAATTAAAACACATACTACCAAACATCCAGGAATGCAAGCAGATGAGCGACTACATATCTTCCTAACATGCATGTTTCATCACTTGAAAATGTTAAGCATGAACGCAATCAAAAGTATGCAGACTGCAAGTCACCTAATGGTGTCATTAATGACGTTTTTACTCTGTGCTGCATGCATATTGGAAAGCATGTGTCAGAGACTTGAAATTTGCTTGTGTTGTGTATTCAGAGTGAATATAAAGTGCTTTTGGTCAAAGAAACATATATTGTCCACAGGAGAAGCCTTATTACATAGTTTAAGCTGCAGTTCTGTAACAGCATGTAAAGAGATAACAATAAAAATATGGACTCTGTAGATTTGCAGAAGTGTCAGTGCCTTGTTTTTATCACTTCCAGATTGAAAAACTAAAAAGAATAAAATGCTCAAAATTAAAAGTATTAGTCTTAAAATATTAAAAGGTCCATATAACATAGTTGAGGTCTGTTCAGCCGTCTTTGTGTGTGTGTGTGTGTGTGTGTGTGTGTGTGTGTGTGTGTGTGTGTGTGTGTGTGTGTGTGTGTGTTATGCTGCATGGTATGATACATTGGAGAAACCCTTTTAGAGAGTTCTGAAGGTTTTCTGAGCTGATGACTGACTGGCATAATAACCCAGAGGAAATTTATAATGCCTGGATTTTCAATTGTAAACTAAAGAAAGGTGAACCTCTGTTTCACATTTCACTCGTTCAATTACAAGATGCATTTTTCATAACTCCTTGTCTTAGGTTTTCCCTGGGTGTGGATGGAAATACAGAGAACAGTCCACCCAAAATGTAAACAGCAGTTTCTCATTTCTTTGCCTTAATTTCAATGTAAACCAAACCAATCGCTCCCCCTGCTCGCGCTCAAACCACCAAACTTGATGGTTTCTTGGTGTTCCTTGCCCCAGGCCACCCATTTGGCATGTTGTACCACACTGTGTGGCTCTGTCTGTAGGTCCCGGAAGAAAAGCAGAGACACACAAAAAGCAACGAAATGTGTTTGCTTCTTCATATGTCAGGTTCCCTTGTGAAAAGCAGACTCTATTGATCTGGTTATAATTTTTGCATCCAACTCTGACAAAACAAGAGGTCTGGAGTGATATTCAGTTTCAATGCCTCTTTGTAGTGTTTGTAACGGAAAATTAATGCATCACTGAATTCAGCTCTTTTGCAACAAAGGAACAATTTCTTATGTTGAGCTCTCACTCGGTAGTTGTTGTAGGTGAATGAACAAACTGACAAAACTAATGGTTGTTTTCTACAGTAAACTGAGGGTCAAGAGTGTATTTACCGTAACTATGATATTCTAATTAATGGAATATGGATCGTCTCTAAATAATGCAGATAAGATAATACTGTGAATAATTATGTAATCAGTCTATTGCATGTTTTTGTACAATTATAGTTACAAGGTCTCTTGCGAATTCACTCACACATTATATGGACAAAAGTACAGGTCGACCTGAACAGGAGCTGTTCAGTTATGAAAACCCATGAAGCTCCCGGGACAGAGTTTTTGTGCTGATGTTAATGCCATAAGAGGTTTGGAATACTGGAGATACTGAATGAGCAGAGTGTTGACACAATGTCTCTCAGCACTCTGCAACCCCACTGTGTAAACTTACATGCTCTGCCACTTGTTTTCCAAATGCTTCCACTTTGCATTAACCCCACTCACAGCTGATTGTGGAATATGTAGGTGGGAAGAACTTTCACAAGGCGACTTGTTCTATTATAGCACTAAGATCAATTTAATTTGTTCTTTAGAATGAGCCATTCTTCCACAAATGTTTATAAAGCCAGGGTGCATGAGAGGGTGCTTGATTTTGTACACCTGTGGCAATGGGACAGAAAACACATGAAATAAAAAATTAAGAGGTATGTTTTTAATTTAATGGATTTGAATTTAATTAGCGCAAAAAAAAATAATTCTGTAAATATATTGATAGTAGCTTTATCGTGATTTTTTTAAATGTATTTTTTGCTTTAGTGAAAATCTGATACTGTGACGTGCTCTGTACAGTGTGACCCCAGTTTGACTCCCATTACAATTAGCAATCAATCAATGTATTTTTATAATAATGTAACTATATCACACCACTTTAAAATTGCATCTCTCACCAATATAGCTTAATACGTGGCTACAATATATTATGTTAGCAAAAAAAAAAAAAAGGTAAATAATTCAGTTTATATCACTGCTAATCGCTTGGAATCAGAAATATTTCTCCATCAGCGCCTGCAAACCTTCCTCTTTACAAAGCTTACTGACATTTAGTTTCATTCACTTATTCATTAAAGTGAAAATCATGTGATGATTTTACTGTGACAATGTGAAAGTTGTAAAAGTAGTGACTTGTAATGAACCAACGACCCTCCGCTGCAGGGTTTATTGTGGGCTTCCACGCTTCCCTGATATACAAATCAACTGTACTTCACCTGCTTAGCCTAAAAGGCTGACAGGCACAGTTAGAAGCGAGCTTGTGACCACAGTGAAGCATTTACAGTGCCTGACAATAGGACAGAAAGCCACTTTCAATGAGTCACTTAGAATATATTTTTAAAAAGTTGTTTTGGATTAGTTTACAAGTTTGCCGCATCAACATAAAACGCGATATGTTATAGTGTTTGGTCCTCAACTTTTTTTTCCCACTCAAGCAGCCAAATTTTAATGATGCAGTAAAGAACGCTTGAACTTTTGAAATAAATTTAGGGTTTGATTTATTTACAGCCGGTGTAATCCAGTCTAGCAGAGCAAGAAAGATTGATTGAATTTATTGTACTCCTACTTATCAGCTGTGCTTTGATTTCTCTACAAAGCTCCAAACAACAGGCATCAGATTTCTCTTGACATGACATAAGGCCAAGATGTGGACTATTACATAAACATTCATAAATTATGGTTCTAATGAAGGGTCTGAAATCTACAGAATAATCCAGAGCATTTTGGGAAAGTGCTACACTGATTAATTTTCTCGTGTTTAAAGCTGCAGTGTTTATTACCACTTTTGTGTCCTCTGCAGTGGACATGAAACAGATGATAATTAACAAGCTTTATTATGCCTTAACTGCTACTACAATTTGTATTTGCCCACATATATAGATAATAGGATCAATACAAGATGAGAAATCATGCTCTTGTAAAAAATGTAGAATAAACATGGATGTCTGCACTGACATTCAGGCATATTTGATCAACTAAACTCAAATACAAACTGCCACCGGATTAGACAGCTATTAAACAATCAACTTGCGATAGCATGAACCTTTTTATCAGCTTGTTGAGTAACCTGTTCCCCTACTGTGCGTGTTGCCACTGTGCTGGCCCGGGCCTGCAGGTCATCTGTTTCTTAGTCAACACTGATAGCGCACTGACAAGGCCAAAACCTGCCCCTGGGCTTGTTAATAAATTTGTAATGGGAGTCAAACTGCAGAGGATTGACAGCATAAATCCTGGCCTTCTGATAAGACTGTAGTGAAACTGGTGCTGATTTCGGGTTTATGGAGAATAATATAGTAATAATGAGTGTCAAATTTCAACACACATATTCAGTGACTTATTTATAATTTGTGCCATTATTTCCTTTACTAAAATTGTGTTAAAAAGTGGATGTGAACTATAGCATTAAACAAGTAAAATATTTAAATGTGTCATAATTTAATTTTCATTTGCATAAAAGAGAGAGAGAACCTGAGAACACGATTTACAGTAAAACCTGTACGGACACAATAGTCAAAATATATGTCAACATTATCGATTACAGTTGATTAATGGTTTTAATGCCTATGTGTAAATGAATTAACTTGAGGGCACACATGACAAAGTTCACAACTTTATCAAAATATGTGATATTACAATACAGCAGTGTTCAACTTGTGCTGCCAAAAGTGCCAAAGCACACACAAAAAAAGGCCAGGTCATGTGTCGTGGTTGAAAATGTTGCATATTTTGTAACACAACTTGGCAATAATGGAAGTTTGGGTGTGATGGTGATTTCACTGTCCCCTTGAATTTGATCCTTATCAGAACAATGGAAACATGTTCATAGAATCATACTTGGTTTTACAGTTTGTTTGTTTTTCATTTTCAGTTTTTATTATGCAACACTTAGTTTTGTACAGCGAGCAAAAATGTTAAGCACAGGTTTTCGGTGGGCAAACATTCATGCAAAAACCACAAAGTGGTTTATGTGATGATAACAGGTGGACTGACATATTTACTCATTTTGCAACATTAATAGGTTGGCTAATGATTAAGTTCAAGTCGCTTCAACAAGCTTGATTAAATCAGGGTGTGTTTGAAGTCTAATACAAATTGTATGAGGTGCAGTTCTCTTCAGTTACGTTCCCTTATGTAAAGTACTGGTGTGAACTGTATATCATTCTTCAACTGAATCACCGTGATTTATTTAGAACTGAAAAGCAACATTTAATCCTGTCTATAAAGGACATAATTGCAGTTGAATCATTTGTTTTCAGATTATGATAAAATCCCACATTAAGCCTTAAGAACGTTTCATCTGACAATGGTTTCCTCTAACGGTTGCAAAAGTGGCGTACTTGTGCGTGTATGTCAGCTTAGCAGGCTAATTAAATTATCATGCAAGGCCACAAATATGTAAACAAAACAACCTGAGCAACAGAGCAACGTGGCAATACACAGTCACATCCAGACATTAGCAACAAGACAAACAGTGGAATTATTATTCAAGTAAACTCCTCTCGCTGGAACCTGCTCTTACCTCACTACCTGCTTGAAATGTGCAACCACCTCGACTGTTCCAGGTTTCCTTCTGAGCCTGCAGCTGTTGGCTCGGAAAGTATATTTAGGCCTGAAGTAATCCTTTCTGATGGAGTTTGCAGCCACTGACTGTTTTCATCTCTTTTTGCAGGAACATTCAACCATGTAGGCTCCTAAGAGTTCCAACAACTGAATCACTGTCTATCATGTTGAATTGCCTTTTTCAAGTATCCCCAAGTGTTATTTACTTTTATTTGTAAAATGGTAAGGGTTAAAATACCAGGGCTGTTTGCATTTTATGGAGTGTGTGGATTTTTAGCCCTCTTTCTAAGCTGTTATCATACTAAAAGCCATGAGTCAAATAGGTCTTCAGTCAGATATTTGACTAACACATGTTTTTCAAACATTTGTCTCTTCTTGCTGTTGTCTTGGAGGTGGATTAATGAAGCTGGGATACTCCCAGGTTTCACAATGCCTGGCTAGATAATGGATATGAGTGCCTATTAGCAGAAGAAGAAAACACATTGTTAACATCCAGCTGCGGCCAATTTTTATGAGTCATCAAACTCTTTGGAAGACTCAGGAGCTCAACACAAACACAGGCAGTTGATTAATTGTTCGAGTAGTTGCACATACTCATAATGTACACTCCATATGTTGGCCTGAATCTGCCTGTGACAAGCTGACAGACTGACTGCACTTAGACGTTTTGGGCTACTGTAAGGTTGGTGGTTGGAGAAGAGTGGAATACATTTTTCACAAGGAAAGTGAACTGTGTTAGGCTCCTCTGGAATTGCATATGAATGTATGAAGATGGTAGAAAATGATTAGCTGCTTAAATGCAGTATTTTAAAGACACGTTTTTATGTTCTGGCTTTTAGGACATGTTGACCTAAACATTTTGGTTTTAACAGCCTTAGCTGAGTTGTTTTAGTTGTTTTTATTGACTTTTTTTTTCCTTCTATATTTTTCTGCATCATTGTTGTGCATTTTATTTATGTTAGTGGGATTTTACATTGTTAATCACTTTGTGCAGCATGGACTGTTGGAAATGTGCTATCTAAATAAACTTGACCTTGACCAAACTTGACCTTAATGCACAATAATCTCATTTTTCATTGCTAATTGCACCTTTTTTATTTAATCTTCATGACAGATGCCAAGGAGTGACACATTAAAAGAACAGTCTTGATAAATTAGTAATGTACTGCATGGTACAGTTAATTAGCTACTATTTTATCATTGTCTGTGGGATAAAGGCAGGTTGACTGCGATTAAGACTGTGTCAACCAAATATCCACGCTGCTTTGAAGAAAGGCTCATTGCTGCAGAATTATTTAAGACTGCTCAGCTGGCTCATGCATTTGCATCCAAAGGAGGACACATTGAGCACTTGTGAACACTGTAAGTTTTATATTTAGGACTTTATATATGTATTTTAACATTTACTGCAAGCTTTTATGTAAAAAAACATACAAACATAGCCTTTTTGAAATCAGATGATTCTCTTTGATGAACCCTGTACTTATACTGTAAAGCATGGCTGCATGCAGAACTCTGCAATGTGTACTCATGACGGTGAAAATGATGGACGGTACAGTGTTTGCTATCTTGGCCATATAAGAGAAAGGGAGCATCCACCGAACAGTAGCTACCAAGTTAGTAGCAAATTATTACAGACATTGCACATTGTTGATTATTTTGTTTATTCAAATATAACAAGTTAATAATAATAATAATAATGGATACTTTATTGATCCCCATGGGGAAATTACTTGTTTTTCTCTGCATTTGACCCATTCACTCAGTGAAGCAGTGGGCAGCCCACTAAGCAGGCGCCCGGGGAGCAGTGTGTAGGGACGGTACCTTGCTCAGGGGTACCTCAGGGTAGCCGTTAAGTGGATTCGAACCGCCGACCTTCCGATCATGGGGCGACCACTTTACCTACTGAGCTATCCCTGCCCCACATGTTGCACATGTCTCCAAACTACAGTAGCTAGCCTAATAGCTAATGTATTTTTATTGACCATTTAAGCAAATTTGCAAGTGCAATCCACACACCTGGTAGAGCTCAATCTGGCAGTGAAATGAGAAAATAAGCAATTCATTGTGGACACTGGTGGCTGTGCCTCTTTTTTTTAAAGAGAAGGCACCTCTGCTTGTCAACAGGTCATGGAGGTCATGACCTGTAGAAGGAGACGGTAGCAATATCCCAATAAAGGCTTGGGAACAGAAGACTGCAAGCTAGTGCATATGGAAATAAACAATTTTACATGTTACTGGTGTTTTATGATGATCGAAAGGAATTTACATGTTGGAATCAGAAGCTGGGCAAATTTTTAAAAACTACACCAAACCAACAAAGGGAAGTGGTTTTCAAACACTGATAAACAAGTCTTCAAATGTTATTAATTTTTTGAACACAGACGAAGATAAAAATAAGAAGAGACAAGCTTTTTTTTTAAACTTTGGATCATGTTAAAGAAGCTGCAACTTAATATCAACAAGACGCTTCCAATATACGTATTTAAAATATACACTGCAAATATCCGCCTTTGTTGTTGGAGCACAAAAATGTTCTCAGTCATTAACAGAAGGATGAAAGTTTAATGATCCCCGTGGGGAAACTGGGAGAATCATATTTTAAATATGAAAGGATGTTTTCCTGACTTCATGAGGACACATGAAGGCAACAGCAACAAAGGGCAAAGTTTCCAGCCTTTGTTATTTTAATGTAGCTCTGCTGTGTGGAATTGGTTTGGAGTTTGAGAACAAATATCACTCCTTGTCACCGCTGTTGTCTGTTTCTCCTCTCGCTGCTCTTTCACCGAGGACTTCTGTTTATGCAGAGGCAGCGGTGCTGCTTCATCTGCCCCTTCACAAAGGAGAGCAGCTCATGTCGTTCTCTATGTTAATGGCGCTCTCTTTGTGTGTGTGCTGCGTATGTTGATAACTCCCAGCTTTAATCCAAGCCTGTGTCTTGGGAGTGGAACATTCCCGGTGGCATGCGTGCAAGGATTAGCCACAAGGGTCGCTGTAACAGAGCCTAATCTACAGCAGGCCTGTTCTTCAGTGACTATCTGCTCTGAATACGTCTGTATAGTGAACACAATAAAGGTGCTAGACATCAGCTTTCTGCATATGCTTGGCATTATTACATCTCACAATAAGAGGCAGGTTTCTGAGTGGCATGCAGCTTGTCATGCATTCCCAGAACTAGCATGTATTTGTGTCTCTCTCCTTCCGCTGAACATGTTCAGGTGTTTTCGGGGCTGTTGAAAAGTGAGATATCAAATACGAAGGCTGTTTATCTGGGCTAACAAACCTTACGTGACTAGATTCGGTGACATAATGCAATAACATTCACAAATAGCTAAGGTCAGGCCTCTTGTATTAGCAGCAACAGATAGGCCTGAGTAATGACTGCAGATACACTTCATATGAGCCGTGGGTGTTACCTCAAGCCTTTGTTTAGCCAGTCACTCAAGCACTTTCCAGTTAAGTGGAGGTTGGTTTTGGTGTTCTGATCCCCCACACCAACCCCCCTGTTTCCCTTCTTGGCCGACGGACCCTGGACCAGACGTTCGCAACTCCCCTGTCCTGCAGGTGAACCATAAGAGGTGCTCTTGTATGAGGGTGTTTAACTTTGTCGACATATTAGGCGTGTCTGAGGGCATCTGGAGTGTGAAAAGCTCAGACTGACAGACGAAGAAAGACAACACAAGACAAGAAAACAAGCTGCTCCAGTACTGGTTTAACTCATGGTTCAGTGGGTTCAGCCTTTGGCCCCAGGCCCTTGTGTGCAGAGAGCTGTGGAGGTCAAAAGAGCAAAGAGGACAGAAACGTGTAGGTCAGGAATAAAAACATCCAAATAAGAAACATTCTGTTAATGTGCTGAGTCATTAGCCTAATCAGTAATAGAAGAGGTGCTCAGTTCAACTTTTCAAGGAAAAACTAACATTTTACAGCAGAAAAACACTCACAGTGGTGTTCAGCTATTTCTTTTTCAGTTGAAATAGAAATACTTAATTACCAGGCTTAACCTGAAGATTTTTATTTTATGGCTCTTTTATGGCAATTATTTTAATTTCCTGCACATGTACCCTTCTACATTTCCTCAACAAGTGCAGCAAATGGTTAATTGTCAGATTCCTATATTATTTATACAACTTGATATCAGATTATGAAATATGCTGGACATTTAATAACTCAGTTGTAAAATCGCTTGATTTGAGTTTAAATGGAATAATATCAATCTAAAGACCCTATTTGAAGTTTGCCTTCATTTTTATCTGAAATATATATTTTTACTGAACTCCCCCCCAAAATAAATAAATAAATAAATAAATAAATAAATAACAGTGTATGAGTAAATTTTCCACAGTTGAAAGTTGGGAAAAACATTTCACATACAGCTAGACCTATAAACATATCCCATATTTTTTGGTAGTTTCTGCTGTTGTGAGTTTTTTTCAAAACCACGGCCATATGAGTGTGTACACATACACTCACACGCATTTAAATTGAATGTAATGAGTGTAAGTCAGGGGCATAAACTGGTGGGGCACTGGACACATTGACCACATTTTCCCAGTGCAGATTACATGGTAGTCATGTATCAGACCATGCAAATCGTAATACTTAATCTTAAAGATACATTTCATCTCTATTGCTGCATCTTTCATGGATGCATTGACATCCACTTTACTGATTAACACCTACTAAAGTACATGAAACAGCCATTTCCTGCTACATTAAGTGGACCCATTTTTATCATGTTGCACACACACTCACACACAGACAAAATTAACACTGCACACCTTTTATAAATACATTTCCTGATAATATTCTTGTGCTTTATCGTTAAGCTCCATATTCAATATGGTCCCAAAGTAAAAGCAAAAGAATATTATCAGAAAATGTATTTCTTAGAAAAGGATTTCCATTTTCAGCATTTGCTAATGTGACGGTCACTATTTAATGTCCCTTATTTTAGAAATACCAATAAAATTAAAAACAAGTACTATGACAGTGTAAACTGTAGCACCTCTGTTACACAAAAAGTTGATATCTTTAAGTGATTTTGATTGCACTGGATGGAGTAATGAAAAAAAGTAAACGAGATGGGGAAAATGATAGGATTAGTATATTAATAATAGGGGTGCAACGATATTCGTATCGATATTGAACCGTTCGATACAGTGCTTTCGGTTCGGTACACATATGTATCGAACACAACATTTGTAATTTATTTTATCAACTTTCCTTCTGACGATGCTGTCTGTGTGGAGCGCTCAGTGAATCTGCGTTCGACTACTCCGCCTAGGCTGCACTGTCGAGCACAGATCCACTGAGCGCTCCACACAGACAGCATCATCAGAAGGAAGAGCGCAGGGCAAGCTAGCAAGACAGAAGTTAAGCTCTCTTTGCAACATGGCAAATTGACCCTCCCTCACCCTCATTCAGATCTGGCGTTTGGAATTATTTTGGTTTTCATGTGACGTATGACCCTGAAGGTAAGTGCGTCATGGACTAAAGTAAAACAGTATGTTGGATGTGCCACGCAATGCTTAATTACATGGGTGGGAACTAGTGTGTTAGTGCAGTTAGCTCGTTAACGTGTTGGCCGTCTAGCCCCATGCACGGGGCGATCAGGGGTAGCTCGTTAACGGAGATTTGCCGTGTTGTGGCGTTAAGGTCATTTCAATGAGATTAACCTGAAAGCACTAGTGGGAACACAACGAATATGACTGCACATTAACACGGACATCATCCTAGTGCAAAGACAAGTGGAAGCAGACAAAAACGACAAGCATGCATGCTACAAACTTTACCCGAGTCATTTAGACAGCCGTTAGCACATGATTCTCCTTATGGGGACCTGATATGTTTAATATGCTGCTGAGAATATAGCCCAGAAGAAGCGTATAGTATAGCTTTTATTTTGGAAAGAGCCATTTCTCTGTAATAAACTCTCTTTTCCAAAGATGAGTGATTCCTCAATCAGATACAGGGCTCGCAATATCGCTAGCCCGACGTCCAGGGGCTAGCGATTTTTCCAGTCGGGTACCAAAATCTATCTCTGCCCTGCCCGTCAGGCTATTGTAGGAAGGAAAAATATATGTCAATGCTTTTGCATTAACGGCTGAAATTAACGGCAACATTTTTCCACATTTAGCTCAAAACAAGTCATTTTTTACAACATTTAGTAAAATATTTGTAACTTTTCATATTTAAAACAGAATTTTAAATGTTAAATCTAAATGTTAAATATTCAATCTAAATGTTAAATCTAAATGTTATATTTAAATCTAAATGTTAAATCTAAATATTATATTTAAATCTAAATCTAAATGTTAAATCTAAATGTTAAATCCATCCATCCATTCACTTCCGCTTATCCTTTTCAGGGTCGCGGGGGGTGCTGGAGCCTATCCCAGCTGTCATAGGGCGAGAGGCGGGGTACACCCTGGACAGGTCGCTAAATGTTAAATCTAAATATTATATTTAAATCTAAATGTTAAATCTAAATATTATATTTAAATCTAAATCTAAATGTTAAATCTAAATGCTAAATGTTAAATCTAAATGTTTAGGCTAACATGCAAATTTATTGCACGGATCAGCGGAAATACCAAAATAAAAGCTTTCCGAAAACCTCCGGTGCAAAAGTGTGCCGGTAGTGGTCAGACACGTTCTCACTCCCAAAGCGTAATAATTTTCGCTAGGTGACAAATTGTCAACATTTTATGCTTTCGGGTACCCAACACGTTCCTAAATTACGGCAATGGAAAACAGGAGAGCACATGAGAACCGTTTGGACTCAATCTACACATTCGTTCATTTTCTAAAAATCTTTGGAAAACACTATTTTACGTCATTTAACTGCTAGTAAAGGTTAGGAATAAGGTTATAGTTAGATAAGGTTAGGTTTAGGGCTGGAACACATGGCTGGAACGTCTATTATGGCGGGACCGTCATTCCACTGGAATTCAGCCATAACCGGACCATGAGAAAGCACGTCCGGCGATTTAGCTGAAAACATCGGAAGATCCGTTTTGTCGGCCATCCAAAGGTTTAGCAGTAGTGCACTCTTAGCAGCTGCAGTCTCCACTTCACAATCGCTGCAGCACATGTCCAGCAAAATCGCTGGACATGCTCGTAGGCAAGAAGTGAAGCAGCACATGGCGGGGAGAAGCGAGGAAGAGAACAGACACAATTTTGCACCGGAGTTTTTCGGGAAGCTTTTATTTTGGTATTTCCGTTGATCCGTACAATACATTTGCATATTAGCCTAAACATTTAGGTTTAACATTTAACATTTAGATTTAACATTAAATATTTAGATTTAACATTTAGATTTAAATATAATATTTAGATTTAACATTTAACATTTAGATTTAACTTTTAACATTTAGATTTAACATTTAACATTTAGATTTAAATATAATATTTAGATTTAATATTTAACATTTAGATTTAACATTTAACATTTAGATTTAAATATAATATTTAGATTTAATATTTAACATTTAGATTTAATATTTAACATTTGATGAAAAGTTACAAATATTTTACTAAATGTTGTAAAAAATTACTCGAAAAAACATGTTTTTGTAAGGTTTTGAGCTAAATGTGGAAAAATGTTGCCGTTAATTTCAGCATGTTTAACTTTACAAACGGCGCCCCATAATGCGTCGCCAGGTGTTTCATCGGATTTGAGGTGTTACCTCCTTTGACAGTATCACAGTATCACCTTAAAGCACTTGTTGCTGCTGAGTTTGCATATTTTGCTGTGAAGTACAGCCAGACTTTCGACTGCTTCGCCTTGGGCATTTTTAATCTGTAGCTCTGCTCTAAAAGAACGTACGTACCTGGACCCGCCTACTATCCTCGGAAACGTAAAATGATTGGCTAGAATTCAAAGTGTATGACATCTCAGGAAAAAAAAAGCACCGAAATGTGCGCTGCTTTTTGGTCTGGTTACTACCCGTACCCATCCCTACTTAATATATTATCATGCTTTTTACAACTACATGAATGTAGTTTGTAAAGAAAAAATTATGATTCATTACTATTACTGAAGGTTACTCACCATACCAATACCAACTAGAATTTTAAATCTTAATATAAAATGAGTAACAGTAGGTGGACATTAGGTAAGATCTCGTATAGAAAACTAATTGCGCGTATATAAAACAGGCCCGCGGCTCTGAACCATAGTAAAGGGACCTCTGGCTAATACGCTGGTTCGTGTCGGGCTCGTAGCTGAAAACTAGCTTTACTTTGTTGTCTGGGTCAATTTTGCTAGCAAGAGACAGAGAGAGGCTTTGAAAGGCTGCTTAAACAGAACTTACGAAAACAGGAACACAGTGTACAGTCGAGTCTTAATATTTACTTACAACTGGGCTCGTCAGGCACTCTTTTTGGCTGCAGTGGTTATTATTATATTTACATGCTTCCAGCTCCCGTTTCTGGTTGGTGACAACTCGTACTTTTCTTTTTGCTCCCTCCCTCTCAGACACATAACGGCAGTCCGTTCTCCCTGCAGCACGGACTACACTGCCCATGAAGCTACATTCTTTAGAGCGATGCCTGTAACACTCTGCCTGTAACACTCTGCCTATTGCCTTCATATATGATATTTTTTTAATAATATTTTTTTTTAAATATTTCTTCTCGTCATTATGCAAGTAGGGGTGACATGGGCCGCCACAGGCATTAGGGCCTCTTAATGCGTGTTTTGTTTTGGTTTCCACCGGTGTGGAATTACCAGAAATAGAGAGGGCATAGCCTAGCACTAGGATCCCCTTTGTTTTATAAGAAAAATGTTCGTTTCTTACAGGTAGTAAGAAAATAAACTACACCTACACGGGTATTTTTGAAAACGCAGCTGTTTCGTCCACATGTAAACGGTGTTTGGAATCACCGAAAACGGAGATTTTTAAAAACTCCTTCTTTGCGTTTATGTGTGGACGAGGAATACAGAGTTCATTACGCAACGTTAAAGTTATGTGCATTTTTTCACGTCACGCTGTGCGCCACATTATTGTTTACATGAGATGAGTTGCAGAATGGCAGATATTCAGATTAAAAGTATTTTGTCTCTATCTTCAGGTTTTACACGCTTACATATACACACACAGTTACTGTCCCTCCATTTAGAAAGGCAGAGGCGTCATGGTGTAATAATATTCAACATTGCTATCAATACATTTTTCAAAAAATGCCTCTCTGTGCAAAATGGGTTTAAAAACATAAATAACGGTGGGATACTGTTTGTCCGTGATTTGAACCGAGGGAACAAATTGTGGCAGGATCAGCCTGATATCATATGTATCCTGCTGTAACTTTACTGTATAAAGAGCTAACATCTCCAAAATGTCAGAAGTAGTTAGTCATTACAACAAGTGTTTGTAAAGTAAAAATCAAGAATGTGGGATACTGTTTGTCCGTGATTTAAACAGCCCAGCGCTGCTCCTGATGAAGGTAAAACCAATTCTGCAGGGAGACCTACCTTGGCACTTGTGCAGGTGAAACCAAAGGGAAGATATGCTTCACCATATTTTCTAGTCTTTGACTTAGAATGAAGTTGGTTTGGAAACATATTCAGCGATGCTTCATCTCCTGCTTTGCGTTTGTGTGGGCGCCCCGTGCTAGACTGCGTAGGTCCACTACCAAGAACAAAGTCGGGAAACCAATATTTACTCACCATTATGTGTGCTGCTACACGTTTCCCTGAGGCTATTCCACTGCACAAAATTCAAGGTCGGTTATGAGAGCCCTTACTAAGTTGCCTAAAGTCATCCAAACAGATCAAGGTTCTAACTTTCAGTCTAAGTTATTCAACGTCGCTTCTAGCAAGCATGGTGAGCTCCAGGGGCTCTGAGTGGGCTCTGCCAAACCATGTTGTAGCAGGTACTCAGATTCTTGCTTCATCAACAAACGCTTGGTGGGATTTACGCGATAAGGGTGTTGTTTGATGGGCTTTGCATTTTGAACATCAATGTCATGTTTTAGCATGGTAGTCCATGTTGGCACATCGCCAAATAAACAGGGGTACTCATGGACCAAATTAGCTACGTCTTCTTGTTGCTCGGAAGACAGGTGATCAAGCTGACTCCGGAATGATTTTAACGCTTCAGAGTTAGGCAAGCGGGGCTTAGAACAACTAGAGTAGTTTAGTTTTAAACCATCAGCCTCGCCTGTGCTTTCTACCTCTGAGTGACTGAAGACGGCCACAGGAGCACAGCTCCCAGTGGGTTTTGGTTGGGGTCGGGAGTGGTATAACTTTAACATGTTTATATGGAAAACACGGGTTTTGCGTCTTCGATTCGGCGTGCTGATTAAGTAATCAGTTTCTCCTACTCCGCTGCTCTAAAGCTCCTTGGGATTCTGGGTGATAGGCAGAAGACACAACCTGTTTGGTTTGTAGGTTTTTAGCTTGTTTTTTTTTTGTTTTTTTTCCCTTTTCATACCGCGCCCCCCTGCAACGGCTCTGCGCCCCCGCCCCAGGGGGCGGGCCCCACACTTTGGGAAGGTCTGGCCAAACATATGAAACAGGAAAAGCCCGCCGTGCAATCCATTTATTTCAACAAAGTAACTGTATTCTGAATACCAGCTTTTTAAACGGTAACTGTAACAGAATGCAGTTGCTCATATTTTGTATTTTAAATACATAACACTGGTACATGTATTCCGTTTCTCCCCAACACTGAGTGGAGTATAGAGAATAAAGTGGTTGTGTAGTGTAATAAAGACAAGGCAAATGTGCTAAAAATGGCAACATTCGTGATGAGAACAGACATGTAATGTACTTGCAGTGTCTTTCTGCTGCTGTCTCTCCTGCTGAAAATTGAGCCAGGGAGGAAAACAAAGAGGCAAAAAAGCTGGAGGGCAGGGACGGAGTAAAAATGACTAGTGAGGTTTTCGACACCTCTATAGCAGCTGGCTCTGCCAGTCACGCCATCCTGCGTGGGTACACTGACATCCATTACTTCACCTGCCCTGTGGTTACCCGGCTAGAGACCAAAACACACACACGCACAGTTTCAGTTTTAACTATGCAATGCCCTATTTAGAGCCACCATTTGTTGGTTGAAATTCCAAAAGAGTTGTCTTGATTTCATGCAAGAGGTCTGTGGATGTAAATCATGCTTAATTATTGCTTCCATTATAGATGTTCTGCTGTTGTGCTCTGTCTTCCATAAATAAAACATTAATGCCAGCATTCGGGAAGCTTAGGATGATGCAGACCAGGGTATTAACATTCTTAAAATTCTTCAGCAAATTTACAAAGATTCAGTTGAATTGTATATATGACATGTGAGCAGTCACTCCAATAACTTCTTGAACTTTTATATTAATAATGTTGTTTTGTTTTTTGCCTTCTTCACAGTTCTTTAGCTCCTAATAAAGTCCTCCTCAAAAATCCTATAGAAACTATCTAATTTTAGTATTTTTGAAGTTCTATATTTAAATCCATTTCAGCAATGTTTTTATAGAATTATCAGCAATTGGTTGCATAAATTGCCCTTGTCCTCCATTATTGTATTACTTATGTAGGCAGAACGTGTCATTTGTTTTACACAACTCTAACTATAAGTTATCAATTAATGCTAAGTACCTTAGTTAGCAGATTTTATCAACTGAATATATGTGTGTAGACCCTGCACAGCCTAATAGTTTAATTTAAAAATGATTTGTAAAACTGTTGCCTTAAAAATTCCCCCAAACACTATAAAAACAATTGTTAGCAGAGATCATAAGTGAGATGATGATTAATGCCAAATGCCACTCAAAATAAGCATGCTTTTTATTATGTATAACTTTAGGCCTTAAATGTGAACATATCAGTTATAGCAAAAGTCCCTAATGAGGGCAAAAATTAACTGTAGACATAAAGGCTGTGGAGCTTAAGCTTATCATTAAGCTCCACATTCATATGGTCCCAAATGGCTTTATTCCTGCTATAAAGTAGGACTCTGGGTATTCATTCACTTTTGGAGCCAGCCTGTTGTTGTCATTAAAGAAACTTTTTGGCACAAAGGCATTTATTTTCCAGGTTGCTGCTAGGTCAAAATACACTGTTAGATACACACCCAAGGATATAACATCCCTTTTTATGTCATGAAAGAAAGTGGCAGAGGATAGAAGTGATTAGTTCTCAGATAGTCGCCTGGGGACATAAGCCAGTTACACTATGTACAGACACAGATACTCTCAGGAGACATTAGCAACAAAGGCAGCTTGATAACGTGACAGTTACACAGTCCGGTTTCTGGTGGACTTCTGAGGTGCCTGTTACATGCATTATTGTCCACTTAGTTATATAAATCATTTACATCACATAAGAAACTGTACATCTGTGATTGTGCAATGTTATCCATATTGTGGCATTACAAATACACTGGCTTACCATCCGCTGATCGGTCAGTATCACAGTTTCTTTTGTCCTCAGATCAGCAACGTAAACACAACTTATTTTATGGTATAATTACAAATATTAAGATGTTTTATTTTATCTTGCAATATAAAGTGGCTCGAGGTGACTATTGATGTGAATTGGTGCTATATAAATAAATAATTGTAAATGTATGTATAATAATAAATAGAATTGTATTAAATTAAGAGGTGTTGGACCATTTTTATAAACCAAGCTGACTTATTTAATTGGCCTTTTTGTACTCTGTTTCCCAAAATATTCACTTTACATGTGGAATCTGAGATTTTTATCTGTCATAAATAGTTTCAGAGCTTATATTTGTCAAAAGTTAATGCGAGGAAGATGTTATATTTACCTGAGGTAATTTATATTTGACAGTATCGGTGTGTTGTTTACAACAGAGTATTATGGCCAAATAATATTGTTAATCATTCTGAGAATAAAGTCAAAATGTGGAGATTACCGTTTTTGTTTCAAGTCAAACTGCCATGTTTGCTATACCCTCTATCTACAAAATGCATTGTGTAGATGAGTTACTGAAATAATTTCATCAGCTGCCTTGTGATACAACATACATCCTGGTTTAAAATGGAGCACTGTAACAAAAAATAATTTCCCCCAGGGATCAATAAAGTATTCTGATTCTGATTCTGATTCTGATCCTCTTTATTGCGCAATGGCGTAACCATCGATAACCTTGAATCTGTCCATTACCAGACATTTCATTTTGTACAGATCCCACTCTTCCAAGTTTGTGTGTTCTTCCCTCTGACCAGATCCACACCATGTGTTAAAAGTTTATGTGGTGAAAGAGAAATCATTTCCTTCCTCATTACTAAAACCGATTCTGAACTATGGTTTGGTTAACTCAGAGGGTTTAACAGCCACGTCACTTTTTTTCTTAAAACAATCTCCACATTTTGACTTTTCCCTCAAAATAGAATTAAGACTTTATTCTCGAAATTTTGATTTGATCAATAATATATTTTTTTCTTAACATGGCCCCTCCTTCGTAGTTCTTAGACATCTTCCTGTCATCAGTGACCCAATTGGTTGACGATTAATTTGTAGGACTGTGGAAGTGTAGCCATAACTACTCCCTAAAGCTTTTTTGTTGTTAAAAATTCAGGGTTAATGAATTAGTTTATTATTCATCTTTATATTATGTATTATAATTTGTATTTGCATCATTTAGTGCACAAATGTTTTATATTTGTACTGAAACTTCTGGGAAAATATTCCCAAAGGGATGATGTAAGAGTGTTGAGGGACTTTTCCAATGTCTAAGATGCAAGAATCAAGATTTTTGCAAGATTTTTTTTCCAGACTTAAAATGAGGTTAAAAACAATACCTATAAATAAATATTTTTCTCTCATAAAGACATTAATTATAGTCTAAGCAAATCTTAAACTACAATACATAAAAGTGGATTTCAACTTATTTCAATGCTGTTCTTTAAATTATCTGTACATATTAAGCCATTCATCAACTGTAAAATCAAATTGAAAAATAAAGGATGATTAAAAATACGTTCAGTTCCCAGGTGCTTCTACTTGATTGTCAGCATGTGTTCATTAAAGCTTTTTCTAAACCATGAATATAATTGCATGTACGGGAACTTTGTGTTTGCTGCTTGTTTCTAAGTGAATTTTTTCCCCTTGTGTTTACACTAGGTAGCGTGACTGCAGCTTACACAAGTGTTCTGACTGTAAACTGAGGTCATCTTCTGTATTTAAGAACCTGGGTCCCCGCCAGGAATTCGGCAATACCCGTGGATAACGGTGTTTAGTGCCATTAGCACAGGGTGTGTCTGCATGCTGTCCAATTTTGTGCTTTGTGCAATTGACTAAGTGTTCACATTAACTTAAACAAAATGACAGCTTTATGGTTGTTGAATTGAGATTAAAAATATCAATGCAGTGTTTCCAGCAACTGGGAAATACTTGTGAGGAGATGTTCCAAAGGTCGCGTTTTCATGCTATGTCACGAATAACTGAACAAAATTTGAAAAGCTCGAAAGAAATGTGTGTTGAAAGAGTCCGATAGTAGTAGTAGTAGGTCTGTTTTATTTAGGATTTAGTGTCAGATTACTCAAGTTTCCACCAGTTTTTTACAACAATGAGGAAAATAGTTTACATCTGAGCATATTTCGAGAGAACAATGGCAGATAAGCTCCAGACCTGTGTTTTTTCTTGTTTCTAGGTGTGAACAGCTCCCCGTATCAAGAATCAGAACTGTTTGAATAAGATATAGTGAGTCCATTACCAACTCAGGTGTGTAACCATTAGAAACTAAGACCTCAAGTCAACTTGTACACCTGTTCTGATATGTAGCTCATAGATTTACCTTGTCAGATCCTCACACAAAGCTTGAGACATACAAATGGCATTCTTATCAGCATGTGAAATGACAGCCATTATTGCCAGAAGCAGGTGATACAGACTTTTTAATGCAGGCGGTTTTCTTTTAATAACCTTTGACCCTTAGTAATTACAGTTTCTTTATTTCCTTGTTACTCTACGAGTGTACCAGCTATTTAGATTTCTTCTTTTTCAACAGGCTGGCACAATACGATATAAGATTGCTTTAAAAACACAGTGACTTTTTTATGTAATACCTGCGTGCTTGTCGTCTCTACTCAGGCTAAAATAATTTTAAGGTTCTTTCACTTTCATCAGGTAATTACCCCGACATGATATATCATCAATCACTCGTGCATCCCATTAACTGTTAACCTATTCCCAGGTGAACGTTTACATGACAGTTGGCCATGATTACTCATTTGTATATGATGCACACAAGCACACTATTAATGTCAGACGTAGGCTATCAGCTAGAGCCATCTCACCTGTAGATTCAAATGCTCGTGTAACGGCTCATTTCAACTTGCAACAGCTATCACCTGCCATCAGAAGACCACACAGAGCAGGTCACAACTTTTCAGCCATGTTTAACACAACGCTGTTATGTTTCTATGGAAGGCTGATGAAATAATAATGTGTGCTTGGATCATATTAAAAGTTTGGGAGAAGGGATTTCTGAGATATGCATATGTAACAGCTAAAGAGGAACTGTGTCACAAAGGAGAACAATGGATAGTTGCAGGAGATGAAATTAAAGGGAAGTGCTTGCATCAAGGCTATTAGAGCTAACCAAAAAAACCTCTGACTTTAGGAAAAATGAAATGACAGTTAGCTTAAATAATATTGGAAAATATGAGGTGAAATGATAGAAATGGGAAATATTCATGATATTTCTCATCAGAAGGTTTATATATTTTATGATGGAATTTTTTTTTTATGGCTGAGAGTAAAAATGCTTTCACAAATTTTATTTGTATTATTAGACCTTTTCCGAACTTTTCCCGTGCTTGCCCTTAAAAAGTACTCACCATTTCACACTTTCATATTCATAAACATCAACACCAAATTTAATAAAAATGAAAAGTAACCATTTTCAAACAATACAAACTGACAGTGGAAGCAATCAATAGTTTGACTAGAAAAAATAAAATTAAAACCAATTAAAAACACAAAACTGTAATTAATACTAATACTACTAGTTTGGGCGTGCTGCTAAATGCTGCAGGTTTGCACGTATTGTATTAAGAGACAACAGCATTGCTGAGTGTGCCTGTGCATGCTTGTATGAGCCACTGTATTGGAATGCTGGCCCAGGGCACTCAGCAGCTCAAAGCTTTAACTTCTGTAAACAAACTAATGGCAGAAGACTGAAGGACCACACAGCCTCTCCAGTGAAACACTAACTGCAGCCTGCAGTCCCACACTGCTGCTGCTCCAAGAGACAGAGGAAGCACAGAAACTAGTGTTTTAACAGATTTACATTACTGAAGGAGGGCCTTGAGTACTGGCTTGAAATATTATCTCAGTTCAGTATTTGTTATATCAATGCAATGATATAACAAATAGTGAATTCTTCCTTTCTACACTAAAGGGACAAGTGGAATCCTCAAATTGCTTTACGCTCTCATCCAACAACAAGTGTCCCCTCTTAGAGCTTCAACATACTCTGTGCAAGCATGATAACAAGTGCAAAAGTGCCTGTTGTATCTGCTGGTCTGAGCATAACCCAGGGTACTCCCATAAGTGAACGGTGCTTGTATAAAGGGCTGAAACGTTACATTGCTGGTGTCCCCCATCTCCACACACATTTGTTACTGTTTGAAACTCCTGCACTCTTTGATGTTTAAATTGTGATGATACAATTATATAAGTATATATGCAGAGTCAATTCTTTTATGACAGTTGCGTCTGGGGGAAATGGTCTTTCAGCTAGTGTGTTTCACACAATCAGCAATTCTCACTCGGATTCTGGCTCAGATGCCAGAATTACCTCATCAGTCCTGGTGTTGGTCCTGAAGGCTTGAGCCAAACAGAAGTCAGCTGCATCTTGTTGTTTCACACTACGTTATATGATTGCTATTTGCAATGTTAAGCCTGGAGCTCATGCTTGAGATGATTCATTGTATAACACAGCAATGGACCAAAAAAAATAATGTTTGTTTTATGTTAGACTGTGCTCATGTTCGTTTCCAAAGATAATTAGGGCATGTGCTATAACTGCAATGTCCACTGTTTTATTCCTGCCGCTCTTTCTGTCTGTATCTTCACAAATGCTGTCCAAGACACAATAATAATGGATTGGATTTATATAGCGCTTTTCAAGGCACCCAAAGCGCTTTACAGTGCCACTATTCATTCACTCTCACACACTGGTGGAGGCAAGCTACGGTTGTAGCCACAGCTGCCCTGGGGCAGACTGCCATATCGTGCCATTGGCCCCTCTGGCCAACACCATACATGATAAAAACACATATAAAAACAGTAAAAACTGGAAAATCACTCGAACTGTTTTTAAACCAGTTTTAATCCTTTTTACTAAGTATTCTAAAATGGTCAGAAACAACAGAAAATTACATGAATTCTTCTTAAATTGCATTAATTGCAAAAGACAGACAAACTCTCGTTATTGTACTTATTGTGCAGTATTTATGTTTGTATTATAATATCATATTTATTTATATACACACACAATTTTTTTTTTATCCTTCCAGCTCGGGTCCTCTACCAGAGTTCTGTGCAGCATCTTTGCTGTTCCTAGGATTGCATTCTTCTGGACAGAGAACTCGGATACTATTTCTGGGATCTGCTGGAGCCACTCACCCAGTTTGGGGGGGGTCACTGCCCCGAGTGCTCCAATATCGGAGGTCACCATCAGAGCGCTCAGGTCAGTGACACCCCAAGATGGGCGAGCCCTTCCTGTTTTCTTATTTTTTTAATGTTTGTCACACTTAAATGTTTCAGGTCATCAAACAAATTTAAATATTACACAAAGAACACAGATTGCAAAAATAAACACAAAATGCAGTTTCTAAGTGAAGGTGTTTATTATTAAGGGGAAAAAGATTTTTTTTAAATCCAAACCTACATGGCCATGTGTGATTTCCCCCTAAATCTAAGAACTGGCTGGGCCACCCTTAGCAGCAGCAACTGTAGACAAACATTTGCAATAACTGGCAATGGGTCTTTTACGGCTCTGTGGAGGAACTTTTGGCCCACTTATTTTTGTAGAATTGTTGTAATTCAGCCACATTGAAGCGTTTTCAAGCATGAACCACCTTTTTAAGGTCATGCCACAGCATCTCAATTGGATTCAGGTAAGGACTTTGACCAGGCTACTCAAAAGTCTTCAGTTTCTTTTTCATAATTGACTTAGAGGTAGACTTGCTAGTGTGTTTTGGATCATTGACCTGCTACAAAACCCAAGTCCACATCTTGAAGCCATGAAGAGATGGCCAGACAGGCAGTAAAACAGCCCCAGATCATCACACTATCACCAACCTATTTTACTGTTGGTATGATGTTCCTGTGTTACTTTTACACAAGATGTTATGGGACCCACACCTTCCAGAAGGTTCAGCTTTTGTCTCGTCAGTCCACAGAGGACTGAAAAAAGTCTTGGGGATCATCTAAGGGTGGGCCATCTATATGGATACACCGTAATAAAATGGGAATGGTTGGCGATATTAAAGTCCTGTTTGTGGCACATTAGTATATGTTAAGGGGCAAACTCCTCCAGATGGGTGGTGACCATGGTGGCCATTTAGAAGTCGGCCATCTTGGATACAACTTTTGTTTTTTCAATAGGAAGAGGGCCATGTGACACATCAAACTTATGTCACAAGAAAAACAATGGTGTGCTTGGTTTCAACATAACTTTATTCTTTCATGAGAATTACTTTGTTTCTCGTTTTTTTTCTGAATTTCCTTGGATCACTGCATGATGTCTGGCTTTTGAGGATCTTTTGGTCCATTCACTTTGTCAGGCAGGTCCTGTTTAAGTGATTTCCTGATTGAGAACAGGTGTGACGGTAATCAGGCCTGGGTGCAGCTAAAGAAATTGAGCTCAGCTTTCCACAGATGATATACACTGCAGTTAATTTATGTTATAAAGGGTGGGATGGTTGGGTTGAATATTATAAAAAAAAATAGTAAACACCTTTATCTATCTATCTATCTATCTATCTATCTATCTATCTATCTATCTATCTATCTATCTATGTAAAGGCTGAGTTTGTGATTTTCTTTATTTTATACACCAACTGTAATGGCAAATGGTAAATAAAGCAAATAAAGCAGATAACGCAGTGACCATTGGAACCAATCCTCATGTAATTCAGAACAGAGAATAATTTTTTGATGTTTTTTTAAATACGTTTTTATTCCCATCATTACTTCAAGAGGAACAACATGTTGAAGCCGTTCCTACTTTCTGTACTGTACACAACACTGAACTGCAGTACAGAAGACAGAGTAAGCTGTCTTTTGTTGCCAAGGCAACAGAAATAGGAAAATGAACTGTATGTTGCAGTGAAATGACAACGTGTAAAGTGACAAGTTTTCTTTCTTTTTTTAATATTGATGTTGCTTTAATTTCAGCTGTTTATAAGTCATTATATCAGTATAATAGGGAGAATTTTGGAGATACGAATACCAGATCGCTAACTTAATCCTATCAATAATGCTTATCTGGCACTATTTATGACTTTATTAAACTTTATTCTACTTTGCTCTTTGATGATGTGAAGGGTATTCTGATCACAGGTCAATCAGCAGCCCACTGAGGTGTCTGCATGCCTCAATCCTGTCTTTGTTTGACTGCCTGATAACAATCCAACTGTCAGCTCATTATGAGCTAAAACAGGTTGGATGAGATGTTAAACACCTAAGAAACCTCCCTGTTTGCTCACCTCGTGCGCTGCCGTAACATAATGATGGCCAGCCTTTGGGTGTTGAAAGAACAGAACAAAGCTCTGCGTCACTGTGTGTAGGCTTGTGTAAAATGAATAGCCTAAATTATACAAATCTAAGGAATTCTCTGCAGCAGGACATGGGTATTTGTGCTCTCCCTATTTTGAGTGCCAATGAGCATGTGTTTGTGTGAATAAGTGTTAAAACAAGGGTATTATCTTCTGGCTGTGAACCCATGATGGATGTATACTGTGAAAATTGCTCATCTATAATGATATTCTGATGGTTGCACTTATGAAACATATTAACCAACATTAAAGCATTGCACTCCATTTCCTGCTGCCTGAAGGAACTCTAAAGGTGCGCTGTGTGAGCGTGGAAGGTAATTAAATGTGGAGTGGGAGTTCCTGGAATTACTTTTTTTTTGTCCTCATTACAGTTAGCAACAATTTAATGTAACTTATAATGTAACTTCCCAGCATTACCATGTAATTCTTCCTTTTAATAAGTATATTGAATATGTGTATGTAAAATGTCCCTGTTTAGCATAAAATACAACAAGGGAGAAACAACTGAAGATTTTAAAGGGGGAGAACTTCACTATTATACCTAATAGTGAAGTTTATACTAACCTTGTGTAACCTTGTAACCTTGTGAAGTTTATGTCACACACCATTATATCTGCTCCTTTTGTTATTATTATCATTATTTACAAGAATGGATTGCTTATTAGAGGCTCTGCTTGAAAACCCCTCAAATTTAGAATTTATCTGAGGTTTGATATTAATGTGCATATTGTTTTGGGTCTGAAACGTGGCAACTGGCACGCTGGAGAGATTATATCTCTCAGCTGGCCTGGGAACGCCTTGGTGTTTCCCCAGACAAGCTGGAGGTGTTGGTCGGGAAAAGACAGGTCTGGGATTCTCTCCTTAGGGTGCCACCACCACGACCCGGCTTCAGATAGGAAATTGATGGATGGATGGATGGATGGATGGATGGATGGACAGACGGACAGATGGATGGATGGATGGAATTTGGTATCTCCATGTAATGTCCCAAGATCTGCAAAAACGCCTCTTGGGGTCATACCCTAAACCCAACATGTTCCCAACATTTTTTAATTTAAGATGCACTTTTCCTGGTATCCTCAACATTTTCATGCTTTCATACTTTCACAAGTATGACTCCTTGAGTCTCCGTGATATATAACAGCATGACAGTGTGTTCTTCTACACCTCATACTGGGCACAGGATGTGATAAGGAAATAGTTTATGCAATAGCCAAATTAGAATTCAGGGCTTAGGATGTCTCATTGAAGAAATTTTCAACTGCAGCACACCCTGATGTGCAAACATGACCGCTGCTTGCAACTTTAATTTTTTAATTTAAATATTGTTTCATCCATTTAAGCTCAAAATGGCACACAGTGAAATTTGAGAAATTAAGACTTCCCTCAAATGCATTAAACCTGAAGCATCAAACGTTTTTTGAAAATGTAAGGAGTGATAAGTACAGATATTTGGGTAAATCTCTTTTCTGTAAATCTACAGAAGTACACCAACAAAGTAATCGTTCTTTATTACTGCCCATCTCCGGCTCTAACTGATGTTAATAATATAATTAGAAGGTGGGGTGGCAAACAGGCTGACAAGACTGTGAACCTGTTTGTGTCCCACATCACGCACTGTTTAGTTTTTGTTTTGCTTTTTGTTCCTTTTTCTTTCTCTAGTTTGTTACAGTCTAATGATCATTGTCACTACTTATGATTGTGGTTCTACTTAGAATATGACAGGTTCACAGGGAGACCAAGTCTCAGTATTGTCACCACATTTGCATCACAGGACCGACATTAAAATAAACTTAACTGCTGTTTGTTAACAGCTTAAGCAACTATCAATCAACCATTTATTAACAGTACTTACAAAGTGAGCCTTTCCGTTGGTCACTTGTGTGAAAAAGCTGTTTTCAGTGAATTTTATTGGCTTCCTCAGTAGATTACGATTAAGTAAAGTAAAGTATAAATACTGTAGATGCCCAAACAGTGCACATACCGTAAAATGTTTTTTGTTGTTCATCAGCTAGAACATTAGTGTTGCTGATGTGTTTGCAGCATAACTGAACAGGGAGCAGTTTTACTCTTAACAACGAAGCATAATTTATTTAAAAAATGTTTGGTATTGGTGGAGTTTTAAGTAAAGCTTTGCATGCATGACTTAAACGTGTAATGGAGCATTTGTTTTTGGACATATTTCTTCTTCTACATGAATAAAAGACTTAATAACTGACAACGTGCATGCAAGACAAGCAGCCGCTAACAATAGCCTTCTTGCTGTTAATTTCATACTTAGCCGAGCGCTAATCCTTAGAAGAACCTGTTTATCAGTTCACTGAACAAGGTGTTTTTCTGGCTGCAGAGCTTGTCAGAGGAGATTAGTTTAGAGAGCAAGAGAGATCCCCAGCTGTTGTGACTTGTCTTATTATGCAACAGGGCCGGTGATTCCGTCCCTATTCTACGGCTAAAAAGAAAAAAGGAGGAAGAATTTATTTCATTCAACAGTTTCTATATAGGGCGTATTAGCATTTGGGCGTGAGGTTTCAACCTGTCCATCAATTAAGGTTGGGCTCTAAATTAAAAACTTGGTAAACAAGACTATAAATAATATTTGCTTTTGTTTCCTGATCTGATTGTTAATGCCTGCGTTAATCATGCATCTTGATTAAAAGCATTTCAAAATTGCATTCCTCGCGTGCATGTGCCCTTTTGTCCTGTGAATCATCATTACTTTGCAGATTTGTATTCTTGTTTTCATCAGGTAATCCAACATCTGTTGTGGGATTTACAAAGTTATCTCAGGAGGGCAACCTCCTCTCAAAAGCACTGCTGCTGACGCACTGTTTACTGACGTGCAGACGCTCTTTGTTCACGCACATAGTGTGAAAGGATTCAGGCTGAATGGAAGCCAGATCAGCTCAGTTATTCAGTTATTGCCACAATGTCACATCAGGGCAGATAATCTTCCCAGATTTGTTTGTAGCTCCGATTTACTTCACAGACGTCATTTGCATCCTCCCACTTCTTTAATCAAACACCAGCATGCATATCTCCCACATGGTCCGTGAATGCCTTATTTACCCTCTACCTGTGATGAATTCACTTAAGTGTCCAATTTCTCTTCCCAGTTAACTGTTTCCACATTTACTTCCACCCTGACAAGAACAAATAAATGCAGGGCATTTGTGGGCCTGCTTGTCCAGTGTCAAACACAGGAAAGTGCTCCTCTATTAATCCTCTTTGTTTTCAGCTTCTATTGTATTTGAACTCATAGTTCCATCCTGTCATTTATGTTCCATATGTGTCTGTTTTTATTTTTCTTTGTCCATGTCTTTGAAGTATTTCAACTCACAGGACAAAATTGAAGATGTACTTCATTTTATTCTAACTAATTCCTTGATGGGTATTTAACCACTAGCAGCTATGGAGTAATACTCTATGGAGTATTCTTGCTTTGCCTGCTTTCTACACATCCATGAGCACGTACACATAAGTTTGAATCCACATCCTGCCACCAGTTATTAACTGAGAGCTAAGGAGCCAGGAGAGGCAGTGAAGAAGACAACAGCAAGCTAGCAAAAATGTGAATAAATAATGTATTTTTGAAACTACAAAAAAAATTGATTTAGAAAGAAGGAAACATTTTCAACACTGATCTAACTTTCTGAGATCTGGGAATGCGGCGGCATTTCTACAACAAAATTCATTGTTTTAAAAACACAAGCAGTCAGCAATAAACTGAAACTTGTTGCTCTTTGTCTGAGTTAATTATTTGGATTTGATGCCACGATCATCTGTTATTAACAACCATCACATCCAAAGTGTATTTATAAACCACTTCATCTCTCTGTGTTATTTCTCAGTTTTTTGTGCCATGCCTTCCTCCTCTTGCTGCCACACTACAAAGTCAATATTCTGTCTTGGCTTTCATTTAGACAGCCTTATCCCTATAGTATACATCCCGTAACAAAGACCCGACAATCCATACGTTTCATTTGTCAATGCATTCTACTGGCCACAGTGGATGCATGAAGTATCCCACAAATAAGTTAAGTCACTTCAGAAACAAATGATCAAACTATTATGATTATGTTTTAAAAGTTAAAAAAGTACCTAAGATGAGTAAATGATCATCATCCGTACACTAATAACATTATGATTGTTGAAACTTTTGTAGCTACTAGTCTAAAGTCCAGTGTTTCATTAACCCATTCATCCCCCCCACTGGCTCACCTGAAGTTTACCTGATTCCGAGCTGGCTGCTTTTGCTCCTTGCTTCGCTTCAGAGCAATTACTATTGTAAGTATTGTGTTAATGTAGCTAATAAAAACGATAGCCAACACACAAAAAAATAAACTAAGGCTGCAATCCTAGAACAATGCAACTGGCACTTAAAACCTTTTCCCATCAGTACTTTCTCATTATGAAGACACATTAGTGTCTTGGTGATTCAAGTCTAAACAACATAATCCCATTAAGTAATTATTTTTTGATCACGCAAGCAGTGATTGACATGGATGCTTTAACACTGCATTGCACATGTGAAAAAAGGATCCAGAAGGCCAAATACACACACGCAAACAGCAGATTGCTCGAGGCTGTGGGTCCGGTATCTGACAGGTTGTGGGAGGATCAAAGTTCAGATTTTGAATGCACTGTGAAGGGAAAGAACAGAAAGAATAGAGGGAGTCAGGGAAGAGTAGATAGAGAGACAAAGCATTGATAAAGCCTCATCAGGATTTATACTAGCAGGAAATGAGGAGGTTTACAGAACAGCGTGGGCGAGAATGCGACTGAGTTTAGCAGAGGAGAGGCAAGACAGATGAAAATAAGATATTGTAATAATAGAGGAGAGTTTGGACTATATTAACTCATACTGAGGTGGAAAACTGAGGTCCCCTACGCCCACCCTCCAACTACCCCCTTGCTCGCCTCCCTGTTCTTCATGGGAAGGAAAGCAGGATGTCTTTCATCCAGTTCAGCCAAAGGATCAAAGCCAAAAGGCTAGTCTGCTGAAACTGACCTCAATTTGCACTGCTGCACACTCCGCACTCTCCAACATACACAATCCTATAGCTCTCATTATATCCGCAACACCACCTCCCGCTGAACTACATACATGCTATTTCCCTTCCTGTATGCCACAGCACCTTATCCACTTAACACAGGAAATCTCTCAGTCCCTCCAATCCAATAATAGTACAATTTATAGCTGCCGCATTATCACTACGAAATATTACCTCCAGTAGCTATTTATGCAGTTTTTTACCATATATAACCTGTTACAAACTCTGATTATCAGATACGTGCTGTGCTAACATATAACTTGCATCTGTGGTGGTTAAACAACCTGTTCACAATAGCGTCACCCTGCTGCAGACGTCAAAGCGCAGCCTGTGTTTAGCTTCCTCTGTGTCTTCTTTCTCACTGTTTTCACTACAAACAGCCACTCTACTTCAACCACACACACACACACACACACACACACACACACACACACATACACACACACACACACACACAATTTGTGTACAGGTATGCATAGACTCTCAAATGTATACATTTATGCAACCAAATAAGTCAGAAATCTTTTCCTGTTGCGGATTAAAATTAGGTAAAGTTTGAAGATTGAATCACATGTTAATTTATTCATTTATTTTACTGTTTTTTAAACGTTCTTTATTTTTTTCTTCAACTGTACATATGCATATTTATAAAGTGTTCATCCTGAAAATAAAATGATGGCACTTGTAAACTTTATATATATATTGACATTACATTGCATGCAAAAAATCTCCCTGAATTATTATTTAATGTCGAGTGGACAGCAGTTGTTCTCATACAGCAGTTTAAGAACGACATTCAGTAATGAGTGACTGTTTGAGACTTTGTTGACACTACATCAAAGGTGGCTCTTAGCTTTGTGTAACTATTCCACTGTTTAACTATATTTTCTTTTTACATCTGTTTTAAAGTTATTTTCATTTCATTGTGCCTGATTTATTATTATTTATCATTTCTTTTCCCATTTTTTACCCTTTATTCTACCACCCTCTATCTCGAGAACAGACTTTATTTTTCCATCCAGTTGAAATCGCTTTTTGTTCCTTTAACTGAATTTTTGAAAGGAAAATACTGATGTTGTTATAGATTGCTGTATTGAATACTATTAAAAATAGAATTAAATCGGTTATTTTGATATTAAAAATGGTCAATTTGTGAATTGTCAAATTTTGCTCCATAAATATTTCTTGATTTAAACAGATAGTTTTCAGATAGCTTTACTGAATCATTTGAATGAACAGCTTCTTACAGCTGTTTAACTTTTAACATCTGAAAGAGGTTCTTCATGAAACTAATATAATTGTGCTATATTATGGCTTAGGTACCAATAAAAACAGTTTCTATATATCATTGAATTCAGAAGGAATGTAGAACATAGAAAACATTTTTGCTAGAATTTTATTTTAAATATTCAACGCTGCTGTTACTTAATGTTTTCATTTTGTTCACACCTAAATTTATTCTAACTGTAATCTAAGGCAGTTGTGTTGCTTTATATGTTTATACAGACAGGTTGGTAACACTGCAGTCACTGTTCTTATACCTCACAACAAAGCTTTTCTCGCATTTGTCCACCTTCACTTCTTTCTGAAGGAGCTCCCCAGTGATGAGGCCAAGTTCTGAAATGACATTCTTGGGCGCCCCCTACTGAGTTGCAGCTGCATTTTTTTTCTCTGCATAAAATATATGAAACGCACAGATAGAGGAAAAATCTTGAGGTCACAATGAAGCAGCCCGCCAAGCCCTGGATGCTCACTGTCGTTGATTTAGCAGCGGAAATGAAGACATGTTATGAAATCATAGTTATGTGAGCCAACATGCTACACAATAAGTCCAGTTAATATTCACTGAGGCCAATGCAGTTCGTCCTCAGGGTGTTAAGACTTTACAGAAGGATCCATGGGATAGAAAGCCCATGTGTGGCATTAGAGGGCTCATTCAAGTTAAAACCCCCTCTTCCTTTCACATAGGGGAGCATAAGATTTAAGTTTATTCTCAGCGTTTTCTCCTGCGGTATTTTTAATCCACTATGCGTCCTTTAATTGCCTAATTTCTTTAATATCTTGAAGTAGGTCCCATACTGCTCCAAATACTCTCTGGAATTATTGACGTGCTCAGTTCTTTATGTTTTACAACATTTTTAAAAATCTTTCATGCTGTCAGTATTTCAAATTTGGGTCACTTATTAATTTACACTGGTTTTTACTAGAGGAAATACACTTGCAGGTCTCCTTTTTTCCCCAAAAGAAGGTTTAAAAATATCTAAAACGATACAGTAAAACACATGTTGATACTTAAACTGAACAAGGTTGAGTGAGAATATTTAAGTCTTTAAAAAGAAATGCTTTGCAATAAGATATCATTTTACATTTGAATTAAT
This sequence comes from Aulonocara stuartgranti, assembly GCF_965226115.1. Classification (NCBI taxonomy): domain Eukaryota; kingdom Metazoa; phylum Chordata; class Actinopteri; order Cichliformes; family Cichlidae; genus Aulonocara; species Aulonocara stuartgranti. The sequence goes on from NC_138953.1 coordinate 13,324,168, forward strand.
AGCTACAATAAAACCCCGCCGAAGGATAAAAAGATGGCAGCATTAAACTGTATAAATATTCAAATTAAAACATCTGACCTACAACAGCAGAAAGCAGAGCTTGAGCACATGACATCAGCCTGCTAACTGTATGATTTTTTAGAATGTCCTCTTGATTGCAATTGGCATTGGCCCATCCTGCACACAAATAACCCCGAGCTGTAACCAAGTCCACCTGTTCGTAAACACAAACAGTTATGAACGCACTCCAGCCAGTCACATCTCATCAGAAACAGAACACACAGTGCAGCATGCATCGACGGCTTCAGCTTGCCCCCGTGGATGAAAGCTGTTTCCCCTCAGCGCTGTGATGCTCATACGAGGGGCCGGTGTACAACAGTAAAAAAAACAAAAACAAAGAAAAACAACCAAAAGAGGTGGTATTACACAACAAACTATTTGTGAAGTAAATGTTTCTAATTTGTTTTTACCATCCATGAGGATTTTTAATTTTATTCTTGTAGGCTCCCCCTAGTTCTCAGAGCTGATCTGGGCTGTGCCCCCAGAGACACAGTAGCCTGTTGTCTGGCCTGGGGGGAAGGGGGGGTTGAAGGAGCGTTGTTATGAGAAGGCAAGGAACATGTTATGTTAACCTGGGTGGTAAAAGCCCAAGCATATTTGGGAAAATGCGCCTTTATACCTTCTCACACCCATCGTTTTCGGCCAAATTCCCCCGTAGTCTTTATGTCTTGGTTCCAAATTACTAAAACTAATATTCTCTGACTTTCCTCTTATGGTATTTAGCCATAGCTATCCTGCAATCATATTTAATTTGGTAGCTAATGACAAAATCATCAGAAATTTATTTCCAAAGAAACAATTGCCCTGCATGGATAGTGACAAGGTCTTGCTGAGGAAATGTACCCCAAGCCTATCAGTGAACGTTTCTGAACTCATCACAAATGTCTTTAATAACATAATAGCATTCATAACATTAACAGGGCCAAAAGTAGAGTGCCCACTAGTGATGACCCGTTTAAGGTGATGGAACAGAAATCATTAGCTGTGCAGTCATTGACAGTGTTGAGCAGTGTGTCAGCACTCAGACTGAAAGGCTCTCTGTTCCCCTCAAATCTCATTTTTGTATTGTGTTCATCTGGATGCTTTTCCAAGCTAAGCCTGGCACAGGCCTGGATTTCCGGAGACCAAAATGTGAGCCCAGGGAACTGGACTCCTTCAGAAAAAGGGGGGGAGATAGAGCACCACTCAGAAGCCAAACAAACCCAGAAATCAGAAGTTTATTTAAAATCCCCTGTCTTATATTAACAGCGGTGCTACAGGCTAGTGATTAGCCACACATGGGTCAGGGGTTCCAAAACCTCACTTAATTTCCTTTGGAATACATATTTTATGTTTATTTTGAGATCCATAATACGGGCACGGGTTGGACTCATATATGCTCATTAAAAACATATTATTGGTATTTAATGCTATGAAACAGACTAAAAAGTAGCTTTGGGACAGATAGAAGACTTTTTTGTTTGTTCAGTTGTTTTTTTTAGGAAGCAAATGGAATTGCATGTACTGTAGATACTATACCATAGTATAGTATCTACAGTATAGTAGCACAGGTTATTGTAATGTCAGCACCAAGCATATGATCTCTGCAGTAATCTTTGACATTGAGGGATTCACACTTGTTTGATGTCATACAGTTTAAATGCCCTGCGCAGGAAGGAAGTGCTCACCCACTGGCCGTCTGTTCCATCTTCAGGAGCTCTATGGGAGGGCGGGAGGATTTCAGTGCAATATTTACAGTGACCTTTTCCTCTCACTGGCCAGGGGCCCATGGGAAAAAACTGGAGAAGACAAACAATGAACAATAGGGTTCGGGGATGAGCAATGGTGCCAGCGCAGCATGTGCCATTGCGAGATGTAGATTACAGAAGGTTAGGGGGTCAAAGCAAGGATGAGGGCACCAAACCCTCAGGAGCACACCTGCTCAGAAAGCCTGCACTATTTAAAAACGCAACATGCAATCGCATGTTCCTCACTAAATAAATCATTTTGAATGGAGAGTATATTTCTTTGGCACTTTGGGATATAGATGAGAAGATCAATACGACTGATATATTCCCAGATGGGAAACATCCAGTCTGACATCTGAGCCAGACTAGCTGTTTCCCCGCTCTTTCCAGTTGTTATGCTGGGCACACACCACCACATGCTGGCATGACCTTCATCTTTAACAGACAGACAGGACAGTGGTCTTCTCATTTTATCACTGAGAAGCAAAAGTTTATTCCCCAAGATTGTGAAATATTCCTTCAACTAAACATTTGGTGCAAAATTGTGAGTATATTAATATACGTATTAATTAATATGTACAAATGCACAACATTTATATTACAAAACATATATAATATCTGTTCAATAACACAATAAAATAAAATATGTGATATATACTGCCACTTATTTCTGTATTCAGCGGGTGATATGTGTGATATACTGCCAGTGTAGTCATTCATTGGCAAAGACTGTACCACTGAGACTGAGATCAAAATCTTCCACCATCATTGCTTTAAGTAGATGTTTATGTAGACAAACAGCCTCTGTGTTACATCAGCATCTGTGCAAACTCCCCAGTCACAGTTTGATCCCTCAATTATCAGATTAGTCAGTCTAATTGGACAATATGCTTTCCCTGGGGATTGGGCCTTGCCTTATCACAGAAATTATTTCTGCCCTGCACAATTTGGTGAGATAAATGTAATGCCATCAGTGTTCTAGTGTGTGCCTGGGTGGTCTCTGTTGCATTTCTAATGATGCTGCGCCTTTCCCAGAACAAGTGGAAATACCTCAATGATGCACCGTGAAAAGAGAGATGAGGAAAGGAGCAAAGCTCCCAATGGGCTTCAAAATTCTCACACAATGGACAACCAACACTTCAGAAGAGCAGGCTGGTTTTATTGCTGCATGGAGACTTAGATCCACCCTGGATACATGATTACATTAAAACCTTGGTCAGCAAAATTTTGTGTGTGTGTGTGTGTGTGTGTGTGTGTGTGTGTGTGTGTGTGTGTGTGTGTGTGCATGTAATATAACTGCCTTAAGTTTTCACAGGTAATTAGGATATCTGCTGAGAGACTAAAGTGGCTTCTATAAAGATTTTAATAAATCTGTATGATCACGCTGTTTTCTTACATTTATCCTTTATCGGTTCGTTTATCGATTTTATTTATATAGCACATTTAATTACAACAGCAACGTTGACCAAAGTGCTGTACAGAAATTCAAAATAACTAGTACCAAAGAACTTTATTTATTTATTCATTTAATTTTAACATTTAAAAGGCCTGAAGTGTATAAAACAAAACATTAAACTTACTATGTTACAGAAGCTTGTTTGAAGTTATGGAGATCGCTGAGTTAAACACATTTATAGTCAAAAATATAAATGTGCATTTACAAAGTGATTCGTTTTATTTTGAAGGCTGCATGAAAAACGGAAGACCGGAAATAGTTAAATGATACAGGAAACACCGCAGAAGGCAAGCGACTGTAAGTTAAATATTTCCCTTTATATCTTCTACTTTTTCTACCCCAAATAGCTTGCTATAATTGCCATGTCCTTTTGAAATCTAAGCCCTTTTTATGGTCATGACGAACGAGAATGACAGCCTCTAACTCCAATATCATTCTAGCATAACAAATCCGGTTAATGGCAAACGCTAGCATAAGCTAACTGCAGCTGTCAAATTTCTCAGTAAAGCTTGTATTCTTTTCTGTAACAAAACGAAAGAGCTATTTAATTATTGCAGCAGTTGGCTTTAACGTGTCTGACGAAAAAGAAACTGGGAAATGGCTTATTTGTGTCATTCTGCAGTGTTAGCGACATTACGATTAGCTGTACCAAACTCCGTTAAAATTTCTGTCTTATTAAAGTAAATTTGGTGTTGCGTTGTGTATGTAGCGATACACGTAGTGATGAAACTTCTTACTAGTAATCATTGACTTCTGGTAAATTCGGGAAGCTGATACTACGTTAATAGCGATAAAAAATCATCTTCTTGTCTTGCTTAGCTGTGACCCCTCCTTTGTTTTGTTTACTTTTCGATTAGTGCTGAATAACAGCTGGGTTGTTCATAAAGCAGATGTATTATTAAAACGAAAACCTATGTGATGTTGAAAGCACTAATAGGCACTTCATTTACCAGATGCTGTAATCCACAGCGCTATATTCAACGGGTGCTATTCTCTGCAAATATAGAAATGCTTCATGAAGATTTCATTCAGAAACCTCCTTCTTTCTTACGTCGACCCCACCTTGCAACTAATCTCTTGGGTTTTTGTTTTATAAATAAATACATAAAATCTGCAGTAGTGACTCATCGGCAGGTGGTATGATTACTCCTAATTGCCTTTGAAGTAGTAAGAAGTGATTGCTAGTGTGATAAAATTACACTTAAAAACACCTTAGTGGCACTTGGAGTACAAAAAAGAAAAAACGTGGAGAGTGAAAAAAAGAAATAAAGTGATCACACTCAGTTACCTCATGTGACAGAGAAAGGCACTGACTGGAAAACAAACTGATAAGACTAAACATTGGTATATTTCAAATTAGGTAACTTGACTTGTTTTTGAGAATTAATTTGGTATGAGTGTTACGTTTTCTCAGAATGCTCATTCAGTTCATGTGAGAATCATATTCCCTCATTGCCCCTGCATGAATGGCACACTTATCTTGGATGGTTATGAGGTATAATTACATGGTAATGTGGCGCATCAAAGATAATCACTTCTTGTGGTTGAAGCTACTGATAGTTCTGATTTAGGTCAGTGCACCTGTGAGGCTTTTCTGTCTAGTTAATGATTATTTATTATTGATTTGTGTACTCATTACAGCTTTTATATTTGAGAAGGTGAAATCAGTGAATTTTTGTTTGTTTCCTGAAATAGACCACAAACACACTAATTCTCGCTGAGTGGATTGTAAGATGAACTGATTTAAGTGGTTGTATTATGAAAGCACATCTTGAATTTCAACAGCTAAGCAATTGCAACAATTTGACCCTTAACAGGAAAACACATTGTTTTACTACAAGGCTGTAGTGCTGAAAATTCTCAACACTCGGGTCTGAATCAGTGCAGGATGTAACTGACCTACGATATGTTTAGTGTTTATTCCTAATGCTGCTCGTCTGTCACACTTCAGTTGCACTACAAAGTTACAAAGTGAAAAATCACGTTGTTCAGAATCACTTTTCTCATTCGCCTCAAGAATCCTTAGCATAATGCTGCCTCAATGATGAGCATTGCTTCTTTTTGTTTTCTAAATATTCTAACCAGTCTGTGTTATCAAAGATCAAGAAAGTGCATTTCAACATTTCAAGCTGTGGCTGCACATACAATCACTCCTAGTATATGTAAACAGTGAGATACAACTTAATATACATAAAGACCTCCCAGATATTATGTAAACGCTCATTAAGTTTAGTGTTTTCAGACAGAACATAGTTTAAGCCTCTGTAATCCTTTTTCTTGTGTGCTTTTTAATGTTGTTACACATACTTTCTTTAAATAGCTCTATCCCAGGGAAGCAGTTCTTTACGATGTGTGTTAGTTTAACTGATTGATTGTATGAAAGAGTGAATGAGAGCAAGTTGATTGACAAGTCAACAGCAGACTGGTGCCGTGTCATAGAAATAAGATGTCGATCATTCGAGTTGAGGTCCACGGTAGCAATTGTACAGTTAGAGCCTACAGAGCTCTGTGTATCACTTCTCTTTCTTTAGTCCAGAGTCAGCATTGGTGACAGGGGAAGGTGGGGGGTGGCTACACTGATCCATTTCCTGTCCCCTCCTGGGGCTCTAATTGAAAAATTTGGGTGGCCCTGTTGTTTGTTTTGGTGGAATGTGGTAGGCTGCGTTTTTTCTTTTTTTTCTTTTTCTCTTTAGAATTTCCTGAGTGACGCTGCTCCGTAGACCTCGGGGTGAATCAAGTGATGGGGGCTGGGCTAGACTTTGTTTGTAGTGGCACTTTTTGCTTACCCCTTTTTGCTTTCTGCCCCACCTGGCATTACCCAGCCTACACACAGAGCTTGCTGGGCCACTGGTCTTCACTCTGGGGTTTCTGTGACCTTGTCAGATCTAGACAGGCAATGGGGCTGTGGCCCCGTGAAAACAAACATGACATAAGTTCTGTCAACTCTTTTTTTTTTTTAATAATTTTTTTTACGCATTTTAATACAAAATGAATAGGTCAATGATTATTTGTTAGCTTGGTAATCAATTTTGTTGCCTGCAACTAGAGCTGGGTGATATGAGATTGTTTTCATATCACGATATGTTTTTTTCCTTTCAGGCAATAACGATATCTATCACGATATAAGCCAAATAACTATATTTGTAAGATTTAAATGTGCCGTTGCTCACAAGTAAAATGTGAAATAATCAGCAGCTTGTTTTTATTTAAATATTTATTTCCCATAATAAGTTCAACAGGGTAGATGTACTTAAGGAACATGAGACTTTTTCAGATAAATAAAGGCAAATATTGCAAACTACACAAAAGGCAGCCGCTAAAGCGTTTAAGTTTCAAAATAGAACAAACGAAACAGACTAAATTGTCAATTCCACTTAGAAACAAAATATTAATTCTAAAAATAAATCTTAGTTTGTTTTACAGAAGAACAGACAAAATTGACTAACTTTTGTCAATATCAAATAAACTGAGAACTAAAAGGAAATTCTCAATCTGTCCTTGTTGTATAGCTTAGCTTTTCAAACAGTTTTAACAGTTACTTTAGTCTGACAAAAGCCGAATGACGAATTAGCGCTTCCAGTCAGAGACCGAGGCTACGTCCACACGTACACGGGTATTTTTGAAAACGGAGATTTTCTGTTTTCGTTTTAAAAAATAATCCCGTCCACACATAAAGGCAGAAATGAAGGAAAACGCTGCTATGAACATGCCAAAGCAGCAGGTGGCGCTAGATTCCTAACCGTGCAGAAATGTTGGCCAATCAGAAGTCTAGAAGCCTCGGTGGGAAAAAGTAAACAAAGCTGGGGCATAGAAGCAGAACCGAGTCGTATGTGTGGAGGGACAGTAACTGTGTGTATATGTAAGCATTTAAACACTGCAGAGAGTAGAATTAACAGTAACAGTATTGTAGAAATTCATTTCACCGAAACAATAACGTGGCGCACAGTGTGACGTCAAAAAATGCGCACACCTTTGACGCTGCGTGCAAACGCATAGAAAAATCTGCGTTTTCAAAAATACCCGGGTACGTGTGGACGTAGCGCATGCACCAGTTTATTGTATTTCCAGACTTGCTTTCGGCACAATTTACAGTGCACGCTACTCTGTTTTTTGTCAGACTTGAAATAGCCGAAATACCTTCACACTACGGAACTTCTATGGCTCTTCCGTTTGACAATCTCTCCGGCATTGGAACCATCATCTGTTTTCTCTTCGGTAACCTTCGGTCACGCTCGGTTGATTTTTCTAGTCGGCACACTCATTTCCTCCATTACCCGGGCGGTACGGTGGCTGGCTGCTTCCCAAACAAATACACATGTGCGGCTTGGCACTTGTGCTGTACGTAACAAGTCACGTGACGTGACGCTGCGGCTGTGATTGGTTCGGCTCTGCTCTACATAATTTGGATTGGCTGTTCTTTTTTTTTCTTTTTTTCTTTTTAAGAGGACAAGAGCAGCGAGGTCTATCGCGATAGTTTAATTTTTCTATCGAGAAAAAGTTATATCGCGATACATATCGTTATCGTTCTATCGCCCAGCTCTACCTGCAACTTTTTATTTGGACTTTAATATATATTAGCTCTATGCTGATTGTTTGAGATTTTAATTTATTTTAGACTGAAATGATATAAACTCTTCTTAAACATCATATGAGACTGCAACAGAGGTGAGTAACATTATTCTCTAGAAGGCAGATAAAATCCCAAAGGCTCTCTTATTGGAGAAGTGAACTGAAACCTGTTTACAGGTTACAATTGTATCATAAAAAACCCAAACACTCAACAATGTATGAACATTTAAATGACCTAAAATCATGCCAGTTGTCTGACATGTACACCAACACAAATCACAGATGAAACACTGGAATCACGTCATTCAGACTCGCTGCCGTCATTCACCTCAAGATTGCTTGCTATATTGCTGCTTCGTTGATTTGTTTATTTTATGAGGTTTATTTTACCTCTTTCTTTTTTTTTAAACTAGTACCAGCAGTCACCAAGTGTAGTAAAAGTAAAGTAAAATAAATGTTAGCTGCCCTGTATAATTGGTCAGTTTGGGGGTTTGTTTTGTTTGTTTGTTTTGTTTTTTGACAATACACTCCCCAGCTATTCTGACAAACGGGGTAAAACGTTTAATGTGAGTTATGATTTGGCGAAAAATATAACTTATTATTATTAGTAGTAGTAGTATTAGATTAGCTGCATGATTTTATAAAATGAAGTCTTCCATCAGTATTCACAATATAATAGAGAAATATATATTCAGTTAAACATGGATTATCATCACAACATCATTTGCCCTAAATTCAAATACAAGAATGATGACTCAAAAATAGGAAATTGGTTTTAAAGAGTAAATATTGCATTTTTGGGACAAAACATTAGACTTATTTTATTTATTACATTAAATGAAATGCTACTATTTTGGGGAAAAATACCCTAAATTGCACTCTTTGAAAATTGCTTAAGTGGATTTTGTTTTAATCATGATTTGGCTTTGAAATCAAGTAATTGTTCAGCGTTGTTCTGTGGTACTAAAATAAATATTTGGGTTGTTTATAAGACAAAATATAGGTTTAAAACTTGAGCATAGGGAAATAGTGATAGACGTATATCAATATTCATATGCTAGACCAGGGATGTCAAACATAAGACCTGGGGGGAAGAATCCGGCAAAGACTCCAGTCCCACCCGCTGGACGGCTTTGGGAAATATGATGGAGGGAGTAAATTTGTGGACTTTTAACTATATTTGTATAATTTTTACAGCTTTTCCTGCTGATAATGACTTCCCCACAGCCATTCATAGTACACCAAAGTAGTCAAATAATAAACAAGTAAATGGCAAAAAAGTTCATGTTTTTCACTGTGTACAGAGATTTCAGTTTAAAAAGTATTCTTTATAAATACACTTTTACTGTAATTTTACACATTTTCATGTAGAAAAACTGAGGTGTGCTGTTGCAATTGCACTTCTCTATCTTATGTTAACCTATCTCAGGGATTAAATGTTCAGTTAGACATCTGTACACTGACAAAAAGGGTAGTTTCACTCATCTAGCCCATTTAAGATCAAAATGTGTGGGGCAGTCTGTTGTCCTCGAGGTAAAAATGAGTTTGACTGTATCCCTGTGCTAGACAGACCGAGTGTAAATTCAACACAATATTGGCAGCTTTGTGAAGCATTAGACATAGTAAATGACTTGATGGTGTAAACCTTAATAATTAATTACATGCCCACCAAAGTGTTTTAGTGTAAGCAGCGGTCTTTGTATAACTCCTGGTAGTATATGAGTGGATGTTTCTCACGCTGGTGATGTGTTGTTTTTAAATGTGAAAAAGCTGGGGCAGCAGTGTTATAACCTGGCTTATGAAGGTTCAAACTGCTCAGTTTCGCCTTGTCATTGGGCAGAGCCGCCTGTCTCCAGCCTGTTAATCCTCTGAAAACATTGTCTTGCATTTGCAGGCCTATACTTCATGTTTGTGTTTATTAGTACAGGATTTTTATATGGGAAATTGGGGACTCTGCTTCATTAGGCATAACTTAGTAAAGCACTTGAGACTGACAAACAAATAAACAGATAGCCCTAAAGATAACAGACCCTGTAGGCAGACATCATGATGCTTGGCCAGTGAACCAGAAGCACACATCTGATCATTTTCTCTCCTCCTCTGTCACGGAAAAGTCTCCGTAAGGGCTGAGACTGGCTGCTCGCAGTAGAAGCGCTGACTCATTATCAAAATGACTGGTCAGTAGTTCCAGCATTTGTTGGAATTTGGTCCCTTTCTGGCTTTGAGCTGCATGGCCATATCTACACCTTAGAGGTATGCAGTAGCCTGGGTGTGAGCAAACACCGAGGAGGTTTTTTTTCAGACTCCACCCAGGCTGTGTGATCAGGCCAGTCATCTCAAGCTGGGTGATGTTTGGCCGGCTCTGTGCATTCAGGGGAGTGGGGGGGGAGAATCTTTGATGGAATCTGGTGTTTGGGTTACGTTAGATACACAGCGTGAAATGGTGAATGTGTGTCTGGAAGAGGTACCGAGCCACTAGAACAGCCTGTTAGATTTTCTAATGATTGGGGGGGGGGGGGCTTTGAGTGTGATGAGCTGTCTAAATGGGTCCCTTTGTGCCCACTAAACCTATCACACTCTTCCTTTGACACACACATTCACACACCAATCACTGCCATATGTGGATCACCTTTAAATACTCAGTAGCTAATTATCTGCGGTATAAACGCTGTAGTCATGACATGTGTTCATATGCCTGGTCAGATACCATAGATGGTCACCCATGGTAGACATAACTGTTCTGCCATATATCAATAGCAGTTATGTCTAAAGCCTAAGATTTTGGGGGGCATTTCCTGGAAGACTATTGGGAGTACATTGATTCCATTTTCACCAAAGACAAAAAAATTGGAGAGAAATGTTTGGGGTCTGATATGGAGCTAATCATTTAAATTAAAAACTCATCATATTCAGCTATTATTTGGTTTCCTTTATCTAGTGGTTGTATTTCAATTCATAATAATAAAATAATGAAAATGTCTGGGATGGACTCATATATCGGCCTCGTTTAGTGATATTGGCATATCTTCAAATAATTTTTTTGGGTACTGGTACCGGATATCCCCTCCAAATTATTTTTAATATCTATATTAGCCCAGAATTTTGCAGTCATTTGTAAAAATGTTCATACCAGTCATTCAGACGTGAATTAGATGGTTTTACATTCATTTGTTTGTGTAAACCAGTACCACCAGTGAAAAATCCAAATATCACAGAAAAGCTACAAATCCTCACTTTTGAAGAGCTGGAATTAGCCAATGTCTGTTTTCTGTTTTATATTTGCCTTAAAACAACTTCCTGTTTTTTACCTGTATTGTTTATTTGTGTGTGTGTGTGTATATATATATATATATATATATAGACAAATACACATCATTTACAGGCTAAGCTGATTTGTAGTTGGTCATTTTTTTATGTTTTAATTGAACACAATAAAAACAGACAATGGAGCACTTAACAAAAAACTGAAGTACAGTGAAACTATGTCAGTTGAGAAATTCTTCTGTTTTTCGAGTCTGTCAGACTGATTCTTTACATTTTGAGCTCATTACAGCTACACATCAGTTCTAAGGTTCTAGTGACATCAGATGATGGTTTATGAATCCATTTTAATGGATTCTTTTTTTCCTAGTACCTTATTTGAAGTAACAGTAAAGTGTAGTCAACATGAGTTGGACTGTTATGCTTTTAACTGTAATTATGTTAAAACCAGAAACATTCTGCAACAATATTCTTTTATATAATTCTTTAACTGTTATACATTTGATCATAATATATAATAAACCCGATTTAATCCTGTTTGAAAAATACTGGAAATAGTAACATACTTGCTGGTAGCCTGTTGATTTAATGCATCAGATCAGAACGTGCACTCAATAAAAAATATCCACATCAAATGTTCAATTTATATGCAAGACATTCCATTGGGATTCTAAAATGTATATCTTTTCTGGGGTTTTTTGTTGTTGTTTTTTGTTGGATCAAAAAATGTTACAATGAAATGGTTTTATCTGACAAAACTATTTTAGAGATTTAATGGAAAGTCTTTCATTTGTGTCTGCATTTTCCAGCGCTGAGCCAAGGAAGGGTGGTCACTTGTTAGTGGTTCTGCAAAAAGATCCTAAACCTTGAAGTTCCACAGCTTCCATACAGATTAGAGCCAACCCTGCTGTTTGTTAGTGAGCCTCCAAGGAAAACAAACCTGCCTTTTAAGTACTAGAGAGAGAAGGGTTGGAGTTGGTGGTATTGAAGGCGGGGAGGAGGTCATGGTTGGAGGAGACTTGAGCAGGACGAAAGAGGCTAAATCTGTTAATGTATCATCATTGTTTGTTGGCCTCACTTGTTAGAATTAAGTGGGGTATCATCTTAAGGATCTTAATGCCCCCTAGAGGCTGATACCTCTGCAAGTCTTGCAGAAAATGTTGCCTGCCTCATAAGTTTCCAGTTGGAGATTAAGATTTTGTTTTTCTTTTCATGCTACTTTAAGGAAAATCCATTCACAGTGAAGCCTCTGCCCGTATGAAGTTATAGTTTCTATTACCTTGTTTGCAGTTTATTTGTAGTGGTGCATGACATGAGACTTGTGCAGAGGTCTCCGTAGTTTCTGTGTGACTCTGTGCATCGCATGTGTGTGCGTGCACGCTGCTGTTATAGAGAGGGGTCTGGGCAGTGTTCCCGTGTCCATGCACAGCCCCCAGAGTAAAGTAAACACAGCGGCTCTTTTCTCATCCAAGCCGTCAGCAGGCTCTCCCCAGGCCCGCGCCAGAGACCACACACCCAGACCACACACACACATGCACGCACGCACACACACACACACACACACACACACACACACACACACACGAGCTGCATGGACCTCTTTGCAGATCCTTCCACACACTTGCATACGCAGAGACCACACAACACCAGCTCGGGCCCCTCGCACGCAACCTAGCTGAGCTGTCATTCTGCCCAGTGTGTGTGTGTGTGTGTGTGTGTGTGTGTGTGTGTGTGTGTGTGTGTGGGGCCAGGCTATCTGTGTGTTTGTGCACGTGTATTTCCAAGATTAGTGGGGAAGGGATAGAAACACTCCTGAATGCAAAATTAGAATTATAGAAAATAAAGAGCTCTGTCCTCTGCACCCTTGCTGCTCCCACTCTAAACATGTGGGATTGATGATGGATATACCAAGCTCTTGTTTTAGACCTGTTAACCTCTTATCATCTGCATGTCACACCCATAGCCCCTCCATTTCCTCTGACAAGCACAGGGCAGCAGCAACAACATGAGGTAAATCCCGCTGGAGGTTTTATGTTAACTGTTCGATGTCAGGGTAATTGGGGACAGGGGCTGTAGTGTGCATGTGTGTGTGTGTGTCAGTGGGGTGAGATGAGGTTGCTTTGTGCTCCTGTATTTTTGCTTTTTCATGAGCCATTTTTTAAATATAGTTTCCTTAAACTCTAGTGCTACATGTCCAATATTCAGCAACTGTTGAGTTGTGAGGTGCATGTGATTAGTTCTGCTTTGATGCGTCTCAACCGTAATTGCTGCTACAGAATATGTATAGACATTAATTTAGGTTAGTGATTATTATTATTATTATTATTATTACAGGAAGTTTCACAACTTTTTAATGCTACATGGGCATTTTCCTGAGTTGGCACAGAATATTTTGCTGTTCAATATAGGACTGTCACCATGTCAGATTTTTACTCTTAAGTTATTGTGTTTGAAAAAGTAAAAGTGCTTGGATGTTGCAAAACGGTCATTACTTTACTAAACCTCATCAATTATACATTTATTAACAATGATTGATAATAATAAATAATATTAAGAATGTTATCATATGTGCATTACTGACACTGGCTATCATCAGTACACACATGAAGCACATGTTGAAAGAAAGGTTTATTTGCACTCACCATGTCAAATCAAAAGCTATTGTGAATGTAGATATAACTAATGATAATTGATAAATATGTCTTTAGTTGAATTAAATTCAACTAAATGAATAATAAAATTAAGTTAGTTGAATTTTATTATGTAATCTTTTAAAAGAAAGCAACTTGATTGGGTATCTTCAGCATACATATCAATAGCATATTATTATTATTTTAGGATGGTTTTAGATTTTCAGATTTGAATAAAGAAGTTTGCACACTTTAGATTTAGTTAACTAAATAATTTCATGTAAAAGATAAAGAATTTTCTATTGTTATTCACCCCTCCAGTCATAACCATAAATAAATATCTAATCTTGTTCAATAAGATATTAATAATAATACCTAAAAAACAAAAAAACAAAACTGTTTTCACAAAAAACTCAAAAGCACAGAATTATTGTGACATTAATAATGCTGTGAGTCAGACTGATCTATAACTGGTTATTGTGTCTCAACTATTTTGCATATTAATGAGAACTTTAAATACAAGTGAAAAAAAGTTTGTGAGAGTCTGTAACCTGTACAAAAGCATACAAAAAGAACAGTTAAATTAAGATAAGCACAAGCTGCACCCATAAATGTAGTTTATGGTTCCTGATGTAGGGTTTCTGCCTTTTTTGGCCCCGTGCCAGGATTATGTGTGAATATTTATTCGTGTTTTTATTATTATTATTATTATTAAATTTAACTTATCTTATTATCTTGCTATTCTTGATAAACTGAGGTGAAAAAAAATCAGCTTTAAAACTTTAAAGAAGTTAGAAATGGGATTAAAAAACAGGCAGATGTTATTTTATGTAGGCTAACAGAATAAAGTAAATGCTGGAAGTGGGAAATCATCATCTTGTGTCTAACAACTAATAGTTAGCGTTATAGTCATAGATAGAGTTAAATTATTTGAGTGCAGTATTAAATCCTAGCGAATCCCAGCCCACTGCCCCTTGGTGTTTCAGGGCTAACAACTTTTCTGTTGGAAACCTTGTGTCATATGTGGAGCCTGCTGCAGGTGTTGAAAGTTTCACTTTTTTGTTGTAGTCTTTATAACAAGCAGAGTAACCAAATGTTGTGCTCTGTCGATTTTTATTTCCTTGACTTTAAGAGCCTCTGTTCATTCTTGGAAGTCTAACTTGTACACCTACAACTAATTATTGGCCATATAACTGTGCAAAGGGTTACCAGCATGAACACACTGAAGGTCCAGTCCGTGTGAACTCCTGAATTGTTTGTGGAGAACGTGTTTTGGCTGCCGAGCAAAAGGGCGGAAGCCTTTCTCAAGCTGTTTCAGAGAGTCTTGACTGGTCAGCCTTTTTGAGACCTGGCAGTAATTTATTAGCAAACATCTGTGCTGCTGAAATACATCCTTTCATATTTTTTTTCCGTCATTTGGAACCTTTCCTTGTCTTCCTTTACTCAGGCCCAACATGAACTGATTTGCATGGGTGCTCCTTCTTTGGTGCCATAATCTGTTCAGCATTGTGTGGGCTTATGTGGAATGATTGGGGAGGCCAGGTTTATTTATCCTGTTCTGTGAGGTTTACATTCTTCCTTTCCTCCCTGCTCTCTGTCTGCTCCTTCATTCTTGGCTAGCGTCTCTATTTTTCCTATTATCTGAGAGATAACTGCTGCAATGCATACATTGTTTGGAGAAGTTCAGGGTGGAAAATGAACCCTAGCTGCCAGCCAAAATGTTACTCATATTTTGCCAACTCTAGTCAGTACTAAATAACATAATATTGAGCTGCCTGGAAATTTAGTAAGAAATGTTTGGGGAATTTCAGAAAAAAAAAAAGCTTACATTTTTTGTTATTAGGATAATGTTTTTACATTCATTTGCTATGGTTCTATGTTGACATACAAAGATGTTTTTCTTCCCCTGATCTTCAGATTCATGCTGTGAATGCTTGTACACTGCAGTCGTTTGACAATACTTTGCCCAGTCGTGGGGCAGTAATTATTTAGTATTATAAATGGTAAATATTTTCAGTCAGTTTAAATCAATATGTTATGCTTTAAATATGTCAAAATGATAGCGGATTGCTTTTACTGTACATTACAAGCTGACAAGCTTTAAATGGTTTTTATGATGAATAAACAGTGGTTAAAAAAAACAGAAAGGTGTCAGACTAACAGTAGAAAATCAGGCAAAAAAAATCACATGTTTTTACTTTAACACTGTTTTCGTTTGAACTAATTAACTGATTGTCCAAACCTCTGTTTAATGTTCGGTCTGTAGGCTGCTTCATTGATTTTTACACAGATTGCTCTGTCAGTGTGCAGCGTTCCGTGTTACTGACCTCATTCTGTTGTGTATGCCTCGCTTTCTTTTGCCATGTCCAGGTGCTGATTGACCCAGATTACCTGTTCACCTCAGGTCACCATGTCTCGAGCCCGGCAGCCCCCGCTCGTCACGGGCATATCGCCCAAAGAAGGTGCAGCCTGGACCAAAGTCACGATCCGTGGAGAGAACCTGGGCACGGGCCCAGCCGACCTCATCGGTAATCCATTTTCTAACCACATAGCTAACCACACTGTCTGTCCTGTACTGTGTAACATAAATGTCTGTTACACAGTATTGATATTTTTATGGGGAGTGACATCCATATTTAACTTGGTCCTGTTTTGCATGCGAATTATCCATATTTCTTTTGTTTTTTTTTCCATACTCAAATGTGCACATATGTATTTCTACAAATGAATATAATACAGAAATATACAGTTTATCAACATTTTTAGATCTGTACACAGAACTGTCTACACAAGATATCAACACATTAACTAATTAATTAACAGGAGTGAAAATAAAACTATAAATAATGAATGATGACTTATTTTCATATGTTTATTTACTATTTGTATTACTATGTGGTTCACTGAGAGAAAGTTGCTGGTTTGAATATTTTGTAATTGTCACTTGCATTCGCTTCTTTTATTGATGTGGCCCCAATCCCTATTTTTAAAGCAGCTGCTGTAGAGGTTTTTTTTTTCATTATTTAGTATGTAAAACAGGAACTATACCTGGTTTTTTTTTCTGCTCTGGAATAAGAAATTCATGACCAGTTCACAACAGTTTCATAAGTTTAGCACAGAGCTGTTTAAACTTTACTCATTTAATCCCCAAATATGCAATCAATATTGTATCAAATTTTTAACACATGTGAGTAACACTCAACTGTTAATTTCTGACAAATATTGAAAGCATTGAAAAATATGGAAAAATAGAAGTCTTTCCAAAAGTAGACCAACACTGTTCATAAAGTCCTTAAAATATAATACCTACTTTCATTTTTGTTGCAGTTGTAATCACAGTTTCTTGTACTGTAAATTCTTTATACATTTAGAATGACCTTTACTTTTTTCACACAAACACACATATGGAAATTCTCCATTAAAAAAGTCCAAATTCGCCAGATAAACTTTGACTTTTGACTTTTGTTTTGCTTTTTGTGTGACTGATTACTCTCAAAAAACATTTTGCTGCGATCACTTTACAAATCTAGCATACACTAATGTGAAAATTAGTTTTCACGTTATTTTTCATTAAACAAAAAACATAATTCCACAGCTATACAGGTGGGCTACCACCATCTTGTTGTCATCACACTGATATCCTACTTCTGTGATTTTACTGGAGGTGAGGAAAGGAGGGGGCAGTCCAGAAGACTCACACACTTGGCAAGCCGTGAACTGGCCAGTGATAGAGGTCTATTTCTAACCATGAATGCCCCAGGGCCTGGAATTATACAATTAGATATGCACAAATGTGTGTGAGTGCTTATGTATTCAAACAAAGTGGCCAGTAGAGAACAGAGGCAGGAAATGGGGCTCTAATGGGCATATTATTCACGGTTTTATGGGCTATTTGTTGATCGGCTCTTGTGGGCTTTTGTAACGTTTGATTATACACACGTGAAGCTTTCTGAATCCCCTCAGCTGGAAATATCAAACTAATCCTTGTGTATTCCTTCTAGTGCCTAAATAGTATTAGTTAGGGGTTTTAAAAAAGGATGACAGATGCAGGGGCATAGTGCACATTGTGAAAGTAATGAGCCACTTAGCACTGAAGTGGCACTCATTAGCTTAAAGGAGCTGAGTGAGAGGAAGGAAGATCAAGGCCACCCACACCCATCGCAACCCCAACTTGAACTTTGACCCCGGGTGACTAAACTCGCTGATAGACGTCAGAGCTGCCTAAAGTGAGCTCCTCTTGTTTTAGATTGTGTGTCTGCGTGTGCTGCAGTTTGTTTGTTTGCACTGTCACTGCATGTCTGTATCTTTCACTCCTTCCACCTTTTCCCTCTCCCTTCCATCTCAGGCCTGTCCATCTGCGGTCACAACTGTCTGCTGACAGCCGAGTGGATGTCGGCCAGCAAAATAGTGTGCCGCGTGGGACCTGCCAAAGACGACAAGGGAGAGATCATCGTCACCACCAAGTCCGGAGGTCTCGGCACCTCTACGGTCTCTTTTAAACTAATAAGGCCAGAGAGGATTGGTAAGATTGAGATATCACCCTCATGGCATTTGTTATGTGCTAGCCTGGACAAAAGGAGCTGATGCAAGTTTAAACAAGGGCTACAGCTAATGATTATTTACATTAGTTTAGCATTAAATTCTCTTTATTCATTGTGTTTCTCTTCTTGTATATAAAATGTTATAAGATATTCAACATTTGGGTTATTTAGCCACAAATGGCACGCTAAAGCATTTGAGTAAAGCAAAAAACAACCTTAAATGGAGAAAAATGAGTGACCTGAGGGAGAGGACATTAAAAAATAGCCATAACTGAAAAAAACATAATAATAATTTTGATAAAACAATTAATGATTTTTAAGAAAAAGAATAGGACTAACTGGGCATGTGTGATTCTCTAAAGCCAGCCACACATCAGTGATGTTTTTTAGATGAACTCACATTGTTTATTTAACTTGAAACATTCTGACCAGAAACTGATGAAAAGGCACAGGCACGTGTGATTGGCTGAAGTCGACCACACATCAGCGATGTTACTCAAATGTGCAGACTGTGTTTATTCTTTTGGCTGTAAAGTTGGCATTAGCGTTTAACTAAGGCCGGCCATGTTCGTCAGTTTTTCATACCCCAAAAGAATGTATGTTTTCAACACATGCTTTGTGCCATGTATATGTTGCATGTTTTTAGTGAAGTTGCAAAGTTTTGAGTCACTATAAATTCCTTGACAAGAGCCTCCAAGTGTACTGTGTAATTAATTAGGTCAGGTACTGTATCTTCAGAGTACAGTGGTCAGAATTTGTACTAAATTTAAGTTAAAATAATTTACAACAGAAAAATAAATGCATATTTGTCGTGCATTTGCATGTTTGAGTCACTGTCTGTGTGTGTGTGAGTACATCTGTAGTATGGAGGATATCTCGGTCACAGCGTCTCGCCTGTCCTGTCCGCAGGTATCCTAGATCAGTCTGCAGTATGGGTGGATGAATTAACCTTCAGGACAGACCGCAACAAAGGAATCTCTCCGCTGTCACTGCGCCCCAGCAACCCCCTGGGCATCGACATAGACAAGTATGAACCAAGAGCGTACAAATACACACGCAGAAAAATGGCTCGGCACAATCCCACCGCCATAAACACAAGTGCTCCAGCCATTGAGTCATGGTTTACATCCCTAAACAGAAACAAACTCTCCCCATATGCCAGCGTTTGAAATATTATGCCAGCACAGCAATGGCTGAACAGCCTCTAACCGCTCACACAGGCAGTGGAAACACAATAATTGTGTATAAAGCAGACAGGATGGCGATAAAGAGATAAAAGCTAAGGCAGCAAACCCACACATTTGTAGAGCGCCTGAGAGCAGCGAACATGCTGCTGCCTCCCACGTGCCTGGCAGGGAATACACAAGTTGTAATGTATAGTTTGTGTTGTCATGTTCTGGCATTTCTAGCTTAGTGTTTGTTTGGTTTAGGGGCCGGGGGCAAGTGACCGCTCATGGTCAGGAGCAAGACCCCCATAAACAGGCTGTAGCATTCACTTGCTCCTAGGGATGCATTAAGCAGGCACTATGTGAAGCATACAAGAGTCTCTTTGATTTTAATATACAAACACGCTATCGCTATCTGTGTCCCAGCAGTTGCTCTTAATTTGTGACACAAAGGCACTCAGAAGGTAGAGATGTTTTTGTTCATCATAAAGCATCACCCTGTTGTCTGTCTGGTCTGTGTGTTTGTGTACATTTTTGTGTAGTGACGTCCCTGGAAGGTTACTCAGCTGGGCTGTTTGCACCAGCTGTTCATAACGTAATGCTTGGACTAGTTAAAACTTCCAAGTGTTTGAACAACTTCAGACAGATTGAGCATTAAATGGTTACACTCACTGAATATTAACTGTTTGTTATGTGTGCTGTATTTCCTACCAGGGGTACAATGCTTCGGTAATACCTGTTAATATCCAAGCTTATAAAAAGCTACCTGTGGAGCATTACAAAGACCAGTAAATTAGGGGTTCACCAGCTTTGTTGACTGAGCATCTTGTCAACATATTGTCAAATATAACATTTAGTGTTGTCAGTGGTGATATTTCAAGGTTTACTAACAAAGTTGGCCCTAGCTAAATGTTCAAAGGCAACTTGATGAGGAGCTGAAAAACTGCTTGTTTAGTGTTTGCTTGCCACAAAAGATGGAGAAGTTACAAAGACAAAATAAAAGAAAATGGTGTCGGCATCTGTATGTGGTCAGATTCCTGCATACTTAAATATTAGCATTAATAGCAGAAGTAAATTTTATCATTACAGGATGAGCACGGTTTATCACAAGTTGAAGCCAGAGCTGCTGCAATCCATGCTCCGAGTGGAATCAAGCAGGCTAGGAAGTAATTCAGTTTTATGTAGATGCCATGCCCGTTCACAGCAAAAGTCCTCTCTTTATGAGAGATAAAATTTCCCAAGCCATCATACAGGCCCCCAATGAGCAATGGATGGTGCGAAGGGAAAAACCCAGATTTACAGGAAGAAGGCTCCAGCTGAACTAATAAAAGAGGTGCATATAAGGACAGCAAACATGACAAAACATCAACTACAGCAGAGAATAGGAAAAAATTACAAGACATGCAAAAGAGGCATGTATATTAGATTTAAATAGGTGCATAATGATAGCAACACTGGAGTGTGTGTGTGTGTGTGTGTGTGTGTGTGTGTGTGTGTGTGTGTGTGTGTGTGTGTGTGTGTGTGCGTGCGTGCGAGTACGTCACGGAGTGTGTTCTTTTACATGGATTTTGTGTTTCTGTTACTTAAATGCTGCACTGTTTATGTGGGTTTTGTACATATGTGTGACTGCAGAGTGGGTGGTGGTGGTGGTGGTGGTGGGGAGGGGTTTAGTTTGTGTAGGCCACAGGTCATTAGTAAAGATCAAGCTTCCTTAATGAGTACTGGGTCCTCCAGGGGGAACCAGGCGTCACACACTGCACTTCCCACGCCAAGCTCTCCCAGCCACAGTACATCCCCGCCAGATACTGCCCCCTGCTGGAGAACTTGATCTCCCACACGTCACTTTTAAAAATGACTTCAATTGTTTTACGAAAGTCTGCTCACACACAGTTTACTATAAAAACATTTATATGGGTATTTTCTTTATTTTAATTCCACCACAGTTTTTACTCTGTTCTTTTGTTTTATTTAACTGTCGAGTTTTATCGTCATCTTTTTTCTCTCGGTCTTCTTTCAGAGGCAAAATCACACCTAAAGATTTGGAGCTGACATTTCCAGGAATGAGTGCAGACTTCACCAGTGAGAACTTCTCTGCGACGTGGTACCTCATAGAAAACCATGCAGGCTCCAGGTACACAAGCTCCTACTTTGTCACTCATGTTAAGCTACCATCTCTCATAACTAACAATATGAAAGAGGAAAGGAAAATAGAAAAACAAGCAGTAAAATATCTCTACCTTTCACAGAGGTCCACCAAAAATTGAAGCTCATATTTTCTTTAACTCAGTTACTTCGACACAAGACAGGAGCTTACAGCGTAATACATAAGGTGCATCAGTAAAACTCACACTAATACTGGTATAAGAGCAAACTCAAGGCTCGTATATCATTTTCAGCAACTGCTGCTGGTTTGTTGTGCCTCTTTGACTGAACTCATCCAATATTACTCCTTGCCAGTAGGTGTGATTAGTGCTGCTATGATCTTATGACTTTACTAACTACTGACCTGGATAAAATAATCAGAGGGCCACACATTACTAACACTAGTATGTTAACAGCTAATTTAAAAGATGGTTGCAGGTTACAAGGAAAAATATAACATTCCAGTGTAACAATCTGATCATTATGAATGAATTGAGTTAAGTAGCAGTTCAGGCTGGATTTAGGTTGTCTGCAGGCTAGTCCCAGACGCCATCATGTTTGACAATTAGCTGAAACAATTCAAATATTCCTGTATAAATCAGTGCAGTAATAAATATCTGATAGTCAGATGATAATAATCATAATTTGTCACCATATAGTGCAATCTAAGGGATGGCAATGAATAAACTGAAAAATGTACACATGGGCTGAATCTGAAGTCATTCACTATTTACTATATAGTCAGTTTTGTTAAATAAGTTTAATGTACTGTTTATCACAAAATTGCATAACTGTCTTTTCTCTTACTGATCATAACCTGTTACGTTCTAATTGTGTGACAGTAACAACATAATTATTATAGAGAAAATTACCTAAGAAGATGCAAAAGTGGGGTGGGTTGTTTGTTTTTAATTTTACAGATGAGATCACCACAGAGTAATTTACATAAATAGGTAGTAGCCAGTAATAAATGATTTTGTTTTGTGCCATTGAAATGAGGTTATATTTTCTTCACTAAGTTTCTATATGAAGACAAGGCAGCCTGCTGACCCAAAAGGCTGTCAGGGCAGAGAAGAGGAGAGTTATTTTGGACTCTCCTGGCTTCCTCTCCCCCTGCTTAGCCTTCCAGTAACCCAGACCCCGGGATTCAGCATTAGCAGGGGCCTCTGTTTGGACCTCACTGGGTGACTGTTTCTTCCTGTGGAGGAAACCTCACCGAGGAGACTGACACACAGACACACGCACTCAAAGTGCCCCCAGATGTGCGTGTGTCTCTGCGCACACAGAAACACACGCACAAAGTTTCAAAAATATGACTGTATGTTTTGGGCTGTTGGTTGCACAAAACCTTCATGGTTTATGTCTTTATTTAAAAAAAATGGAAAGTAATCATTAGTTGTAGCTTTGATATACTGACAGTGTCATTTTGTTGTTTTCACAGCTTCGATCAGTTGAAGATTGCAGCCAGTAATCTGAAGAAGCAGGCTACTAAGAAGAACGAGGGGAGTCTGGCCTATGTGAAAGGAGGCCTCAGTACATTCTTTGAGGCTCAGGACGCTCTGTCAGGTGAGGGAATTAACACATTTTTGTGTGCTGTGGAAGTGCCCCAAATGATGTCTGATTAATACACTACATTACAAATCATCACTCTTCACTCTCCTCTTAGAAAATGGCTCTTGATTTTTGGAAGAGTGTGTCTTTGGATTTTTTTTCCCCCCGCATGCGGTTTAGCAGCAGTTGATTAAAGAGGCTCATTTGGATGCCGCGTGAAAGCCCTCTACTTGGCACTGAAGTTGCACTGGCCAACCACAACACAGTTAATTCACCTCCATCAAAATGAGATCAGCTCTCACCTGTCACACAGTCTCTCGCTTCACTCTGAAAAGTCGACGTAAACACACACACACACACATGCACACACTCACTGACCTCTGCATGCAAAAAAGATTTCAAGGTAGCAGAGACCGACGGCTGTCGCTCTGCCAGGTACCTCAAATCGATTGTTCACTTCATCATTCATACTTTTGTCTGTTTACCCTTTGCTCCCGCCTTAGCTGCTCAGTTACTTCCCCTTACTATTTATATGTACACTTTTCTGCCTCCATCATTATTATTATTGCTTTCCGTATGTTTGTGCCGCGGTTGGAAGAGAGGCAATGTTTTCATTGTTAGCGGCTGAATCTAAATAAACGGAGCAGCCCAACACAATGCACGCCAGAGTATTAGGACTGATAGTGCCGATAACAGACCCAATATGACCAATGGCAACAATGCGCAGTCATTCTCACGTTCAGACTGAGCGTGCCTACTGTGTGCCCACTGCACCAATGGGAAATGTACAGTTTCCAGGGGTTGAAGGGAAGCAGTGCTCCATGGATGGACTCATGTGACCTGTGACTCACAAGCACATACTATTGTGATGTTTTCTGGCTTGTGTGAATTTTCTGAGATGGATATAAGGCAGCACCTACCAAAGACTTTGTGTCAACTGTATAGAAAATTAATTTACGTGGAGCCAACAGAGAATTCAGGATGACTAAGTTCCCCTAAACATTCTTCAGATGTCTTAAATGGACCTTTAAAATCTTAAATGCTTGTAGTATAGTCACATTACCACATGAATTTCCAGCACACAATACCTTTCTAAAACAGAAATAGAAGAATCTCTTTATTGTCATTGTATGACATTACGGGTGGTGCTCCTGGGTGGTGCATCAAAACACATTTAGATTTCCCAGTAGGACTGTGTTGTTAAGCTCGTACTTCATAGGTTGACTAACTCTTTCTGGCTTTTTACTTATAAACAGACTTAACAGTTGGCTGACAGGATAGATTAGCCAATTAAATGATTGTAGCCAGAAAATTAACCCCCAAAATACTAAAATCCGTCATGATTTGGTTTAGTGGGTATCAATAGGCCTCTGAACTTGTTTGCCACCTGCTTGCTAATCTGTAGAAATGAGAAGCATCACTCTTAATGACAAATGTCTTGAGATTAACAGTTACTTTTGTTGGTTAAAGTTTTGAAATGCTGAGTAAGGAAATTGCTCTGTGTGCCAGCCAATGATATTTCTGTTCTTTGATATTTCTATGACTCCCCCAAAAATGTCACAAGTTCAATTTAAAAAGTGCTTTTAATAAGATTTAAATTTGACTTGGCGGTGATCTGGGCACCCCGAGATTAGCACGGGGCTGTCTTCATCTCCAGAGAACTGAAGACGGCTCAATATTTCAGCTCACCCGATGGTACGCAACATGGCCAACCATTTCATTGCATGCAGACACACCAAGAAACTAATTGCTGAATGTAGTGGAGCATTTCTAAGCTAACAGAGTCACAGGTATGTGACTGCGGGAGTATGTCTGTGAATGTAGTATATATAGTGTTACATAATCAGATGGCATGAAATTTGTCTTCAAATTACTACTAATGGTGTTTTTGATCTTCCTAATGTGTAAACTAGCAGTTTTTGGTTTTTGTCATATTAACTTTCTTCCAGTTGACTAAAGAACCTTTTTTTTTATTAAAGAAATTCAACGTCTGTGTAGATTTTTCAAGCTTTGCTTAGAGATATTTCTTTATGTTCAAGCTTTGTGACCACTGATTTTCAAAAGACATTTTTAGTGAACTAAGAACAGAAACTGTCTCATGTTTGAAGAGGAATTATGACTAAAAATTCATTTTTCAACTTCCTGAATCGTGTCTGCTCACTATGACTCATTGCAGGCCTGCAGCATCCTTTTTATGCCAAAATTTGGCTTTCAGTCATAAAAAATGAAGTGGAGGCCCAAAACGGATGGCTCAAGTGGAGCTATTTTGTACATTATGTATGGTCAGCCAAACCAACATACCAGCCAGCATGCTGCTTTTGAGCCTGCCAGCTATACTGCCAGACCTCGTTAACACAGCTGTCAGAGCAACTGTGAATCCTTTCTTTGTCTCTCTTCGATGTTTGGCAGCTCTCTGCAGTTCTGAATTGGTCCAAATGAACCTCATCTGAAAAGTGTCCATTAGAATTAGAAAAAAATTAACAGTGAATAGAAAAACTTAACAGGGCACTTATGTGTTCTCGTAGTTCAGAATGTGCTGCATTAGAAGTTGCTGAATGCTTCCAAGCCTCTTCGTCACCATTACAACATTCTCGTCTCCTCTCGTGTTTATTTTCAGTTCTGCTTGCATGTGAGATTTTTATTGATGACTTTAATAGGCGACGTCTGGAGCTTTTTCTTCTTCTTCAATGTAAGTGTACTGCTGCCGACAAGGTGGAAACAACAGAGAGGAGCCAAATGTAGGAAAAGAAATGAGGCAGCTAGAAAATGTTTAGAACAAACAGCAGGATTCTGACTTGAACATCTGTGGACTTTCTGCCTCTCCCTCTCTTCTTCTTGTCCAAAATAATTGCCTCTTAATTGCTCTCCAGTACAGCTAAGCTTCTCCAGCACAAATGGCAAAATAAAATCTCATATCACCTTATCTAATTTAGACTTTGGCAAATCAAGAAACAAGGTTACCCAGCAGAAAACGAGCTGAGAAGAACATCTAAATAGTGATGACAATAAGTGAAAGCTGAAAAGTAGTCCTGTTAGCTTGTTGAAAACAAAATGTTTCTTTAAACTTTACTTTGAATAAACGTCCTCCTTCACACCTCTGCAGACTAATCAGACAAGCAGCCGGTTCAACTCCAGAACCTTTTTGTTATGAAGCAGCTGTGCTGCACACTGCACCACCGTGCTGCACTAGCATATTGCAAGAGTGCATGTTCACTGCACAAAGGAGCTTAAGAAAAAGCTCACCAACACATAACAAGACCGAGCACCGACAGAAATCTAATGTAAATAAAATGTATATAAATAGATTAAACATGTTTTTAATTTCCATTCGGTAATACTAATTTGTGAAGTCACAACCAAATAAAGTGTCAGTCAGATGCTGTTTAAAAAAACAGATTCATGTTTGCACTTTTGAAACAAAGGCCTTTGAACACCAGCCCTGGGTAGACGTAGGATTAGGTTAATAGGGTATCAGACACAAAGTCATGCTTAACTTTGTCAAGTGTGCTAGTTACCAAGTACAAAGGTAGAAATCTTACGTTCTGTAAAGGGAAATTTTCAGTGCCTCTGAAAAAGGCTTTAGCAGCTTCAAAGGTAAATATCTTCCTCACTTAATGAGGAATAAAGATTTTCTGTTTCTTGTCAGAGGGTCAGAAATGACCAGAAATTGCATGGATTCCTGTAACATAAGCTAACAGTCTAATTGCTTTTACTATACTTGGTGATCAAGCTTACTGCCAGATATACTCAGCCCTGCCAGTCCTGATGTTGGAGGCCACTTGAGTTGGAATGCTGCAAATGTACATTTTTAAGCAGCTCTAAACCCTTGTAAATTTGTATGTTTCAAATTCCTTGACATGTATGAGCTCTGTTTTATAGTTAAGGTAGTGTTTTGTGTTGGTGTTATTTTTATGCTGCTGAAGAAACCCTGTTCACTTGTACATGTTTGTTTGTTTTTTGGGGTTTTTTTCTATACCACCAAATTTCTGTGGATTACAAAGTATTTTGTTTATGTTTAGAAAGGAATTGTTTAGCAGTTTTAAAAAAACAAACAACAAAAGAAACCCACTGCTTGTGAACCAGCACACACATGGATGGGGTTTGGCTGTAGTGAACATTTGGTCATGGAGCCTCGGTGACAAATGTGACCAAGCCATCAGCCAGACGCACACAGTCAGCCAGTTTGTCTGCGTGCTTCTGGGACGCAGACAAACTGGCTGATTGACTGACTGACAGTCTGTCAGGGACTGGGGTTGTTGCCACTAAAATGTTGAAATTTGTGGTTTTTCATTGTTGTGTGAAAAGGAAGTCTCCCATTGACGCAGGAAGCGGAATAGCTACCGTGTTCCAAAAATGCACGATTCCCAGGGCCTATTCCCCGAGTCTCCATCCCCTGCTGGAGTCAAAACATTGCCGACTTTAGAAACCAGGGACACTGTATTTTTATTCTTATTCTTTTTTTGCCTCGACGGTTCCAGGAAGTTAAGCAGGAGCTGCAGCTCTTCCTCAGGTCCTGGCTCGTGTGTTATCCGGACCCTGACCTAATGTTTAGGTTAGCTGTGACGTCATGAGATCTTCAGTGTGCGACACATGCAGAGGACACGCAAACTGGCAGTAGGGCAAGGAGGAGTGTGGAGACGTGAAGCAGCCTTGAGTGTATGCGTGTGTCTTCTTTTGTGTTTAGTCCTATTAATTCAGCCATCTCCCGTATACACTCCCACGTCTCTGAGCTTTTGACCAAACCGGCATCTGGCCTCATTTTCTGCTGCTCAAGAGCAAGAGGCCAGTGACGTCCATACTGATTAGGCAATGGCATGTTTGAACTGGGTGTTTTTAGGAATACCTCGGTCTCTGCCTTGAGGCTTCTGTCTGTCAGAACGGACCCATATATTTATTTTCAGAACGCTCCCCCTTCACTTTGCCTCCCGCTCCCTCTGCTGTCAAGCTCTGCTAACAGCCAGCATCAGAACAACAGAGGGAGGACAGAAATGAAGAGAAGGAAATGGAGAGGTGTACTGTCCTTTTTTGCCATCCGTTTCTATCTTGTCTTCATTCTTTAGGTGTCTGCTTGTCGCCTATTTGAGTTGCTTCACAAGTGCGTATTAGAAAGTCTTCTAAACCCTCTCCAACTCCCTTCTACTCTGTCAATAAACCCACACTGCAGCTCTCACCACCCAGCTGCCCACTTCTTTATTTATATACTGGGGTAGCCCCGCTGCCTTCTCTCCCTATTTTTTTTTCTCCTTTTCTCCCCTCATTCCTTTAAAAAAAAAAAAAAATTCCCTCTCCCGCGTAAAGCTCTTCTTGCTAAGTGATTGATACAAACCATCAGAGAGTTCCTGCTCCCCACCACGCTCCCAGTACAGTCATTTTTAGTATACAGACCTCAAGCTCTGCTCTTCCCAAAATTGGAAACATTTTAAGATTCACATTACCTCCAGGTCAAAGGGCTCCAAATGTCCCAAGACCACCACACTTTGTTGTTGATGGCTTTGGTTAGGTGAATTGATCCAATACAGTTGTTCGCTGGGACAAGGTCAGGTCCTTGTTGCGTGGGAACAACCATGGGGGTGTGTGGCTTCAGTAACAGCATCTGTGGGTGGAGAACCAAGGCAGTTATCTGCCATCTACCACGGGGGTAGGGCATGTTTATTTGTTTTACCTTTGGTTCCTGAAATTGAAAATGTTCCCGGGGATTGGTTACTCTGCAGCGTTGGGAACGTAAAACCAGTCTTACATTTCTCACCCCTCTATGCTTTAAGTTATGATTTTTAAATTTTGTGAAATAAGCTAATAGTGATTTATTTATTTATTGCAGCTATCCACCAGAAGCTGGAATCTGATGGCACAGAGAAAGTGGAGGGATCAATGACTCAGCGGCTAGAAAACATCCTCAACAGTAAGTGTTCAATCAGTGTGCAGACGAAAACCCCACAAGATGCTTTTTCAGGGGGTGTTTTAATTTAGAAATCTTAATAATACAATAAAAGTTCCAGAATTTGACAACATCTCAGTGACACGGGGCTTTGGTAATACTGCCCAGGAATAACCTACATTAAAAAA
Organism: Aulonocara stuartgranti; assembly: GCF_965226115.1. Taxonomy (NCBI): domain Eukaryota; kingdom Metazoa; phylum Chordata; class Actinopteri; order Cichliformes; family Cichlidae; genus Aulonocara; species Aulonocara stuartgranti. Next base: position 13,353,334 of record NC_138953.1, read on the forward strand.
GAGAATGAGTATGCGACGAGCCAGCGCAGTGCTGTAGATCACCCACCTTCAGCATCCAGGAGTTGTCGCTGACTCTGATGCACTGTGCCGTCAGACCAAACACGTCTACATTGTTTCACCGTTGCAGATTGTTCTGTTTTTAGCGTGCAGATCCTGCGTGTGCGTGCACGTGTGTCCGCCATTTCATGTCACACATGATAATGGGACTGCTCTAATGGAGGGTCAAGAAGCTGGTCCTTTCCCCTTTTCTAGTATAAATAAACCTCGTAGCCGGACATAGCTTTCATCCCAGACTTGAGGGCCCATGGCCCAGTGGGTCCAGTCTATCGTTCACCCCCAAAAACCAAGAGATTCAAACTACCGTAGGCGCCAGTCAGACTATCACGAAATAGTCTTGTGAAATGTCACAGCTAAGATTGGTGAGGGAAAAATGTTAGATGTTCCCCTGTTTGGTCTCATGCTGTTTTTCCTTCAGGGATTTTGTTTTGCGGGTGGAGTTTTGTTTTGATTAGAAGAACTCGGGTTTTTTTTCTATTTGACGGCACATCCAAGGCCACCCACGAAGTAAGTCAGCTGTGCAAAGGTCCCACCAAGCAGCCTGACTAAGAGATAGCCGTCACTTTCTCCTTAGCAGCTCAGTCTCTGCTCCTGCTCCTCTCTGTGTGTCAAATAACATCCAGAGCGGGAAGAAAACCAGAGACCAGCAATAAGAGGGAAATGTGGTATCAGCATTTATTTATATAGGATCCTAGTTTCTCATTTTCTCCAGCCTCCTTCACTCTCTCTCACTCTTTCTCACTTCGTCTTTCTTGTAGGAGCGAGCAATACTGCCGATACTCTCTTCCAGGAGGTCTTGGGCCGGAAAGACAAAGCTGACTCCACACGCAATGCACTCAACGTCCTGCAGCGTTTCAAGTTTCTCTTCAACCTGCCACTCAATATTGAACGGAATATTCAGAAGGTACTTAACCCTGTTTTCAGGTGTTAATGGGCACATTTTAACCTAAACCGCAATCATTTCCTAAACCAAGTACTCTTTAGTTCTTAAACCTAACTAGTGAGAAAGAAAAGGTAAAAAGCCTGTGTGGACAATGTGAAACAGCAAAACAAGTGCAAACAATACACAGCTCTAAACAGGACGTGAACCATCCTCTGGATGATAACCCACCTTTACTCAGTTTGTCTGCCCTCAGCACCAACTTTTGTTTTTTGTTCAGTTATGGATTAGATGAACATCTGTTTTGTATTGTGCACCTGAAAACTTTGGCCAATGTTTAGGACTGGTTATTTGTTATACCATTCATTTAATCCTGTTTCAGTTAATGTAACTATCAAAACGTAACAGTCTTGTGACCTATTATTGTTTAGTTGGTGGAAAAATAAAAACTAATGCCCCCCATGAGATTCACTTCACTTAAGCTATTTCCTCAGATGCAGCCCTCATCGGCTGAGCTGGATGTGGAAACACAAGCGCCTGACTTAATGTATGCCATAGCAACATCATCACCACAAACTCTTCTAAAACCCTACAGCGTAACCTAACGTGCACCTCTCTAGAAATGTTACTACACGTTGGGTCCAGGCAGTGCACAGCTATTGGGATTAGCCTGTTCACCAACATCAATTCTTCCTGTGCATTTCCATCTGCATTTTTTTTTCGTATATCAGTGAGAGAAGCACAATCACCATCTCAATTTAAAAAACTCAATATTAACAAAATGTGGGGGCTAACAAATGTTAGCATATTCCTCGAGGGAGATTGCTGAAACTATCAGAATATATGTGAGGAGATGTACACAAGCACAGGCGTGAATGCTGCCAATGACACAGTGCACTCACATGGGTTACATCATAGGCACACTATGAGGATTCGTCGGGCCGTAGTTGAATCATACATTAAATGATCTTAAAGCTGCCAGCTGTCAGCACATCTGGAGATAGAGAAGGTGAATATCAGGAGAAGTCGCAGGAAGCCAGTGGGCTGAAGATTTTTCTCTCTTAGCCTCTAATCAGGCAGTTCCTATTTCTAAAACAAACAGAGTACTTGGCACAGTGATGCAGTGGTTAGAATTGTCACCTCACAGCACTCACACTCTGTGGAGTTTCCATGTTCTTCCTGTGCCTGGATTTGGATTGGATTTGGTGTGGATGTGACAAGAATAAAGCAGGGAATAGCATAAAGTGCTGTAATAATGTGTGAGTAAATGCTGCTTGTAGAATAAAGAGCTTTGAATGATTAGTAAGAGTAGAAACGGTGCTTCATTTTCACTAGTAAGTGTGGGACTACAGCACACTGCGCCCTGCTGTTTTCTAAATGAAAGAAAGGACAGTTTGGGACATTGTCCTGGTTTGGTTCTCTCGAAAAGTTTGAGTTGAGTTTCTGTGGAAATGTCTGTAGTAGGCAGCACATAAGCATATAAATATGTAGAGCAAAACAATGGCTCTTCAACCGTTGAAGCCACATAATGGCACAAAGTACACAATTTTTTTCCCTCTACTTCCTGATTTCCATTTTTTTGTATAAGCAAAGGTTTTAATTAAAGCAGTTTTGATCTTTACAAATGTTTATTATTATTATTATTATTATTATTATTATTATTATTATTATTATTATTATTATTGGGGTGTATAGGTGTCCAAATCTGATTTATAAACTCTCCACAGGCTTTAACATGCAGCTTAAATGATTGTCAACCAGAGGGTGGAGCTAGAGAGGCTTAAATGCAAAGTGTGTCTCATGATTGATGAGTTAAAAAACTGTACATTATGAAATGAACTATTTTTTCTTTCCAGGGAGATTACGATGTTGTGATCAATGACTATGAGAAAGCAAAGTCTCTCTTTGGCAATACTGAGGTCCCTGTTTTCCAAAAAGGTAAACTGCTTTAACTTCAACAATTGCATGAAGATCATGGCTTTTTCTAAACTGATTGTTATGGTGATTACCAATGTTTTGACTCTACTTTTCTGCAGTGTACGCTGAGGTTGAGACGAGGATTGGAGCTCTACGGAGTCTCTTGTTGGAGAAACTGCTGCAAACTCCGTCTACGCTTCACGACCAAAAAAGATACATCAGGTCTCTTTACAATTCTATGACCCTGTTCAAGTTTGGATATTTTTCTTTACATGTCTACTCTGTCAGCATCCAGCAGAAAGTCATGACAAGTCCCTCCACTCCCTTTGGTTTCTTTGATGTCTGCTTGTGTCATCGTTTACCAGAACTTCAACCTCCTCCCCCCTCCCTCTTTCTTTTTTTTCCCCTCTCACTTTCCTCAGTTCACCAGTCATATTTCTGTTGTCTGGCTCTCTTATTTCTGCTTCTATTTTTCTCTCCCCCTGTCTTTCTTTTCCTTCTTTTTTTCCACTTCATCCATCTGTCCATTCATACTTGTGGTCTCTGCCTATTTATTATTGTGAAGACCAACCTGTCAGGATCACAGAGACCAGCTCTCAACCACATGGCAAATGGCAACATCTTTCATCCTGGTACATTAGGCACAGCTCTGAACGCCCACTCAGCTCCTGTTTACTCTTCACGTGGATTGTGTGTGTGTGTGTGTGTGTGTGTGTGTGTGTGTGTGTGTGTGTGTACGCGCGCTTGTTTTGTTCTTGTTCCTCAAACTTTTGAAAGATACACTGTAATGAGAAACAAATGAACGGCTGGTTTTTAGAGTGACAGCTTTCGGGGTGAATCATCTGATGTCTTAACTTGAAAGAGCCTAGCTATTCAAACCCCCCTTTGTTTTAATAGAGGATGATAAGAACACATGTTGGTCAGTCAGTCAGTCTCTCAGAATAAAATTGTAGTCCACACACACACACACACACACACACACACACATATATGTGTATGTGTATATGTATGTATGTATATATATATATACATACATACATACAGTGGGGCAAAAAAGTATTTAGTCAGCCACCGATTGTGCAAGTTCCCCCACCTAAAATGATGACAGAGGTCAGTAATTTGCACCAGAGGTACACTTCAACTGTGAGAGACAGAATGTGAAAAAAAAATCCATGAATCCACATGGTAGGATTTGTAAAGAATTTATTCGTAAATTAGGGTGGAAAATAAGTATTTGGTCACCTCAAACAAGGAAAATCTCTGGCTCTCACAGACCTGTAACGTCTTCTGTAAGAAGCTTTTCTGCCCCCCACTCGTTACCTGTATGAATGGCACCTGTTTGAACTCATCATCTCTATAAAAGACACCTGTCCACAGCCTCAAACAGTCAGACTCCAAACTCCGCCATGGCCAAGACCAAAGAGCTTTCGAAGGACACCAGGAAAAGTATTGTAGACCTGCACCAGACTGGGAAGAGTGAATCTACAATAGGCAAGCAGCTTGGTGTGAAAAAATCAACTGTGGGAGCAATCATCAGAAAATGGAAGACATACAAGACCACTGATAATCTCCCTCGATCTGGGGCTCCACGCAAGATCTCATCCCGTGGGGTCAAAATGATCATGAGAACGGTGAGCAAAGATCCCAGAACCACACGGGGGGACCTGGTGAATGACCTGCAGAGAGCTGGGACCAAAGTAACAAAGGTCACCATCAGTAACACACTACAACGGCAGGGAATCAAATCCCGCAGTGCCAGACGTGTTCCGCTGCTGAAGCCAGTGCATGTCCAGGCCCGTCTGAAGTTTGCCAGAGAGCACATGGATGATACAGCAGAGGATTGGGAGAATGTCATGTGGTCAGATGAAACCAAAGTAGAACTTTTTGGTATAAACTCAACTCGTCGTGTTTGGAGGAAGAAGAATACTGAGTTGCATCCCAAGAACACCATACCTACTGTGAAGCATGGGGGTGGAAACATCATGCTATGGGGCTGTTTTTCTGCCAAGGGGACAGGACGACTGATCCGTGTTAAGGACAGAATGAATGGGGCCATGTATCGTGAGATTTTGAGCCAAAACCTCCTTCCATCAGTGAGAACTTTGAAGATGGAACGAGGCTGGGTCTTCCAACATGACAACGATCCAAAACACACCGCCCGGGCAACAAAGGAGTGGCTCCGTAAGAAGCATTTGAAAGTCCTGGAGTGGCCTAGCCAGTCTCCAGACCTCAACCCCATAGAAAATCTGTGGCGGGAGTTGAAAGTCCGTGTTGCTCGGCGACAGCCCCAAAACATCACTGCTCTCGAGAAGATCTGCATGGAGGAATGGGCCAAAATACCAGCTACTGTGTGTGCAAACCTGGTAAAGACCTATAGTAAACGTTTGACCTCTGTTATTGCCAACAAAGGTTATGTTACAAAGTATCGAGTTGTATTTTTGTTATTGACCAAATACTTATTTTCCACCCTGATTTACGAATAAATTCTTTACAAATCCTACCATGTGGATTCATGGATTTTTTTTTCACATTCTGTCTCTCACAGTTGAAGTGTACCTCTGGTGCAAATTACTGACCTCTGTCATCATTTTAGGTGGGGGAACTTGCACAATCGGTGGCTGACTAAATACTTTTTTGCCCCACTGTGTGTGTGTCTATATATATATATATATATATATGCGCTCATCTCATTTTCATTCCTGGACTCTGGACTGGACCAGAGTTGCTCTGCATGATTCAGAGTTCAAAATGTTCCTCAATTATCTTATACTGAGCCTTTGCCCAGCCTCTCAGGTCATCCTGTCTTTGAAACAAGCTTGTTTTTGCTTCTGATGCGGTGCCCCATGTCAAGAGAAGGTTTGTACATTAGGTGGGCGGGGCTTTGTGTTAACAGCCAGACCTCTACTCTTATTGATGTCACATAGAATCAAGAAATGAAGCATTTAGAGCAGAGGACTGAGCTTTTGTCTCTGAGGGATTACTGAGTGTCATTATCTTGACACTTGGACCGTGTTTAATATGAGCATCCACCATCCAGGAAAATCTAAATTGCATATCATAAAAAAATATTTTTTATAAATGTCATGATGGCGTCATTGTGAATTTTTTTTCATTCTGATAGTCGAGAAGTAAAAAACGGATAATGTGACAGTCATATCTTATGCTTAGTGCTTCAAACAGCGTTTCATTTAAATGCAACTTTCCCTTTCTTCCTGCTTGGTGAGGAGTTTGTGGTGGAATTTATTTTTTTTTAAAGAATTGTGATTTGAATTAGCCGTCCTCTACGCTTTATGCAAAAAGACAAAGTGCAGTAAAACCTAATGGGGATTTTAGGCTGACATTAGTGGGCTGTCCTGCCCCGACTTGAGCCAGAGCTTTTATTGTTTTTGGCCACTCTTTATTGTCTGACCTTTGATTTGTCACCCATTTAAGTGTGGATTTTAATTTTGTTGATCTTTTTGTCCCATCTCATCTTCCATCTCCCTGTCCCACGCTTTCGTAGGTACCTGTCTGACCTACACGCTCCAGGAGATCCAGCATGGCAGTGCATCTACGCTCAGCACAAGTGGATCCTGCAGCTGATGCAGAACTGCAGAGATGAGTTCATCAGTGGCCAGAGAGGTGACTAAAAATGCACATTTGTCTGAGTTGATTCGTTTTGCACATGTAGTGAAAAGCCCCTATTTAGCATTTCCAATCAGGCAGCCGGTGGATGTCGTGAGCTGAGGGAAGAGAGCAGTGTCTCAGTCGTTCCAGAGCTCTGCCTACATTCCCTGCTCCTTCGCCGGCCTCCTTCACCCCAGCCTGTGCTGCTTGCTTGAGGCCTGTGTGTTTATTTTTTCATGAATGTATGAATAAGATGAAAGTGATGGAGCACTGGCTTTGGATTTAGGTTTCAGCGCTTGACATGTTACTGCACACACACAAACCCGCTTTCTCACTCACACACACAGCTTCACAGATGGATTGGAACAATTAACCCCAATTAAGCTGTTCCTCTGTTAAATCAGCCAGCAGAAAAATGTGGATCTGAAACCGTCCACTCAGGAAGACCAGTGATTCGCCAGCATGCGTGCACACTCACACTGAGGCACCCGCACAAATCCATTGTGGGGTGGGTGGCTGCTTCACATAGCACAGCTGGAACATAAACATGTCTAATGCTAAAAGTAACAGTGGTTTCCGGGGCTCAGGCTTGATGGATCTGGGGATTGGTTCGTTCCCCACTTCTCCACATTTAAATTTCATCTTGATGATTATGTCAGGGATGGCCCCTTTTACTTCACACTTACATTCCACTGCAGAGCAACATGTGGTGGAGAGGGAGTCTGAAATCTCATCCAACCCAACTGTGCAGAAAATTGCTAGTTTGCAAAAAACAAAAAAGAGCACAGAAACACACATGCTGGCATGGACATGTATGTTAACTTATTGATAAAGTCCTCATACCTCAAAGCATCACATCAATTGTCAGTGTGTCAGTGTCAATTTTTAAAAACCAGGTTGTAAACAAGCTTCTTAGTGATGTTAGTGAAGTTGGGCCTTTTAATATTGAGGTCTGTAGGATGGCTTGCTTATTGAACCAGCCTCAAGTGGTGATTCCAGGAACTGCATTTTTGGAGCCGAACTTTGAGAGTGATGTCTGTTCTTGAGGTAACATCATTTAAGATACCCGTCTGCCTCTGAGAGGACAGTAGTTACAGTCAGCATGCGACCAAAATGACCTACATTTAACTGTGCAGTCTTCTCATAGATGTGCACAGTTCTGTTGAGAGTTGGTTGAGAGCCTCCTGCAAACCCAACTTTTTGTCCAACCTGCATTCTTTAAATCCGTTTTTACGTTGCCTAGAAAAGACTTGCATGTTTGCTTGTTCCTAGTCCACTGCAAATGGAATCAGTGAAATGACAGGCAGCACTTGTGTGCGATCAGTTAGGGTTTGTATTTTTTGGGGAACAGATTTATATTGAAGATTTTGAAATCCCACTGACACCCAGTGTAACAACCTTTGATAAGGTGGGGGTTCATTTGGTCACAGTATCACCTGCAATCCAGACTGTGGCTGCTGAATGCCTAACACCTTACAAGCCCGGGGATATATTGAGGCTTGGTTAGGGTGCCAGCAAAGCACACGGTCCAAACAAGTGGAAAGCCAAGAGCACCACTACTGTGAAAAAACACTCCGTTGTGTTTAAACAAATTACCCATGCTGTCATTCTTCTGGTGAGCACAGTGTTCACACAGACATGCTGAAAGGTACACGCAATCTTTCCTGTTTTTCTCCCTGCTCTTGTTCTTTGTTACAGCTGTCTCCTGTCTTCTCTGTTGTCACACAGCGCCCCTCTTCCCCTCACATACACCTCTGGCAGATATTCAGCATCTCTGGTCTCCTCTGCTCACTTCTGGCCCAAGTGTGAAACCCGTGCCTCCACCCAGGCAATGCTTCAGCAGCCATCATTATAAAAACCACATCCACTGCATTCCCCCAGCTTCACTCTTCCTCTCCTTCCTTCCCACCCTTACCCTTCCTTCTGTATAGGACCCCCCCCCTCAATGGTACCTCACAGCTACCCACTCTTCTGGTGGCCTCCTCTTCCCTTCATATAGATGCATTCACTAGCTTTTTTTATGCTATTGTCAGCATCACACATGGCAGAGATTATTCCGCTGTAAGCATCAGGCATATTTGCAGTAACTGGTGTCATTTTCTCTTTCAACTGTTGTTCCTAGTCAGGAATATAAGGCCAGAGGTCGTTCTGGTGTAGTCACGATTCCATTAATTACCCTATAAAATGCCTTAAATGTAAAATAAAACCATCCATCTTTGTTAGAAACAAAGGCCTGAAAGCTGAAGTTTTTTTGTGAGGGAGCATAGCAAGTTGCTTCCGTATGTCTAAACACTCCCATCGTGCCCCAGTGTTGCAATCTGACTCTGCCCGATCCAATTAGAAGCTGCAGTATTTTTATTTCTCGAGCGGCACTTCTTCTGCCAATGTCAACACAATTAACAGGAGTTTTTTTCCCTCTGGAAAAATAGGTTTTCAGTGAGTAGTTAGTGGGAATTCACTGTTCAGACACTCTGACGGTGTGTTTGGGATTTTATGCTGCAGAAATGCTGCTGTAAGAGCAATGCCGTGATAATACTGGTTAACGTCTGACAGGTGTTTGCGTGGTCGTATTGACTGATTGATTCATTAGGGAACTTTTTTACTTGTATTCAGAAATTTTGTGATGTACATAAAGCCTGGAATTTCAAAACTTTAAGTCACAGATTATTAATAATAGTGATTTTATTGTAAGTCCCATCTTTACTTTTCCTGACAAGATGTCCCGTTGTCTGTGCGCACATAAAATCTGGGTGAAACACTGGGGCGTTTTTCAAGAGAAGTGTGGTGAAGCTTTTGTATTCTGTAGCGTGGGAATAAGGTTTGTGTCCTCTTAGACAGAAAGCAGGTATGTGTGCGTGTGGTCAAGGTCAGTGACCCCTCTGGAAGAGGAACCCATCCAGCCTGCAGAGAAGCCCCAGACACGATGAGGAAGTGTGTATAGATGACACACATTGTCTCAGTTTATTCAACACGCATACACAGAGGCTTCTATAGTTTCCCCCTGTAAATTTGAGCAAGAAGCAGTGCAGCAGCATAGTAAATCCTTTGAACGTACAGAGCAGCAAAACACATGCAGTCCTCAGAATGCAAGTGCTTGTCCATTCTGAGGATTCGGCGGCCACCTGGGTCAACAGCAGCTCTCATCCCTGTAAAAAGACAGGAAAACTTCAGAGAGACAGAGCCTGTATTGCACCATATGGTGTGTGTGTGTGTGTGTGCGCGTGTGTCTGTCTGTGTGTATTTGCGATATAAGAAAGCCTCGTCTGTTTACAGATAGTCTGACTCAAATGAGAATTTCCTTACATTTTCTGGCCTGGATGGGTGTGTTGTGTGCACAGCCACCTCAACCACAATTTTCTCCTCTGCTTGGGGATTTCTCAATTCTTGCTTACACACTACATTCAACATTGTGACTCACCAGTACGCTTTTCTGTGTATGTGAGTGTGTGAGAGACACATGTTTTGGAAATGTGGCTCATCAGTCTCCATTGATTTAGACAAACTGGTGTGGGCGTAGTGCAGCGTTGCACGAACCTGTCCTTAAAGTTTCATTTTCATTGTAGCAATTTTGATCTTCTTAGCACCGCAGTCTTTCACTTTCATTCCTTTTTGCCACCCCTTGTTCTGTTATCATTAAGTTATCTCACAGATTCAATTTGCTAACGTTGTCTCACATGCAGCGATAGGAGTGTGTGGTTGCAGAACTTTCTCATTCATTACCGCTGCATAGCTCCCTGTTGCCATCTAGAGGAGCTCTTAAGAATCAGATGTAACAGAGCACATTGTGGCCAGCGTAAACCCACTTCACCCCAGCACTCGCAAAGACCACTGCTCTGTTTCCCCACCGTGAAAACAAGGGGACATTCTCTCCGCTGAGATGGATCAGAACACAAATAAAGAAAGTAGGGAGGGATTGTTTTGTGTGAAAGCCCGTTAAGCTTATTGAGGAATGTGGAATTATGAAAATGTGATTATTTAATATGTGGAGTATGTGTTTCTTTTCCCTTCAAGCTCATTTCTCATCCCTCCCCACTTTCGTTATGTCTCTCAGTGGGTGCGGGAGCTCTGGACCCAGAGGGGGATACCCGTCCACCAGCCCTCGGAAGGCTCAGCCACACCACGTCTCTGAAGAGAGGGGGCAGTCTCCGAACGCCACGATCCAGCAGTGAGTAGTGCAGCACTTCACAGATTCGCCCACACACTGAGTTCTAAGGGGGGCTTCCCTGTCTGCGCTAAACTCTGTACACACGTACGTTTGTTTGTTTGTGTGTGTGTGTAACACTTTTGGTCGTGTACAGTGTTTAGGGGAATCTTGCATCACACTGTACGGTAAAGGCACAAATAAAAAAAACAAAGATCTTAAGCTTTATGTGCCAGGAATTAAACCATTCTGATATGTGAATATTGGAACTGCACAGTCATTATGCCAATATCCTCTATCATGTCATCTGTGTGTCCTTTTTTTCTAGATTGGCACTTTGAGACCCCGCAGCAGGTGCAGTTTGTGGAGAAGCTTTCAGATGTTGTGATCGGTCAGCTGCCCAATTTCTGGAAGCTTTGGATCTCCTACGTTAATGGAAGTCTTTTTAGCGAGGTGAATACTCACCAAGTAGACAGAAATCCTGCATACAGCATGTTTTTATAGCAACAGTGGTCACTTTGCCACACAAGATAATCCAGAGATGAACGTGGCCCTGTGGAGCTGTAGCCCAAAAATGTAAATCTTTGTTTGTGGTCATTTCCATTATTTTTGTAAATATAGGGGTTCAAGGCAGTGATTGTCATTTGGAGGGTCAAGATTAGAAGTGAGTCAGAATATCTCAAGTCAGAGGGGCAAGGCTGAGATGGTGGTAAAAAGCTTTGTGTAAATAGTGGGAAAGTCACAGCACCACAAACCTCTCCATGGCGTGCTGCATTTTGATTTCACACATCACACAACCAGCTGCTTTATAATGCACAAATTATAATCTTCAAAAGTGTGGTTAAAGTGTAGTGAAAGCAAAAATAAAATTGTGTTTTTGTTGAAATTGTGTGGAAAGGAGTGCCATCAAGGGACCGTGCCCTGTCGAAAATCTTTAACCAGTAGATCGATACGCGTGCTAACACCACATTATGGACAACATCTGCAAAAGAATGAAAGGGACATTAGTTTTGTCACATAATCAATACAACAATTGAAATAAATGACAATAAAAACTGGTATAATAAATAAATTGCTATAAATTTAGCTCAATAGTTCAGCTTTGTTTCACTCATATTCATTGAGGATTATCTCATGAAATTCCTTTGGTGAGTTAGGTATTTAATTTGGGATTAAGAGAAGGGGAATGATTTTCCATGAGTCAACTCAGGTTAATGAGCTTCTACTGATAGGCCAAAACGAATGGTGTTCTTAGTAATACACAAATGTCTCCGTGAACAAGAATATTTCCCATGAAAACTTTAGGCTAGGCTAATAAAAGCTTTTTTTTAGAAACTCAGTTTTTTTCGAAATCCTCTGCAGGTTTACATTCCATATCTGTGTTTTTCAGGGTTTCCATTTAAGAGAAATTATTTGATTATTCTCAAGAAAAGTTGAATGAATGTCATTTGCATTATCATAGTTTGCTCTAATGCAGGCACAGAAAGCAACATAAAATCTATTTTCCGTCAGTAATCTGGACTTCTCAGAGGTGACTAAGTATTTGTGTCTTCCCCTACAGACTGGAGAGAAATCTGGGCAAGTGGAAAAATCCAAGAAGAATGCCAGACAGAGACAGAATGACTTTAAAGTATGAGGATTTCTAACTCCAGTTTACTCTAATGTTAATTTGAGATAATGTTTTTTAAAGACACATTCTGCAGTACATACTGTATGTTGTCTGTTTTGTAGAAAATGATTGAAGAGCTGACCAGTCGGCTCGTGAAGCTCATTCGGGGTGCTCTCTTACCCGCCACCTTGCCGCAAGGGGAGCTGAGTCTTTATGGAGGCTGGGAGAGCAAGACAGAGTTGGCTGGATCATGGCTTACACAAATCATACACACTGTCAGGTCCTCACACTTTGGCTGTAATTAATTTGCTTACATGTTTGGTTAAATGGAGGCATTTGGGAGCCACATGCTTACCTTGCCTTTAATAACAGACCTCTGTTCTCTGGCGTTTCTCATCCAGGGGTTGTCATGAGGCTCTGTCTGCTATGGAGATCCCAAATGATTTGCTGCAGGTGATCCAGGATCTTCTGCTGGATTTGAGAGTTCACTGTCTCATGGTGACTCTGGTGCACACAACAGAAGGTGAGAGAGCTCTCAGTAATGGACAAAATATTTTCATCAAGATCTTCATTTTAATTGACTCCAAGTTACCAAACAGTTTATTTTGTTTTCAATGTTCAGTGTGGCAGGATCATAAAAACTAAAAGCAGCTTTTGCTGTGTCAATGCAATCTTCATGTGACAGAGCCAATCATTGGACTGAGCCCATTATTGTCCTGAACACCCATCTAGTACATAAATAATGTACAATGGCTTCCTAATGAGAGCCTTCTCATCCAGTTATCCAAAATATCACATTTTTCCGGCAGCAAAAAACATCTAACAATTTCTTATTATATGAAGTATTGAGAACTAAAATTAGCACCAGTAATAAACCTGGAGGTAGGTAGGTAAACGACATCCAGTTGCTTTAGATTACAGCCAGATAGATGCCTGTAAATCACTCTAGTCCTAGACTGAGAGGAAAACTGCTTCTTTTCTTTGCGGATCCTAGAGAAGCTAACATGCAAGAAAGTTAACATGCAAGAAACCAAGGTTTTGTCAAAGTTTAACAAGATCGGTATGATATTTGAGGCGAAGCTTGGCATCTGCTAGTGTGCTGATGTACAGTGAAACATGAAACACTCACTCTGGAGGGGCTCATAACATCCTTAAAATCTTTATTTCTAGTGTCTACATTTTACCTTGTTTTTCTGGGTTTTTAAAATAAAGATATGTATAGTATTTATTCATGTATGTATTTGTACCTAATTTATTATTGTACATTGAAAGGCTTTTAAATGTGTTGACCGAGTGTGTTAAGAAGACGTTTACTGGAAAGTATGCCTGCTTGTACCAGATACATGGGGCAAAATATGCCAGGCCCTGCTTACCCTTGCAAATAATGTATTTGTTGGTCTAAGCAAAACAGCATTGGGAATCTTTACCAGTAGAATAAAAAAAAGTTGTCACCATAGACACGTTATTAATCTCCACATGAGAAATAAAAAGCTGTGTCATTCTGAAATCACACTTTGATTATCATCCGTTACTTGTGTAATCCCCTGCTAGACAAGAATGCGAAAGGACATGAACTCAAAACCTGCAGAACACGACAGATTTTTATAAAACCATGTGAATTTGTTAATAAGCGCTTAGTGGTCAGTGTCCTCAAGTGTCACTTTTAGCTAATTCAACTTCCAGGTTAGTAATGGAGAAAGTGTTATGAGACTAAAACCAGACAGGCTGTGTTTCACTTGTGGTTAGGTATGGTCATTTTGAGAAGAGTGACTGTTTTTTTTTCTTAACTCCCCCCACTCACACGCACATTCTCACACACACAAACACACCACACGCACACACCAAATTGTGGTCTGGGAAGAAAGGGTTTGATTTTATATCATGTGGTTTTCCCTCAGAAACCTTTAAATCTGTTCATATTTCCATTACTTACGACCCCTTATGAAAGTCTCCACACTCCACATGTAAACGGCTCTGAGTTCAAAAAACTGTAGCACAGTTTCAAGTGATGGCCCTTTCGATTTGTGCTTTTTATACCCATAGATGTCAACAGGCTTGCTGAAAAGGAAGACTGGTTGGTAGATAATGAGGGAATCACCAGCCTGGTAAGGATTGGTTAATTTATCAAGCAGCACTCTGTGTCTTCATAGAAATCACAGAAAGTTTAATATCTATGTATACTTTCTAGCTGGCAGCGATTCATTGCATTTGTTTAGTCCACTGAGTACTTGTGGGTCTGTTTTAACTAATCTGTGTTGAAGTGTGATGTTATCTAATGTAGCCCATGTTTGTAATCTCTGTTTTTAATGTTTTTGCAGCCTTCACGGTTTGAGCAGTGTATGGTCCAGATGCTGCAGTCACTCAAAGAGCCCCTGGAAATCAAACCCGGAGAAACAAATGTTCGTTCATACCCTGCAAACATCAGAGCTACAGAAGTTTTCACATGATAATCAATAGTCATGAGTTTCTTCATCCATTAAATGAACTTAAATAGCTGACACTGACACGTGACAGTTACTTGTCATCTGTTAGACACAGGCTGTTATGGGGCTGGCATGCCTCCTTTCAATTGCAGTAATTGTCCCTCTGAATGAATGAATGGGAATCCTGCTGTTCCTGGCATTGTCACAAACTTTAGCATCGCTGAGGTGATGTTGAGTTCGATGGCAGCAGCATGTCTTACAGAAAGAAAAAGACTTCTGGATAAGAGCATAAAATCTGTTGTGCCTTTCCAGATGTGCAATGTGTCAGTTCCACTGACTCCTAACGCACACCCATACTATCAGAGGTAGATACCTTTTAAATATGACTGGTTCATCTCCTCTTTAGCTGAGAGGACGCAGCATCAGTGTTCTAATAAAATAATTTCAAATTTTCATTAGTCTGACCTGAGCTTTGTCCCAGAGATGACGGCAGTGTTTCACACAGGCTTCTTCTTTTTGGTCGATGATATTGTAAACTGTTTTCTAAAAGTGTGCCTGAGCCCATGCAGTTATTTTCATTACAGAATCATGCCTGCTTTTACTGCAGCGCCACCTCTGAAACCAAAGTGCACGAGAGTCCAGTACTGATTTTCAGACTTGCCCCTTGTACATAGAGATCGCTCTGTGTTTTTTGGTTTTTGTAAATGATAACACGCAGCGTAGATGATAAGATATTCAGTCTTCATAATTTTACAGTAACAAACACTATTCTGTAGTTGGAGTTGTTTTTGCAGATTGGTGAAACTTTGCCTCTCTAAGACATTTATTATTTTTACCAGCTAACCTAATTAGTTGCAAAATGTTCCTCCAGCTCCTTCTTTAAGTACCACTAACTTTTCAATTTTTTCGTTTCTCCATCCGAACTTTTTTGAGGCATGTTGCTGCCATTGCATTCAAACTAACTAATTGTTTTTCATAAAGTAGTAGAACGTCTCAGGTTAAACATCTGATATGTTTTTGCTGTCTTTTTGTGAAAAATGTAGATTTATGAGATTTGCAAGTCATTGCATTTATTTACATTTTACACAGCATCCAAACTTTTATAGAAGTGGGTTTGTATGAAAAAAGAAAATTCAAATTTTGGTGAATATAAATCAAGCTTAGCCGCATGGTCTCTGTGACCAATGTTAAAAAAGTATACTGATATCATCTTTAGTCATGTTTTGAAGACAGCAGTCTTTGTTGCACAATGAGATGGGTTTAAAATTAAGATCCCTGTTGGAATTGTGAAGAAAAGGGATGTAAATAGATTGATGTAGAAAACAAAACAAAAAGAAAAAATTAAATAAAGAAGAAAATGTAGTTAGTTTGTTGTAGCAGAAGAACAAGTAGTGGAGGAATAACTGCTGTGCGTCCTGGCCTCGGTTCAGTGGGTGCTACATTCATCACTCTTCTTGTCCTGCCCTTGTGCATGTCGCACAGTGCAGTAAACTTATAGGAATGAAATTTCACTCTGTGGAGTTGCTTTATGTGATGATCTTTTATTTGAAGCCACGGTACTTCTGTTGCAAACAGAAATGATATCAAAACTTGGATGGTTTTAATTCAGCACTTCGCAAAGTAGTAAAGTATAAACCCTGCTGTTAACAGAAACTATGAAATAACTATCCAGGGTTCAACACAAAGAAATCCTTTATGAATTTTAGAATAAACAGCTTTAGTCACGTCAAGAAAGCATCGTTACCGTTACGTTCTTTTCCACAGGTGTTGCAGTTGGAGCAGGTCCAGGACCAGGCTGCAGAGCTCAGCGTGAGGATCATGAAGGTAAGACGTGTACACTTATTTTCAAGAACATGCATAGGATTTTGTTATGAACAAAGACTGTTTGCATAGGATGGAAGTAGCCACCATGATGTCTACCACTGGTTTTGATTTCCACATTTTGAAGCCTCAGCCTTCATGTGTTTATGTTGTTTATCGAATACAGAAGTGGCCAAATCTGGATGAGAGTCGGGTGTAGTCAGCTACTCCTAGCAAGCATTGTTGGCAAATAAAGAGATACATATAATTAGTGCTAAATAAAAACAATAAAATTCTATAAATGAACTTACTAAAACTTACCTTTGATGATCTGTATCATAAGGCAGGTATATATTTTTAGACAATTCCTTTAAAATGCTTTAAAACGTAGCAACAGCAAAAACGCAACCATCTGGCAGCTACCAGTCACAGAAGGCTTCCTGGCAGCTCTCGCTTTGCGACTACCAGGAGCCTCCACCAAACGGTCAGGAAAGACATCATTTTCCTCTAGTAGTCAGAGGTTGCCAGGGGCGTTGCTAACCAGTCTCTGGGCCTGTTTGACTGAGGCGTACTGTACTTGGATTAGTTGAGGTGGGTCCTAGCAGGCAGCTGTAAGCTACACCTCACTGTCTTGGCTCTCCTGTCAGTCAAAGCAGCCACATCTCTAACTTTTGAACATTTAACACTTGAGCACTTCACATGAATAGAATATAAAAAATAAATCAGCTACTTGTTTAGAAGGAAGAGAATATCCTTTTAATGCTCTAAGTTGGCCATTTTAGCACAGGAGACTCAACTGGCCATTGAGGAACTGCAGTTCATTTTCTGTGTGGAGTTTGCATGTTCTTCCTGTGTCTGTGTGAGTTTTTCTTCAGGTGCCACAGATGGTCCAGAGATGTCCACTTAGTGGGGTTAGGTTAATTGGTGATTTTAATTTGCCCATAGGTGTGAACATGGTGTACAAATGATTGTCTGTGTTAGCCCTGCGACAGATTGGTGACCTGTCCAGGGTCTATCCTGCCTCTTGCCCTGAGGCCCTGTGCACTGATCACCAAAGTCATATATAGACCTGAAAACCTCTGTGTTCTATATTTGTCTTACATCTGTTCAGTCATAGAGCAGCTGCTAAGATTTTATTTGGTCTTTTATTTACTGTGAGGTGAAGATAACCCTACGTGTTGACATGCACACACTGTCCACTTTACTGTTTCAGTGTACCTTAGATCTAAGTCTGTACTAACCTGTTTTGATCACAGAGTAAGATATTAGTGATGCACCTAAAATTGTCTTTTCACATGTCTGATAAATGCGTCTCCATAGGTCTTTGTAAACAGTTTGGAGCAGCTGAGTACTAAGACAGATGGAGACATTAACACATCTCAGTAAGTATTTGGAGGATTTTTTTCTCATCTCTGTGGTTACTGTGCTTCACTTGGACAACATTTTAAAATCTCTCCCATGTGTACAGCAACATTTCAGTGGACCTGTCCTCTCCTGATCGGTTTACTGGCATTCAAGAGGGCTTTACTCCAACATCTGTAAGCACAGTGTTTTTCTTTATTACATTCTTTAAATCGTATGAGGTTTAAACACTCGAAAACGCACATGTGGCAACTGCCAGCGTCACACCAGAGCGTGGGCTCCCTCCTTTACACAACTAGACAAACATGTGTCACTCATTCGAACCACGAAATGTTATCAGTCTGTTTCCTGGTTGTGGACAAGAAGTAGAGACGTCCTTATTTCCTGTAACTTGTTTGAGATGTTAGCAAAGGGGGTTAAGCGCAGGGGAGGACGAAGAGGAGGAAGAAGGGCAGGGCGTAGAGTGCTTCTGGTAAGGGGAAATGGAGCAAGGTGCAGAAGGGGTTTCCCCAGCCTGAATATGCTGCCAGACTTGACTGAGAGCAGATGACCAGAGTTAAGACTAGTGTCAGTCATGATACAAATGGGTGTTTTTGTGAGTTGGCAATCTAGCAACCAGTACATGCAAACTTGGACAGTGCGTCACTGCTATTAACACAAAGACATCAGTTTACTTTAGGCCACTAAGCTTTTGGAGCATGGTTGGTTTGCTTAATTTTGGACTGCAAACTCCTGCCAGTGATGTTGTAGGCATCAGAATGTCATTCTGACAGTGTCTCTGTGCACACGTTTAATTGACATGCTTTATTGTGTGTTTGTAAGGGTGAATATTAAAAGCATGGGCATTTTAACGAGTGAGAGCTTGTTAAAAGTAGTTTCAGGTTCCTACACTAAGGTAGATTTGTTTTGCAGTTAGGCCAGGCAACCATTCTACCAGACATCAAACACAGGCACTGGACAATATTCACAAAGACATTGTGAGAAAAAGAGCGCTCCAAGCTTCACTGAAACCACAACTTTAAACCAAGGACATATTTTGGAAAGCAAAGCACATTGTGGTTGTAAGAACCTCTCCAGAATTGTACGAGGATTAAAGGTTTGTCATAGGTTTCAGGTTAGGAAGTTTAACCACAGGCTACAGAGCTCAGCCTGATCATCATGGTGGTATGAACGCCGCATACACTGTGTATCTTTTGAACATAAATGATGTGGATTGCAGCTGTCATTGGTTAATGATGTCCCCTTGAGTCAGTTGTTGCTGGTTTAGCGTTTTAAACTTTATATCAGGAGAATGGAGTGAATGTCATGATGCTCAAATGCTAGTGTCCCAGCCTAAAGTGTACCCTGCTCACTGGTCCTTGAGCACGCCATAATTTATAAAAATTAACGTCGTGTTGTATTCAGTAAGACTCGAAACTAGCAACTGAGACCCGAAACTCATCAGAAGTGTTTGCTGAGGTCAAAGAGCGAGAAAGGTGAGGACTGTTTTCCAAGAGACGTCTATGCATTGGGGCTGCTTTTTGCAACTAGAGGAGTCGCCCTCTGCTGGCCAATAGAAACAGGCTTGAGGCACTTCTGCATGCACTTTTACATCCAAACATCCAGAATCCAAATCCAGGTCTACAGTCTGTAAATTGAACCTAAGCTGTGACAATGTTGTGTTGTGGCAGTCAAAGCATTCAAGTGTGTGTGTGTGTGTGTGTGTGTGTGTGTGTGTGTGTGTGTGTGTGTGTGTATAGGAGCAGCGTCTACTGATAATCCTGAGTAACTGCCAGTACCTCGAGAGACACACATTCCTGAACCTGGCCCATCACTTTGAGAAACATAGCTTCACGGGGACAGAGAAGATCACACGGGTCAGTATCAACACTTCTAATCTGCAACTGTGCTTTGAAAAAAAGACTTCACACAAAGGAAGGAGCGCTCAGTGTTGTTGGCGAGAAATGCGTTGCGGTGTCATTAACAACAAAGCTGTCCCCTGGTCTCTTCTAAGCAGAGCGATGACTCTTCTTTAAAAGAAAAATACAACAGAAAAAATAAAGGTCGTGGTCTTGGAAGCTCAGTTCACTGTCACCCTAGTTTTTTTTTTCTTTCACACGTACACACTCATCCAGCTGCACACAATGACTAATGACTGAATCACAAAGCAAAGAAGCATTCTGTTGGTTTTCCAGTAAAAACAGTTTACAGCCATTTTCTTTGAAATATCATTTTTAAACCGATTCTCATGTGTCATTTATATTTAGATACGTATGGGTGACAGTTTGTCTAGATTGTAATCTTCAAATGTTAAAATAGCTGCAAAAGCAAATCTGAAAAATAAGAATTCCCACACAACACATCTGCCACACAGCTGCCGCCTCATGTAATCATACTGTAAATAGTTAGAAATGCAATAAACTCTCAATGAATTCATGTAAACTTGAGAAGTCACTGATATATGCACAATCTAAATTATTCATGCAGTTCATGAAGGATACAGGATTTCAACATGGACTGCAAAGTAAAATTACTCACAGCTTCCACACTCCATAATAAAGCCTTTAACGCCACAGCCTGCAGTTTAAAACAATAGGCATGGAAATCAGAAACTTCACTGTTATGTGTTGATGTAAAGGAGAATCATGCATCCTGTTACAGCAGGTTTTAAAGTGTTTCTTTTGTTGTGTGACTTTTTAATGTTTTCAAAAGTAAAGCCATGAGATAGGCAACATCACTGGCTATGGTAGTTAAATATTGATGAAGCTCTTGAGATGCTTTTACATCGGTGTTCCTCACTGTTTCAATAAAACATATCCACCACAGAGACAGAGAAAACTTTGAGCAAAAGCCTTGTTTTATTTGTAACGAGTGAGCAACAACTCCAGTGAAGAGTAGCCACAATTCTGAGCACCTATGAGCAGTCTGGATCGGAGAAGGTGAGCATGAATCCTTGAGGAGTAGGTTTCATCTTATTTCAGACTGGAAGTGTGGGTTTGTGAGATAAAATGCTATAAAGCACTGGTTATCTCTGTTTATGGGGAATTTTCTAATGCACATGTAACTTTAGGCGTCTGTATGCATTCAGACCACTGTTAAACTGATGCATACGGCTCACAAGACAACCTTGGCAAGATTGTCATCGTAACTTAAAGTAAAAGGCAACAGGAGACACTGACATCTTCACGTTATCAACGTTTTAGTGTTAATGTTAGAACCTGCTCACAGAGATGGAATCAGGTTTCTCTGCTCGCAGCTCTGAAGCTAAAATTACAGGCATGTCAATAAGCTAACACAGCAAAGATTCAGCTAATCTGTACAACTAAGATAAAAATGCTGCATTAAAATCCAAACAAGTAGTGCGTCATTGCAAAGAACGCTGAGTAAATAGTGTATTATAATATGGATCTCTTGTTATTGTGTTGTGCATGTCTAATGATGTGTGGATTGGGGATAGAGAATCTGTTACCTAGTATCTAATCATTGCAGTAACATCGTGTGTTCTTGACCTGCCAGGTAAGCGTGGACGCAGTACGGGGGCTGGACCGGAAACTCTTTGAAGCCTACATTGAGAGACGAGCTGATCCGATCGCAGGCTCCCTGGAGCCCGGCATCTACGCTGGCTATTTTGATTGGAGAGACTGCCAAACACCTACAGGTACCCAGTTACCCTGCGCTGATAAAACAGAAGGAAATCACCGTCAGCAACCACTAACTGACCCTGGTAGAATCATATTTAAGCCCCTAGCAGGGCTGTGGGATGACAGCTCAGAGTCTCTCGTGTCTAATCTTTGTAGCTGTGGTTCACATGTGTCATGTGTAAAGTACGGCTCTTTGATGACTTACTGTAAACACCACTAACATCATTTAATCAGTCTTCCCAAGGCGCTCATGGCCTTTGTGTCTAGCTGTAGGTGTGCAGCGATATGTGTGTACACTTGAGTTGTAGCTTGACTTTTTTCGCTCACGCAGTGCACCCCAAACCCAGGTGAAACTTGACTGTGAATGTGTGGTCTACCTTAGTACAGGATGTGAAGCAACATGTCAGACTGTGTGAGAGCTGCGCGAGTCGTCTCAGGTGGGCAGCAGTTCATAGCACGGCGCTTAATCTTGATGAAAAGTTGTGAGCGTTGATCTGGTTTGTCGCCTGTGAGTTTGTGTGTTTGGACTACATGTGAAAGAGGAACATTTTGGACAGAAAACCACAGTTCTAGGATATGATACTTTCACTTGGTGCATTTTTTTGTGTGGGATTCAAGTTTGTGTGTGGGGTGCTGCAAAGCATTAAGAATCCGGTTTCAGTACTTTCTTTCTGTTTTTGCCTTTGACTGTTTCACCGTCAACGTAATGTTATATTTTGAAGCTTCCACACAGCACACTAACTCATCTGCCCCTTATCCTCCTCACAGACGAGGGAAATTAAATAATGGAAAACGTTGCACTGGCACAGTGTTAGCTTGGCTAATAATGAATCCTGTTGGCACATTTCTATCAGAAATCCAGATGGACTGTTAATCAAACAGCCACTTGGCTCTGCTGTGGGTGGGGCTGTGATCTTAGAGAAACATGGTTTTGCAGTCTTGTTGAGCTGCTACAGGTTCTGGTGAAAACGACTCTGCCCTGAATTTTCAAATAAAGAGAGAAAGATGAGTTTTCAATAGTCTGTTCTGCCAGAGATATAGTGTTAGAATTGCAGATGTTCATCTAAACATGGCCAGAGTTTCAAATAACAAGGTCAACAGTATGTACAAATGCTCAGGCTCACACTGCTGAACATGCTGTCTCACATTTTCTTTTTTTTTACTGTCGCTCTATATGATGTCAGTGAGAACAGATATCCCAAGCACACAGATGTGGCTGTGAAGCCCCACCCACCTGCTGGTTAAACCTTTTGTTTATGAGGGGCAACCAATCTGAAGAAAGCTGGCATAAATTGAGGGGGAGAAAGCTAAAAGTGGGGTTAAACTGAGGAAACTGTGGCCAAGTATAAGATGTATAGTTAAGATGAAATATACATATAAGATATAAGAAGCTGTAAATAAACAAAACAGATTCACTTTCCTTTCATGGCTAATTGTTACATGTCTGATGTTTTGCTTTTTATCTGGATCTTTGTTTGTTCACTTTGTGCCTTCTTCTTTCACAGGTGTAAGGAACTACCTGAAGGAGGCTCTGGTCAATATTATTGCAGTTCATGCCGAGGTGCTTGAATGCCTTTAAAACTCATCACTCATTTGTCAGACACTGCTTCTACTAGGTGCTTTTGCCACCTCGTCCCCCATCGTGACGTTTTTTTTTCTTTCTTTCTGTGTCAGGTGTTCACAGTCTCGAAGGATCTGGTTCCTCGGGTTTTGTCTAGAATCGTTGAGTCCGTTGCGGATGAAATGTGCCGTCTTATGCAGTGTGTGTCCTTCTTCAGCAAAAACGGAGCCCTACAGGTAGGTACACACTCACACGCACATACCCGCAGTCGCAGAGCAGTTTCTCACTCATAGTAGGACCCTGACTCATAAGTCGACCACCGCACTTGGGGGGAATTACCTGTCATTTTTGATAAAGCCATATTTCAGTTCAAGGTACCATCTGGTGTCAGTTGATGATGATTACATGATTACATCTCCGTTGTTGCCCTTTTTCTGTAAACCCCCATACAGGCTCGACTTGAACTGTGTGCTCTGAGAGATGCTATAGCCACATACCTAAACGCCGACAGCAAGTAAGTGCGACAAATACAGATCCCCACAGTGGCAGAGACAGGAAGTCCCACATATGTGCCCAGTGATTTATGGCTGTGGATGTCACGGACATAAATCTTAGCAGTCACACATCCCTCACTACAATCCCTATTTATGTTAGTTGGAGGGTTTTGGAAAGGAAGTGAAAGTAATCTGGTTCTGTTGTGTGCATGTACTGTGATGTGCGCCTCTGTGTGTGTGTTTGAGTGCGCGTGTATGTTCATGTATGGCAGGTTAGTGTGCCCGCATACACACACAGACCCATCTTGAACTGTGTTTTCTAGTTCTCTATCGTTCATAAATGGGTTCCTTTATGTGACATTTTTAACTAAGCTTCTCATTTTCAGCGCCAGCTTCAAACTGGCTTTGGAGTCTCTGCCTCAGTTACACAGCGGCGCCGATAAGAAGTGAGTCTGATTCCGGTATATGTTACTAATTGGAGGGACTGTGACCTTTTGGCGTTTCCTTTGTGTCTTTGAGATTAATCTTTAATTTTAATATTATCTGCAGGTTACTGGAAGAGCTGCTGAACAAGTTTAAGAGCAGCATGCAGCTCCAGCTCACCTGCTTCCATGCCTCCTCTGTCCAGCCCATCAAGAGATAAATCTCATCCACTCCACCACCCAAAACAGAAGTCTGTGTCTTATCTATTAGCTAATGAACTTTGCCTGTATCTCTTCGGTTATCACTTTTTTGTTTACTCATCACTTTCAATTTCTGCTTTACTCGATTAAACACAAGTGTGTATTCATCTAATCTCGAAGACACTAAATGAGTCGATTTCATTGTTACTGTGCAGGACAGTCCCTGTTACGTTGGGTATGCTAATTATGTACGGCCACTCACGTACTGACAAGTAGTAAGTGAGTGGCTAATGTGCTTGTTTCTAGAAAGTTCAGGAACAGTCTGTCAGTGGGATGTGGAGCTGCAGACTCTGAATGAAATGTGTGTCAAAGTAACAAGATTTTTTTAAATGATGATGATGACAACAAGATGGTTTTCATGTACTGTGCCACCTGTATTGCTCAGTAAGTTAACTAAACATCAGCCTTCAGCTAGAGCTGCAAAATCTCAGTCTGTGAGCTACATGGAACTGGATCAGATCCTGATCCTGTCAGGATTTTTAGGCATGGTTGATAGTTTGTTTTTTGAAAGCATTGTACTGCTTTAATCCTTTTCATGCAGCCTTATTGTCCCATCACATTTCATTGAAATCCAGCATGTTTGTCAGTAAGCTTCATCTGTGGAAACCACACTGATGTAACTGTGAGTCAGTTATATTGATGCTTTTCTTCTAATAAAACACCATCATTGGAATTTACCATCAA
Source organism: Aulonocara stuartgranti (assembly GCF_965226115.1). Classification (NCBI taxonomy): domain Eukaryota; kingdom Metazoa; phylum Chordata; class Actinopteri; order Cichliformes; family Cichlidae; genus Aulonocara; species Aulonocara stuartgranti. The sequence goes on from NC_138953.1 coordinate 13,378,171, forward strand.
CTCATTTTTTTCTCACCTCATGAGACATTAATAAAAAAATGCTTCTTTAAGACTGCAGTAAATTCTTTTGTATTACCCTGCCAAAAACCCAGTAATACACGAATGCTTGATTTAACATGTGTTTTAAAGAGGGTGTACTAAACAGCTTTATTTAACTATGTATAAACACAGAACCTGCATGTGGCACCATATACATAGATTCGTACAAGCTAGTGGGATTCAGTGGGTTGTAGAACCACCTTGAGAAGCAAAAACTTGATATTTTCTGCGTAGCTTTATCAGTGTCTCATATCATTTTGGAGGAAATTTGCTGCACTCTTCTTCCTAACATTGCTTCAGTTCATTGATATCTGTTTACGCACAGCACTCTTAAGGTGAAAGCATTACAGTAAGGTTGAGGTCTGGACTTTTGTGTTTCATTGTAACACCATGATTGATTCCTTTTTCAGTCATTTAGAATACTTTTTGTGCACAGAGTTCTTGGTTGACTCAGTTTCTGCAAGGTACCTGGGTCCTGTGGCTGCAAAGCAAAACAAATCCAAATCAACACCCCTGCACCACTCGGATTTGACAGTTGGTATGAGGTGTTTGGTTTTCACTAAACATGGTGTTGTGCATTATGGCCCAACACCACCACTTTGGTCTCATCTGTCCAACATTTTTCCACAAGTCTTGATGCAATTTTGCAAACCTTTCTTCACAAGCACAAGAACCTCACGTTTAAGCCGTATATTCGGTTTTGTCATAAACGGCAACCAAATACACAGCGACTTAGGTCTGACACAACAGACAATCAGTTATAAAACATTTATTTTGAATTGTCAGAATGATGTCACTCATTGTATAAAAGGAAACAACTTTAACAACTGGTGAAATACATGTCTATATACATCGTGCTTACCTTATGCAAGGGCTAAAATCATGAAATTCATGCAAAGTTTACATGAGAATGTACAAGAGCTTTCATGTCTTTAATTCGTCTGACCAGACTGACCAGTTCCTTTTTTCAACAATGTCTTTATTAGTGTTTTAAGTAATGACAAAATGAGAACAGAAATGCAAGCTACACCTCTACAGATGCATGGACACTAGCAAGTGCGGCAAAAAAGGCTAAACTCACATGTAAATGTTCCTTTAAAAGGTGACCAAGCATGCAGACATGTTTTACAACTGACTTCATAAAAGCTGTTGTAAACTTTGCCCTTTTTTTTCTTTCTAAAAATAGAATAGTCTAAGGAACATTATTCTTTCTTTATTTAATCTTTGTTCTGTGTTTGTAGGAGGTAAAGTAAAATACCCTTACTGGCCACTATATAATGTTTTAAGGTTTCTTAACCAATGCCATGCCTTGTCTGCCGTATTGAATGTGATACAACTACTGGGTGCTAAGGATAAGTTTGTATTCCCCAACTGGTTTGCAGTGGTTCCTGAACGTTGCTGGGTGAAAGTGGTTGCAAAGAAGCTGCGCCACTAAAAAAAACCCCTAGCGTTTGCTATTGCTAGCAGATTGCCTGTAGTTGGTCTGCAAACATTTGCTAACTACTAGTTGAGTGGCAGTTTGCTTGCCTTCAAAGTTGTGCCCCAACACAATTAAAAAGGCACAGCTTTTATTTTGAAGGCAAACAGTCTATATTTATTGTTTTTGTTGCACTTTTCACAGTTTAACTACAGCTCAGAGAGCAGCTGGGCAGGGTTTGTCACAAGTCCATCATTTCCATTTAAAAGACAGCTGCAGCAATATGCTAGCAACTTAACTAATCACAAGGGGTCTTTTATGAACTGATTAGGAAATACCCATTTTCCTTTGCAACAGGTGGGTTGTTAGAGAAAACAAATGGGAGTTCGCAGACTGCCATCAATCTCTAGCAACTAACCAGTCAATGAATACTCTGCCTCACCACCCCAACTGGTTGTTGCCAAATGATCAAAGACCAGTCTCTAAGCGTTTGTGACTGGGACCTTATTAGTTTGACCCAACAGTGTCTCCGTGATTGTCCAAAAGTGGTCTGCAAGTTATCACATGGTTAGTTGTCAGACATCTGCAATATCTCCATATCTGCTGTGCAGGATTTTCCCACTCAAACATCTCTAGGGTTTAGAGGGAATGGTTAAAAAAGAGAAAATGTCAATGTCAGAGCTCATTACAACCAAGGAGTGAATGAAGAAGCACATCTCTGAATGCACAACACATTAAACCTTAAAGCAGATGGGCTACAGCAGTGAAGATAACTGAATGCCACACCTGTGGGCTAACAACAGGAAACTAAGGCTACAGTTTGCAGAAGTTTACCAAAATTAGATAACTGAAGATCAGAAAATCATCTCAATTACTTCTGCAACATTCACAGAATTTGTCCTATATAACATCAAACTTGGATCTACTCTATTTTGTATCAGCGGTTTCTTGGTGCACACTGAGCCCCTCAATACTACCTGAGCATTGCTTAAATGCTACAGTCTGCCTGAATGTTGCTGCTTAACATGTCCATGTCTTCTTCTAGCAAGATAACATGCAATGGCACAAAGCATTGAGGCAATTCTGAAGGCTACTGCAAAGTGTCTCTATAGACAGTTCTCTATTCAGAATAAACCTCCACTGAAGTTCTTCAAAGATAACATCAAGCGTTGGAAGGTGCAAAATCTTTCCACTTAATTGTAGGTCTGTGAGAATGAAGGGACTTAACCTTGATTTTAACCTCAAGAGTTCATGCAATATTTTTGTTAAAACCCCCTGAGTAAAAGCTGAAAGTTTGCACATTAATCACATCTTGGTTTTGTCATTTCGATCCACTGTGGTTGGGTATAGAAACAAAATTGTGACAACTATGCTTCTGTAAGACAAGTATTTCTGAATCAGTCGGTATTGATACTCTCAATGTAAAACAACTAAAAGCACTGCAAGGGAGGACTTGATTGCAAAAAGCAGCTTGCTGAGCAATTGTTGGCTTGGAGATGAGATTGTAAGGGTGTGACTGATATTTTTGGTCCAAACGTGATGTATGGTGACTGTTCGACTATAGTCGTTAAACTTATCTGCAGTCCAAATGTCACGCTCAGTAGTGGAAATTCTAACGAAGGCACACTTGCAGACAGTTGGTTTGTTTGCACCATGGCTCAGTAGCGGGTTTAGCTATTCATCTCTGGAGTTGCAGCTCACCAGTTCACTCATTCTGTCTGGCATGTCAGCATCTAGCTGTCAGGGAGGAGCATGAACACAGGGTGTATGCAGGGTGGGGACGGAGTGGGCCGTTACTCGGGGCAGCGAGCAGAAGACACAGATCCCAGAGGAAGAGAGCGACAACAGAAAGTGTGGTTCTGTGTGGGTGTAGGGACCTAAGCGAGCAGTTGTGGTAGGTCTAGTCGCCCGGGCAGACACGCCCACAGCTCACATGAGAAAGTTTGACGAGACACAAAGGGTTAACTGAGGACACTGTCGAGATCTGCTGTTGTGTTTTCTAGCAGGAGATGACCCATTAAATTTCAGCTTTTGAATGTACAAACCACACCTGTGCATTTCTGTCTACGTTCATCGACCTCAGACTTTTTCTCTGACTTGGTTTCCCATCTACAAGTAGGGGAAAGCCATAGAGAGCAGGCAAGAGTTGTTTTGATTCTCTGCGTTCTAAACTTAGCACTCTGCCTCCCACGGATTCATTCACAAAATAAGTTCAAAACCCCAAAGCCTTATCCGCTCTCCACCAGCTCTGTTTACAGTAACAGAGGTGAGAAAGGGGAGTTTTTTCTCTTTCTTTTTTATTTCTATTCACCAGTATTCTGTTCCATTCTGGAGACAATATGACAAGACCTGCTTTAAAAAAACAACAAAAACATTTTTGATCTGCAGTTTTCTTTGCTGTGAGTGGGTAAATAAAAGGATGGAGAAATTTGACACATCACAGAAAAGTTGTCCCCTCGATTGCACCTGTTTTTAAGACAGATGTTTTACAGCTGAGCTCAAAAGAAGAAAACATTTTATAGAAGTGGCCAAGATTAGTAAGAAGCAGAAAAACACTGGAACAAGACTGGAAAAGTGTGGCATTTAGACATGTCCTACTTTTTGATTTGTTTTTGTTCCAGGTAATAAGATGCTGTAGCTATTGTGATTGACATCATGATGTTGGCCTATGTACTGTACATAATTTTATATATAATGTGATGTGATACTTTAGCCCCGCCACAAAACCTTTCACTGATTACAACCTCCATCGATTCTATGTTAGGATGGTGTGTAAAATGTGATGGGAACTTTAGCAGTCTGGACTGTTTTTGCAACAAATGCTGTGCAGAATACATGTAAGTTGTTGTATATATGGTCTTGCTGAAACAGAGATATGTTTGACCGCTAGAGTTTGGACAAAGTTGATCGTGCAACAGGACAATGATCTCAAGCGCACCAGTTAATCTACAACAGAATAGCTGCAAAAGAAAATCAAGGCGTCGCAATGGCTTAAAGGCCAGACCGCCACCTGACTGAAATGCTGTGATGGGACCTGTGCATAAACAAATGCCCGCAAATCCCGATGATGTGTAGTAAAGAAGAGTTTCACAAAATTCCTCCATAATGATTTGAAAGATAACCAACAGTGACTTTGCAATTAACTGATGCATCTTTTGCTGATACATTTTTAAAAAATATTGAAATCAGTTAAAATTGCATCAATTAAACTGAACTATAATATCTTTGGATTTTAGGAGAAAAAAAAAGATGCAATCAAAAAGATTGAGTCCAAAGCCGTGTAATTACCCACCCTGCCCTTCCTGCTGAAAAGGCATTTTGTTTTCAAAGTAAGCTTTCTGAGTTGTTTTTAACCTCAAACTAATGACATCTTCCTTTCTTCCTTGCTCTTCTTCAAAAATATTTTGTGGCAGTTACAGAAATGTTGTTGTTGTGGGGTTTTATGGTTGTTTTCCATGAAAGTGGAAACAGACTGTAATCTATGAGCAGAAACCAGGAAGGCTCTCTCGAGCGCTGCACGGAAAACCAACCTCTTCCTCTCTCTCCGCCCCTCTTGATGTCATCATATTGTTTGTGATAACCAAGTGTTTGATTAACCAGTCACATCCTGCATCTGAACCACATTTCCTGTTCAGACGCTCACGCGTAGTGCTGATGTTACCATAGAGCTCACACAGTTATGAAGAGATCTTGTCACTTGTTACGTTTTTAGTCATTTATTTATTTATTTTTGAAGGAAATGACACTTTAAAAACAACAACAACAAATGTTCACTTTAACCCTTTCTCAGATCTGCTATATAACAGTCACATTTAACATCACTATTTGATATAAAATTGAGTTTAAAAAGCTTATCTAAAATCAGCTCCCTGAGTTGCTCTCTCTCTCTCTCACACACACACATACATAAACACAGCCAGGCACAAGACTCCATTCATAATTTACTAAATGATGGTGATAGTGTCTCCTAACAGAAATGTATTTACAAGGAAAAATGTTTTTAAAAATTAACTAAAAAATACAAAAGCTCTTTTGCTTCACTTTCTTGCAGACAGTCAAATGAAGAAGTATGATAACAGACAGTTGAATACAAAAACAACAACATCAAACTGGAGCCAGTAGCTCCTTAGCTAGCAGGGGCTAGCTATGGTTTTGGTTATTAGCTTATATTAGCTTATATTACCTTAGCACAAAGTCTGAAAATTCTTCCATAGTTTTGTCCAGATATAAAATTAGATTCTTGAGTTTAATTTTTTGAAAATTATGGGCCAGATTTACTAAATGTGACAAAATAGCACATGTGCACAATCTCCAAATAGACACCTCATTGGTGTGGTTAGTTTTACAGGTGATTTACAATTGTTGTGCTCTTCTCTGAACATAGCTGCAGTTTCTGCGCTAAATAACATGTTTACTGGTTTTCATTAGAAAGTAACAGAAGGTACATTTGGTAATTTTCAAACTGTTTCTCTTATTTTTTTTCCTAGTCTATAACTAAGCCAAGCTAGGCTAATCTTAGCTAACCAGCTACTAGTTGTTGCCTGGATTGGAGTGGTTTGTGAATGCTAGAGATCTAATATAACTATTGGCATAGAAAGTGATTAGGTTCATTTGCTAATTTTTTTTAAGGCACAAAACTTTCACTCACAGTTTTCTATGATACAATCACCTCAGCTGTCAGTTTCATTTGCATAGTAAGCACATAGACAGTACAAAAATACGACCTCTGGGTCTGAAAAAATGAAGCTAATGCGCCAAGTACCTTAAACTTGCATTCTATCTGAAAGGTACCAGATGGCAATACTTGCGACTGCAAAAAGACTTCCTATTATATCAAAGTCTTTGGGAAAATTGCTTTCTGTCTTGACCTCTGGAAACACTTTCCTGATGTGTTTATGGTCCTAGTCACTTATTTTGGTTCACATTGAATAAAAAACATGAAATTTTTTTAGAAATCTTGATCACTAGGTTTAAAATGGTATGCTCATTGGCTAACAGCTTATAAGTGACAAGTCGTTAGCAAACCAAACTAGCGATAATGAAAATGTTCATCGCGAGGCTTCAAAATGGAACTTTAAAAACCGGTGGATGACATCTCAATCATCTTTAATACTTTAACACCTTCATTTTTAATACTGTCTACGAGTAAGCATCAAAATACTCATTATGCCCAAAAGAATACAAAAAGGGAAAAAATAACACTGCATTTTTGACTTAAGACACACACACACACACACACACAGATACAAAAACCATACAGGGCAGATGGTTGCTGACTTAATGTCCATCAATTTTTGTATACCACTGTCCACTTTGTCCACATCTCAGAGTTTTCTTGCCTGTCGTGTAAAATGTCATCGTGACATTTCCAACAGTCACTTAAACCCGCAAAGTTCACTCCTGCAGGCTGCTGCTGTGGTGATGTGTGATGGCCCTCTGGTAGTCCTCGGAGGCATTTATGTGCTCTGTGACTCCTGGATGCTCATAGCTGCGGTAGTAGTGGCTGCCCGGCTGCTGGGCATAGTACAGGAGCTGCCTGGTGAACAGAGGCTCTACCTGCAACACATGAGAGCCAAGGAGGTCAGCAAAATCCATTCAGCATAGCACTATTTATTTATTTATTTATTTTTACCCCCAAAAAAAGTGAAAAAGTAGTTGGTATTTTTGCCAAACTCAATTAAAAAAAGAAAAAATTCAATACACCCTTTCATTTTTCATTTAGGGCAGGGGTGGGAAACTCCAGGCCTCAGGGGCCGGTGTTCTGCAGGTTTGATCCAACACAGCTGATATAAATGACTCAATGGCCTCCTCAATATGTCTTGAAGGTCTCCAGAGGCCTGGTAATGAACTAATCATTTGATTCAGGTGTGTTGACCCAGGGTGATATCTAAAACCTGCAGGACACCGGCCCTTAAGGCCTAGAGTTGGACACCCCTGATTTAGGATGTTAGAGTTTGGGATATATTGAAGCCTTCTGTTGCAGTTCTGTGACACACTCCCAAGCTGTTTGGTTTTTGATAGTTTATTATTTATGGGCGTTTGACTGTTGACAGAGATCCAGGAAGGTTGATTCGCTATTTCAACTTTCCCAGCTTTGTTTTATGAAACCATTTTGAGAAGTCAAACTAGAGAAGGGCAAACCATTCCTAGTTTGGTTAAAGCTCAGCTACGTGGTTAGTTTGATTGAAAGTGTGTCAAAAATCTGTAGCTAAAAGGCACGAACCTTCACTTGGCTCATCCATTTTCACTTTATATAGAAATCAGAGTCTCGGGAGGGTGACAGTGGAACCAGGCTGGCCCTGAATCTCAGTGCGACTTATTTAGAAACCAAATTTTGTTATGAAACACTGTCAACGCTATGACTATGAACAAGGTCCTACAGACTTTCAAATCTTAGGTTTAAACTTTCAAATCCTATTTTTCACTTTTCAGCCCATACTTTAAAGTTTCAGCACTCTACTTTGAACCTTTCAAATCTTAGTTTTGATTTTAAGAACACCAGTTCGAACTTATTGTCAGCTTCCCAGTAAATATTAGGCTTCACTGATCCTCATAAACAAAATGAGAAAAAAATGAAAGATCTCTGGATCATAATCAGTGGTTAAACTCGGGGGCAGCAGTCACCTGCACAGTGAGGGTCCTTCTTTGTCTCTGTGGGTCCAGACACTCATCTCCGAAACACAGGAGGACCTGGAAGCGGGACGGCGGCCTTAGCCCGTAGCTCTGAATCTCTGCAAGTAGGCAAAAGGACAAAAATGCATCAGTAACAGCTCTGACACCTAAAACACATCAGAATTGATGATTTCAAGCGAATTTCACTTGAAGTGGTGTGACATTTAGAGTGATTCGAATGGAAAGTCCTGGTCACACCATGTATGCAAATACAATTAGCTGTCACAGCTGGAGCTGCTTAGCATGTGGGCGGGATGATGTGGCTGTGTAGACTTCATGTGACTCTCGGCTTATCATAAAATACTTCTTTAAGAAATTATTCTTGGCTGGCACAGTATGTCATGAAGTGACTTCCAGAAAATCAGCTGAGTAATGAGTCTCAGTTTGTTCTACTGCTAATTACATTTAGTGGATTTAGTTTTGAGTTGAGGTGGAGAGTTCTTGACTGAAATCCAAATTTTAGACCAGTTGGTGTTAGTCTTTCTATGTACAGCAAGGTGCCAGCTGGTATGAGTTCTTAAGTGAATCAATCAGATTAAAACATATCAACCAAGCTCTGTCCAGTACACCATGCTGATGATTAAGATACAGGTCAGGGACTTGGTGAATTAGGCATGGCACCATAGATAGGCCTTCATTTAAAAGAATAGTAACATACTAACCCAAAAAAGTGAGAACTTTTTAGTCTTTCGAGCACAAGTGATTGTTGATCAAAGATCCTGAGCTGATTTGAGTTTGTGTCCTCTCACCTGTGAGGTAGTCCTGCGTGTGGAGCAGTTTACAGGTGACGTCTCTCTCCAGCTTGTTGGGTTTGTCTCCGTACGGCGACGGGCCTCCCTGCCAGTACACCCTGCTCTGGCACAGCCTCCGGGCATAGAGCCCATCTGCTCGCATCCACAGCAACACTCCCCTCTCGAGGCTGGCTGGTGGACTCGGAGGACACTCGTCTGGCCTCCTCTGGGATGATAGGCTGTCAACAGGCAGGGGCACCAACTCATGACCTCCAGGCGTCAGGTAGTGCTTATCTGGGTTGCAAGGAGTGATATGGCAGCCATCCGGGCTGGAAGTGGTCACCTCTCTCACCAGAGAGTCCCGGAAATATACGGATACGTGCAGACGGAAGTCTAGAGGAGGACACAGGTAGAAGTTAGCTGAAATTTCTTTTTTTTTAAACTCTTTTATGGACTGTCTTTGTTTTATTTTTTAAAAATGAAGCACGTAAGGTTTTCAATGTTCACCACAGCCCAAAGTCGCAGGGTGCTGCTGTATATTATTATTTCAGCGTTCTACATGCTGCTATGTCTTGTACTTCTATAGGAGCGTTCTGCTGAATCTGACAGCAATCTGCATTTTTTTTGGAAATGGTTTTCTGTGTATTGTTTATATGATCAAAATAAACACAAGCAAGAACGATTTGCATCAGATACAAAATTCCTTCACATGTCACTAAAACTAGACCAAAAAACAAAGCTAGTTTGAACACGCTCGGTCGTCAGCTTTGATTAAAGTTGCGTTCCTTTTTTTCCAGCCTCTAGGGGGCAGAGTAAATATTCAAAATTAGCCGCATGTCTATTGAATCAAGCTACCAGCTTTACCTAAAAATAAATACATTTTAGATTATAGCCACCTCATGAAATTCCACTGATAGCGGCTCTGTAGTTGCTAGATATTTAACTTTATTATTAAATTTGGTGCTGATTTTCTGTCTGCTGTTTGTTATGGACAGTCAGAGTACAGTTAATAAAAATGGCAGCCTGCAGCATGATACAGATCCATACACTAAATGCAAGAACTGAAATTAAACTGCACTGAATAAAGCCAAGGAACAAAGTCTCAGGTGAAATTAGTAGTTTTCTGACTTCTGCACAGCATTACGCAGTTTCAACCTAATTGTACCTTTAAATGCTAAAATCTGTGTCATACTGTGACATTTTCAGCTGTTTTGAGCTTATGTAAATATGCATTTGCTGCTTGTTCTATGTAGATGGATTTTTGCTTTTTTTTAAAAAAAATAGGACCTTAAGTTTAATTCTCAGCAGAGGATTCTGGTGAGAGTTCCTGATTTTATAGCGTGAGGGGAAAAAGTGAACTGAAAGTATTCGTGTACCTGAAAGTGCCTCTGCTGATCTGATGCTGGCGTCCAGTGTGAAAGGCGAGGGCTGACTCTCAGCTGGACCGTATGAGTAAATTGAGGCTCTTAGCTGGTATCCTGCACACAGAACAAACTATGTAGGCAATGCTAAAACTGATAACAATGCTTTTATTTTGCACGCTAAATAATAAGCCGTGTACCATTTTCCATGGATGAGCCCTGCCACGGCAGGGTGCGGGGCGGACAAGGACACTGAGTGAAGGGCAGCTCGGGCAGAGAGGCCTGCTCCTGACAGTAATCTCTCCAGCCGCATTCTGGACTCGCCATGTACTGTGGCATCTATAGAGAGGAAAGCAGTTAGCTGAGTGCACATCTTTGATCATAAGATACCAACAAACAGTCTTTGCATGATGCTTTTGTAATACATTACTCTTTAGTAGGCTTATAAGGACTTTTTTGCAACTTGTTTTATATGACCACTGCAGAATTCTTTCTTCATCCATAGATTTTTGCTTAAGCTAGTGATAAAATCCTTGCACCATAAACTCTGATTTGTTTTTGCATGAAAAGATAACGCCAACTCGCTGACTCACAAAAATAACTTAAATCAACTTGAGAGGAGAAAGCTGATTTGTTCATTTTGAGTGTGTAGTACTTTAAAAGGATAGGTCACACAGATTAATCAGTGCAGAAAAATCAATTATGGTGAGTAACATCTGAAACTACACCATGTCCGAGAAACTGAGATCTAAGAAATAGACATCACATTACTAAAGTACGGATTTAAAACTAAGCATCTGCAGCCTTTGTAGACGTGTTCCATACTTTATGAAAACAAATGTAAATTATTAAGTAAAGCAGAGCATAACTATACTCTTCATTACCCAGGCAGGAAGTACAGATAACTTTAAATAAACTAGGATAGATAAAGTTAAATGCAACAACATTTAATTTGGTAAATGAGAATTAGCATTTACAGTGTGGCAAAAACATATTTTGCCATAAATTGTGTGCTTTTTTTTTAATCAGTTGCTGCCAAGAAATCTAAAAAGGACCCAAAAACTCCAGAGTTTCTATCAGCCCCTGAAGTCAGCACAAGTCATAGTTGGGGATGCACATCATTACCCTTCACTTGTGTTTGTAAGGTCATCCATGCATGCACAATATGACACTGTCTGTGTCTTCAACCTCCCTAATTCTCTCTGTCTTACTTTAGTCCCGCCCCACTTGTTTCTATGTGCAGGAAAATCACCTGAGTCGGCACAGAGGGGTAGGAGGGATGCATCTGAAAGCTCCCTGGGCTCAGAGGACTGTCCTCCTGTCTGGGCCCTGCATGCGGGAAAGAACATTTTTATTAGAAAAGCGCTCTAGAAAATGTCTGAACACATTTTCTGTCAGTACATTTAGAAAAGTCCACATCGATGCAAGTACTTCAGCATGACTTGAGCTGGTGCTTTGACAGTTTGAGGAGTCAGAGAATTTCCACTTTATGTCTGATACACAACTAATTATCAGATTGTGATCATCTAATAATAATAACTACAATAAAACACATCAGTAAAACCCTTTATCCAGTTTGGTTATTGCCGCTGTAGCCCAATCAGCTTTCAGTATTACTACCAGCTTAATTCATGGTGCAGTAAACTTTTTTCAACGCTTTGTTCGAAGGGGGACTGACTTTTCTTGGCGCCCTCGGGGATGATGCGGTAAACTTTGTAGGGGTCCGAGATGTCCAGCTGGCTCCTGTCCACCAGTTCCTCAAAGTCATTGCTCTTGTTGAGGGCGCAGCGCAGGCGTGTCTTCCATGTCGGCGGGTCGGGTTTGTCGATGCCCTCCCGAAACTTGCCTTTGAACAGCGCCCAGGCCTGCAGACAGGTCCGCGGGGAAATGTTTAGAATACCTCCCTCAAGTTTAGCGCGAGAGAATCACACAGCCTGGCCTCTCCTAACTGCGACTGCACGGCCTGTAGAAGAACATCCTCCCGGTGCTGATAACTAGTTACTAACTCTTCACCAATAATTATAAAATAAAACTTTCGTTTATTTTCGTTAAGTGGCTTCTTTGGAGCACACAGTCATTTTAAAGAAGTTGTTTTGCGTCGCTCTCCCAGTAATGTGTGACTTTTTTTTACAGCATGGTTCAAATATTCTTATATGGAAATAATCGCATCCTAATGTATGGAGCGAATTTCATGAAAGACAGCAAAACCCTTTTTTATATAATGCATCAGAGAATATTCAAACGCTACTAAGACGCCTAATCGAGTTAATTATTTTTACACACATCTTTAACACATATTGCTGTTGTTTTATTCTGAAAGGCGCAGCTCGCTTGTGGCTGGCGGACCCCGGAGGATGCGGGTCTCTTACCTTAAAAAGCGCGGCATCCTCATCCCGGTTGTAGTCCTGTTTCCCGGCGTGTTTCCACGGTATCCTGAAGATGGTCTTCTCGTCGTTCTCCCAAACCAGACCGGGATATTTCCCGCAGTCCACCTGCTCGATGAGCCACTGGCGCAGCTTGCCGTTGCCGCTGCTGCCGGAGCCTCCGTAATCCACGTCGGGGTTCATCTCTGACCAAAAAGACGCACGGGACAACTCCACTGTCTGCTCCTGTAACGTAGTAATATCACACGCTCTCGTGTTTGTGTGTGTTTTGAAAGTAGGCTTGTGTAGGTTTAGTAAAGAATGATTAAGTTAAGTAAAACTACTAAAGGTTAACCCACTGCGCTCCCACGCAGACTAACTTCACTGTGCGCTTCGCAGGCTGATCGAAGCCGTCTTACCTGTGAAACTTGAAAGCCGTCGAGTTTTGATATCAGTCAGGGTCAGAAAGTCCTCATCATTCCGGCGGGCCCGCTTAAATCCACCCAGCCTATGGTGAGCAGAGGGAGGGCGGAGCCGGGATGCTGAGGAGGGTGCACCTGCTGCTTCTGCTAGGCCCGCCTGCTTCCCTCCTGCGAAGCTTATCAGCGCGCACACAGCGGCCGATCTACAGTAATACACTGGGGAAACCCTGCCGGCGTCAACCCGAAGTGTCACACACCCGCACACGTGGAAAATGATAGGATGGAGACGAAAACAATTCTTTGAAATTATAAAGCTTTACGAAAAGTACTCTAGAGTGGTCCAGAGGTAGAAGCGACGCAGAAAAACATCGGCAGCAGTTTTCCCACTGGAAGATTATTCAGAACAGCTGACATAACGCCTCAGACAGGAACACAATACCACATAAGATTATCATTTGCCGTGTCAGAGCTTTAGGAGGCCTGTTAGGAGAATTCGACAGATGATCAATTCTGTAAAAGCAATGCGGTCCAGGAGTCCGAGAAAACATGGTTTTGAAAAGTTCCCACTCATTTCCCCTCAGTATGATTTTCAAAGTGAGTCTGGCTCCTGTGGCAGTTTTGCAGTGCTGCAATAAATATCCATCACTGCTTTCATTACTTAAGTGAACGCAGTGATGTGAGTATAAGACAGATCTAAAAGTGTGTTAGTTACAAACTAACAACTTTCCCCCCTTATTTGCTTTCAGTTTTTCTGGGATAAGTACAAATACTGATGTGTTGCGTAACCTACAACTGTTTAAGGTACTCAGTTTGTATTTTATATGAAATATGAGAGAGAAACGTGCCTAGAGAGTCATTAGTCATTATGCAGCAGACTGGTTCCTGTCAGTCTTATGCTGTCAGCATTAATCAGGGATACACAAACTGTGACATTCTGGGCTGATAACCTGTAGTTATCCTTAAAATTTGTGGATATTTTTAACTTTTTATATGTTTTTTAATTATTCTTATGAACATATTAAATATTTATGAATAGATTTTATTTTTGTATGTTTTGAACATTTAACTCTTGGGACATGTATGTGATGGAACAGATAAATGTCAGCCTCTGATAATGGCCGTTAACCAGGATACCGATATCAGTCTGATACCTGTACACGCCTATTATTAATATATGAATTTACCATCAGTACTGATGCATGAAGCGACATTATAATGTACATTGTAGAGCTTAAGCTCATCTCAGATCGATGTCTTTAATGCTCTCCTACTCTTAATCTCTCTCTCTAATTCAGAAAAGTAAGTACAATTTTGTTCTAATGTCGTGAAGTAGAAATATAAAACTTTGAAAGTAGAATTATGAAGTGATATTAGATAGGTACAAGTACTTATTTGAAGCTTTACCTACTTATCAGCACGAGAACTGAAAGGAACTCATTATGCAAATGCTTCCCATCAGCGTTATACCATAGTTGATCCTAATCTGTAACCGGTTGCCAGGTTACAGAAATCAGTCGTGTTTTTTTTTTTTCTCTGTAGTGTTCATCTTTAAAATGACAACTGTGTGAAAAATGCACATGTGGATGTATGATGCACTTCATCACACGTAATCTCAGTGCTGCTCTACATTTCACATATGGCACTTTTAAACCAACAATATTCAGCCGACAGCTGTAGCTGAACAACTTCTCATGTTGAGATTTTAAATAATTCAAAAATGAGCATATAAAAGTGACCATGTACTGTTATATGTTAAGCCACTTGGGGAGGATTCACGAACACGTTCTAGCTCGTGGACCCCCACTAAAAGCTCTGGGCCCCTTGGTTATTGTAGTTCTGAGTTCCTCTGAGGAGTGGTTTCCACTTTTCAGCTGGTGTCATTTAAATAACTGAAAGAGGCCTGAAGAGGTAGAATTGTGCAATATTTTAAAGGGCAAAGACCTGTGACGCAGAATTTTCTCACCACCAGTTATCTGGTGACCTTTGAGCTGACTGCTACAATGTAGACCACTATATGAAGAAGTCAAAACTAATTCAATTACTGTGCGGTCATAATAATGTCAGAATTTCATCGTCAGCAGAGATACTGTTCTCCACAATATGTGCGATAAACTTCTACTTAAGTCATTTATGACCTTTACCTGGATCTGAATACTGCTTTTATCCAGAAACCAGGTCAAAGATGGATTTTAGTCCCTCGTTTTGTTTCGAAAAGGCTTGAAATAACTAAAAAAAAAGAAGATTAATACATTCCTTTGTTGCATTATTACAATCTAAATATTTTCACTTGATGAGTTAAATGTCATCTCAATGCATGCATAATTAAACAAAATACGAAATGCAAACTAACATGAAAACGTTAACATAAAAACTCTACATATATAACTGCATTTACACAGACTGTGCACATATTAAACTGCACAAATAACATCAAATGAAAAGTTTACATTTAGGAAGAACAGCACAATAGTTAAAAACAGCACATCTGATTTTTTTTTTTTTTACTGTAAAATATAAAATAAAGCGTTCTTTAGCTCTCACACGGTCTCAGAAAGTAATAGTCATTTTTCAAGTACAAGACACAGCATAACATAACTGACGGGGGACGGCGGGGTGGGGGGGTGTACAGGAGGAGTATGTGTTCACACTGTGGACTGTATGTACATATATTTCCTTGGTGTCATGCTTGACTGCCCTTGCATGTTGTTTTGACAGTTAGAGGCAAGGACATGACATGACGAAGGGAACTGAAGACGGTGACATAAAATCCCCCCGTCACATGTCTGCTTAGCCACTCCACGCACACGAGACTGAACTTATCATCCTGACACTGAACTTTTTATGAGACAGGTGTTGCTGACGCAGTGCGAGGTCGGGGGCAAAATGATTTTAAAATGTGCACCCGGTCTCTGTGGGATTAAAGGGCCAATCAGAAGCCCGCTGTCCTCTGCTTCTTAAGTTCAGGTGAGAAATGACTGAAGATGCAGAAATGAGTTTCTTTATTTGCTGCTCGTGGCCAGCGCGGGAGTGATGCTGGTTGTTATGGCATCGCTGGTGCTGGATTTCCGGTTTAAAAGGGCCTCGATCTCCTCATCATCACTGAACGTGCTCTTCCCGTACAGCTCCTTCCACCAAGCTCGATACTGCGGGGAGCAGAGTCAAAGACAATGTCTCTGTTTAAGACAGGCACTGGACACGTTTTACATCGGACAGTCACTTAAAACAACACCTCACTGCTGTATAAAATCAGCTTACAGGCTGCTGATTGCCTTACACGCATCACTGCACAGCTTACAGATGAAACGCTGCGTTATGTTATAAATTTGGATTCAAGAGTACATGCCTGCATGAATGAAGCCAAAAGTAATAAAAATCCACAGACATTAAATACAAACAATATTTCTAATTAAAAATGCAATAATTATAATCATAAAAAATAAGTCATGACTCATCCTTTTCTGTTATTTGTGTAATATTTGAGACTGTATGTACTTTTGTACACCTGCATTAGTGAACTGTTGAAGTATCAGGTTAATTACTATTATTATTCATGACTAATGCACTGTTTTGTATATATTTTATATATATTATTTTAATCATTTGAGGGAACTCATCATAGAGGCGGAGCATCTTCAGTTGTGTTTGTAATAGCAGCACTATTCATTCCTAAGTATTCATTACCACTGTTGCCTTTTATTGTTTTTTTGTGTGTGTGATGTGATTAAAGTGCAGACTTTATTTAAGGCTTTTACATTAACTGTTTATGAATTACAAAGCATTTTATACCCAGTCCTCCCTTTTTTCAGAGACTCAAATATAATTTGACACTAATATAATTTAAAGTATAAGGATTTTTTTTTTAAATACCTTTATGAAAAGCCTTTGCAGCTCATGTCTGCCTGAAGTGTAGAGCACACGGATATGACATCTCCCTGGAGATGCTCTGTTAGGTCTCTACTGCCACACCTTCTGCTGCTGGTTATTTGTAGGTCTTTGCCTTCAGTTTTGTATTTAATAACTGAAAAGCGTGCTCGTTACCCATTTGCACTGTGAAGTGAACTCTATCAACAGTCACATCGATATTAACCACCGTTTAAACTGGCAGCCATATGTGATGTGGTATGTTCTGGATCATGAACTGTTCTTTTTCTTCTCCTGGTTTCATCTCTCCAAAGAATTTTTTTCTATGGCTGGGCAAGTTTTTCAGATGTCTAATCTGTTCTTATTGTTCTTGAGTGTAACAAGTGGTTTGAGCAGATTGTTCATTTGGAAGCTCTTAAAGACCTCACATCCACTGAAATCTGCTGCTTTGCTAATTGTCCAATTACTTTTGAGTCTCTGAAAATGGTGTGATGAGTACAAAAATAACTATAGTTTTCAAAGAATTTGTTTTAATCGCCCTGAATCCGAGCTGAAAGTGTCCACTGTTTATGTTTAAATACAACTTCATGTACGGCACATTTTAGTGCTATTTGAGGTACTTCACAAAAAAAATTAAAAGACTTTAAAGTGAAACGAGCAACATAACTGCACCAAAATGCAGTGCAGTTTACGGAATGCATGCTAATTTGATTTAGGCTGCTGTGAAACTTAACTGAAAAAGGTGAAGCATAACCAAAAACAGAGCTGAGGTATCAGTCGTAGTAGTAGCAGGGCCCAGTCCCACTGACAAGTTTATGAGAGCTTTTCGGCAGACGTTCTGTGCCCTTTATGCACACTTTCAATAAGTCTGCATTTTTGCTGACTTTGCCCACAGCTCATAGCATCTTGACTTAAACAGGGTTACTGAAAAAAGCAGAAAACAAGCATGTGATGAGCAGCCTCCTAAATGTTCAAAAATGCTACATTTATTACACACCTGATTTAGACTTTTTTTTAAAGACTGCTCACAGTGCACATACAGCAGGGGGAGTAATTATTTGACACTTATTTCACTCAGTGATGTGTAAATCAATTCTACCTTTTTTTTAAAAAATGTGTTGATGTTCTGTCTCGGTCCAAAAATTAGAGACTGTTCGTTTCTTTGTAAGCGAATAAACTAAACCAGCAGGGGATCAGTTATTTCATTGTTTCCCCCACTGTAAGCTGGAGTTTTAGGCACATGTGGCCTGGATCCTTGTCAAGCTGAAGAAGTTTAGATTGAGCACTTTTAAAACTTATCCGAACACATCTGACATCCTTATACACAGATATCAGATAATCTTATCTTATCTTATCTCTTATCATTTTATAATACAGTTCTGCAGCTGTTCTATATTTGTTTTTGGACTGAATACTACAACTGCTCCTTTTCCAATAACTGTCCATGTGGGAAATGCTTTTGGGCCCATGTCATGTGACATGAAGGTCATTCCATGCAGGACAGCAGCAGAGTACGGTAATCGTCCAGCAGCTGAATAGGATGAGTAGTCTTCAAACAGCGGCATGCACTGCTCTCGTCACAAAACGGCACCAGCTCTAACAAGAAGAGAGGGTTAAATGGTCCAAGTGGGAGCATAAGGAAAAGTACATGTGAAGCATCTGTTTCTCAGATATGTACTTCTCACACAGGTCCTCATTTAGGAGCTTTACTAACACCCATATAAACCAGACTGGGTTGGCTTTTGAAGGGAGTAGTTCACACTGTTGTATGAAAACGTCAGGTTTTTGTTTTGTTTAGTTTTTTTTGCAATTTCTCATGTCATAGCCTCCAGCTTTTAGACAAAGAATGCTTTGATGAGCGGTATATTGAGACCAGGCTGTACCTGAACTCACAAATTAAACCCACACACTCATCTGTCCAAATGTATTGCATCTTTTAATCCACATAACCGTTTTCAGCTGTCCCAACATAACTGATTTTTTTTCAATGAATAATCAAAAGTGAAATTAATTATGATGACTCACTTCTGTTAGTTCTGTGTTTTCAAACTCCTCCAGCTGCCGCAGGAAGCCCAGGTTGGGCCCCGCACACGGCCTGACTGACCGAACCGCTGCCAGGGACTCTACCCATCCGTGACCCGTCACCGTCATGATGTAGGCCACCACCAGAGTCACGCTGCGGGACACTCCTGCCATGCTGAGAACACAGGCCTTCACAGCTCAGAGCAAGATAATCACCTCATATTCAGATTCTCTGCTTTAGTGTACAAAGAAGTGAAACCCCTTCTGTCCCAAAGCTGTGGTTAAATGCCTGATTTTGCATGTTTGATATGAGAAAAGATGAAAGGTAATGAAATGTGCAATGAAAGCTTTAACCAAAATTTTTGGCAGACAGCTTCTTTTTGGTGCTAGTGATGTGGTTGAAAATGAGAACGGGGTCGATAAAATATGAGGACCTCCGGTCTGCGATCAAACCCAGAGCAAATTCTCATGATTATGAATAAAAATCTTTTAGATCTTAATGTTGAAACTTTTTACAACATCTCTATGCCAAAATACGTAATATAGTCTACCATATATCGTAACTGAATGTTTTTTTAATATGACCAAGTATCATTTCAGATGACATGTAAAACAGGACTGAGGCGTTCCACTCACCAGTGGACGAGGCAGCCTTCTCCTTTCAGTCGGGATTCATGGATGAACATGATGCTGTCTCTGAAGTACTGAATCCTGGTGAAATGAATCACATTCACAAGATATACAACATAGTGAGGATCATGCCTTTCAACCTTAAAACTGGATTATTATTATTTATTATTATTTACCATAGCTGTACAATTTAGTTTGTAGTCGGTAAAGAGATCATGTGTTTAATTATTTAAACCAACCTTTTTAAAAAAGGATGCATTTGGATAAATTTTCTATTTTGCAAGCTGTAATTCATTTCTTTTATTTATAGAAATGGGGCAAAGAGCTCATACATATATGCAGGTTTTATATATATTCAACATTTATTCAAGTACTCACAGGTTTTGCTTGGAATGGTCAGCTGCGGATATACAAAGGTATGTGATGCCCTGTGAGAGAGGGAGCAGCTTCATTAAAGAAGTGAATACTTTAGTGGCAAAAGTTAACATGATAGGAAAAGGCGAGTGCTCAACTATTGAGCAGGGGTCATTTGTTTGAAAACTGGAACTAAACTCACTTCTTGTTTCTCACTTCCTATGGGACAGCCCCTGAAACCTTGCCCCTCTGGCCCTGCCCATGTGGTAGGTCACGACATAACGATGTTTGCTTGTGTTTGTCTCTGTGCTTGTGTGTGTGTGTGTGCTGTGTTGTGCACCTGGCAGCTGATGGTACATGCAGTGGACAGAAACCACCTCGTCCTGGTATGACTGCACCACTGCAAAAACCCCTGAGCCCTCTGGGACAGACCGAGTCCTGGAAGTGCTCCAGACAGGTGAGATTGCACGCACAGAGCCCCGACAAATGCAGACACATTTATAAATACCAATGAAAGTGCCCATATTAAAGACATGCCTAAGGTTCATGAAGGCTAAATTATTATTTCTGATAGAGAGAGTCAGATTATGCAAACGGTTACCGAGAAGTCCTCATATCTTCACACTATCACTCTTATAGCTCATCATGGCCTTGACTCAGTGGTACTGTTTGTAAAATCATGACTACACTCTAAGTCAAAATATATGAAAATTGTGGATAAATGCAGACATTTATTTACTTTACTTGCAAAAGGAATATTTGGGGCTTGGAATTAGTTGCAAAAGATGACCTTTTATTTTGCAGTATGATAATTAGGTTCATATACAGTAAATGGCACATTTAGAGACTTGGCCAGATGTAAATGCGCAGACCACATCATCGTTGCAAATTCTACCTTCCTCTCTCAGGAACCATCACGCTGTCTTCCAAGAAATCAATCAGTCCGCGGTTTGACTGTTAGGTATGCAAATAACCCATCCCATCTGGCCACTTGGTCTAAAACAGACCTGAGTCATCATTTTTGCCTCAAAACTCAAAAAGTTGCATCACACATGATTTTGTATGTTTTAAAAAAAGCAACTGAATAACTGTCATCACAGTTCAGAATGAGTCCGTAGGGCCAGACTTCACTTCAGGCCCAAAACCTTGTAAAAGTTTTGGTGGTTGACCAGTTTGAGTAGTGATACTGTAATACAAGTTGCTGTTTCTCTTCACTGTTCAATGAAACATGCTAACATGGATGGAGAAAGTGTAGAGAAATCGCTGAGCGCTTTTCATGTTCGCTTTCAACAAGAAAAGATGAAAGTTGTGAAAGCGGACACTGAAGATGGCAAGCGGATTCAAGATTTTCAAGAGACAAGTCCCAGTACGAAGCCGACGGGAGGACGTAATGTATTTAATGGGCTCAGATGAGATCAGGAGACTTAAAGTCAAATCATTCAATCTGTAAATAATTACAGGCTTGTACACATCAAAAGTGTGCATCATTTCATAAACTCTGACTCAAGGTATTGTGTATTTACAGAAAGATACCTCAGAAAAACCTCAAAATCAAACTATTTGTTCAGTAAAACTTACATCTTCACACATATTTTATGCTTCAATCTATCCGCTCCTCACATTCACTAACACACACACAAACACACACAAAAACACCTTTCCTGCTGTTTCATACACAAATTGCCACATCTAAATGCAGCACTGAAAAGCCAGAAACTTTTTTTTGCAAAGTTCCACTTTCAAGACTTTCTGGACCTCAAGCTGCTGAGCTAAAAGCATCTCGTGTGAACAATACTGTGCAACATCCACTAACCTTGGCTTGCATCTGCCTCACAGCTGCATCAACTGAAAACAGCATTCAGATTTTCATATATATACTAGAATCCCACACAATATCGAGGACCCACAGTCAATTAGAAAATTGCTTCTCTGGTGAGAACTGGTGAATTCCAGGTCTTATGACTGAATTTAAAAAAAGAAGACAGAAGACACATGTGACTTTCACACTAATTGAAGTGGTCTCTTTCAATAGCCTTTGATAAAGATCTGATGTTGATAATGAATGATCTGATGATCATTCAGCCTTTAAAAACACAAGGTGACCTCAGAAGATTAGAAATGGAACGATTTATTGCTATTAACTGTGTCTGTATGCAGTGTATCATTTCAAAGCATTTATTTAAAACTTGTCCTCTCTTTTCATAAACTTGTTAAGGTAATAACTATATTTGAAGCAGCTCTGTAAACATATTAAGGTGGGAAAGAGGCTCTGGGCTGACAACAATATCTCACAGTTTCAGAATGAGTATTAATCAGCAGGGGGACACAGCAACCACAGTCGTGCTCAGAGGAGCTTATGTACTTTATGGTTGGGTTAATGTTGAGGTCAGGGGGTCGTGCAATCTGATGCAAGACATTAAAAAAGGCCTCACCTCCAGAACGGGCGCAGCTGTATCATGGATGGACAGGATGTGGGTGATGTTGTGCTGAGCCAGCAGCTCCCCGTCTCGAGCATCTGTGGAACGCAAAGAAAATCGAGAAATACACGATACACCCTGCATCCAATCACCAATCACACCGTGTGAGCTCCAAACTAAATAAAGCATCTTCTGCCCAACAACAACCCCCCTCCTGAAGTGACTTCCAAGCAAATGTGGCCTTAAGATTTCAAAGTTTTGCTCTGGTTTTGAACTGAAAGAAAAACCGGAAAACCAGTGTTTCTAAAACAGTCCAACAGCTTGGCCCAAAAGCAAGAAACAGTAATTGTTCTAATCAAATTTTGTTCTTTGAAAGGAAGCCAAATGTTTTCTACCTTGGACAGATGTGCCTTGAGCATTTTTTCTCATATGCTTTGCAAGTTTGCAGGATGCTGATTGGGGCCACCTATACAAGAGCAAGATGAGTTTGCACTGAAACCTCCTTAAAGCTAAATTCACTCAATAATTAAATGTTTTGTCATTGGAACTCTTATTAACTGTAGGACACAACCAACCAATTGCATCATACAGTAAGAAAACAGTGTGAGTGGCATCAGTGCACAGAACACTTGCAGAGGAAATACAACCCTAAATCACTGGATGACCGCAGCGTCAATGTTATGCAACAAGTGCTGCAGTGTGTCATGAGATAAATAGTTTAGTTGAGTGTCAGATGCTGATATAACAGTGAAGTGACGAGAGATGATTTTTTGCTTAGGGCTGAGAGGTTCAGCACCACTCAAGGTTTCTAGGTGCTGGCCTAAAACCTGCATCCTCCCATTCAAATCCGTCAGCTTCCTTCATGAAAGATTACGTTTTTCTTTTTTTCCCCCATGGTTAAATATTAGTTCTCAAGGAGAGAAATGTTTCCAAATCTCTTCTGATTTCTAAAGTGCTAAATTTAAGTGTTGTCATCATGGCTACCTTTATTTCTTTTATAAAGTCAGGTTGTTATAAATTCAGAGATCAAGCCTTTAGTAGTGTTGAAGCTGATGAGATTGGGACTAAAGATGTGGGATTAAGCAAAAACATAGAAGATGTGATGAACATTGAAGAAACTAACAGCTTAGTTTAGCAGACTAGCAAAGCTAAGCAGAGTACAGACTAGCTCAGAATAGTAAGAGTAGAACAGCAGTAACGCCTGTAAATATCCAAAAGTGGCATTGATGGAACTTTCGCAGCCAAAAGCTCCAGCTCGCTTTATATGTGCTAAGTCATGTAGATGAATGAAGATCAAAGGCCTGCTTAACATTAAAAAGGTGTCACATTTCCTATTTGACAGCAATTCCTTGAACATACTTTATTTCTAAAAAAGAGCTGCCTGCATTTTAAGACGTTTCCTGTGTAGTCATGATTCTTAATGTGTGCAAAGATTAAAAAAAGCAGCCCAACAATTGCATTTGGTGCTTTATGGAAACGTGTGGAATGTAGTTCACACCGAGGGACACCCCCGCGCCATGGGGCATCCCCTCCCACACCACCGCTCAAATATTCACATCAGCGCTCAAAGTAATGTTTCCCCCAGCTGCTGGCAGATTTATACCTACTCAGAGGGTAAAAAACACACTTTTTTTTTGTTAAAATGCAATATTTCAATAGCTCAGCTTTACACTGTGACCTCTCGACTCTATAGAAACTGAGCTCAGTGTAGCATCTCACCACATGCCCCTCCGTATGAGGAACTGAAACAAACTACTACTACATTATCCGGAAAATAAATCAATTTTTTTACACACATGACAAAAGGCACCGCAGCCTACCTTTGATATTTCCAAGATAAAGATCAGGCAGGACCTAAAAACAGTTCAAAATTGTGTAAAATGGAAAATGCAGAAGTTAAAGAAAAAACAAGATCTTGGGGTTGTTGTTTTTGTCTTTTTTAGAAAAATATCATGGCAGGCTCTGAAGGTTTGATTTCCAAGATATTGTTGTTGATACTGTACCTTGTTTATTCCGTTACCCATCTCTGCCAAAGGTGTGTAGATAAGCACACTGAATTTAAGAGGAATTTGAAGTCATAACTGGAAAGTGATTCCTTTAGGGAGACGCTTAAAGCAGCAACTTAACTGTCTCTAGTCACTAACTGCTACTCGGTTTAAAGGAACCCTGACAACTTTTTAGTTTAACTCAAACTGTCATGAAGACCTCAGCTCGTCCGTCTCCCTGAGTGCCACTTCATTGAGAGCACGTTTTCCTCAGAATGTGACCTTAGCACATGTTTATATTTAGACCATGCGTTGGTCATGGGACCATGGATAGGCACATAGCAACCAGACAAAGATGGTTGAAGGCCAGAACAGATCCGATGGCCCAGCTATCACTATCTGCTGAGCTGTCAGCACCCTGCTAGGAACACCTTTGAATGAAGCTCAAAATCAATTATCTGTGTGTTCCTGCTGTAAATGAGAGGGCAGCTGTCTTAAAACCAAGATTGCAATCAGGATTCTTTCTCTGTGTTTATCCATTCAGATCAAATTCAGTCTCTATTTCTACTAATATCTGTGACAACCTCAAGCCAGTGTTACACGTTTGTGCCCAAGAGTTGCAAACCAGTGTGGCAAAAAAAATCCCCACAATTTTCTGTTTCCTAAAAACAAGTTGTACTTTTCAAATACCCGTTCTAATATTTTCTAATAACAAAGTAGTGCTTTTAAACCTAATTTCGTCTTCGATTTCAGAATTCCCCCATTTATGTCTAATTTTGTGCTTCTCAGTGGACATCCTCTTAATTCTAACTCGCTCTGTTCATTTCCAGTAAATCTGGCTACATCTTCAGTGCATCGCTCTGAGCCGATCGAGGTATTTTTAGCCCGGCTTTGTCTTGTGTTCCTCTGTGTGGTTCAGTGTGTGTGTGTGTGCGTGCGTGTGTGTGTGTGTGTGGCACAGAGACAGGCAGGGGAGAGTGGAGGCGTTTACAAAAATCTGCCTGCTGCCTGCCTCAGAGAACTAGGTGGAACAGCTCATCGGCACCGAAAACTCAAAACCATTGATAAACAAAACAGCTCACACATTAGAAACCATGATGATACATTAAAAATACACCTTGATCAGAGCTGAGAGAGTGCGCGTCTGTGTGTGTGTGTGTGGGTGGAGGGGGTGGGAGATTGGGTTTCACAATAAAACTGTCTTTTTAACAAGAAGAAGAGGAGTCTTTCGGGTTTGAGGAAGGTTTGCACATCAAGCCATCACTTTATCGAAAGCCGTTTTTGGGCTCCAACTTAATACTTACTTTTTAAATGTACTTAATTATTAGTTTGCTTATTAAATTGCCTCTTAATAGTGAGGAAACACGTTGTTGTGTGTGAAACAGTCTAAAACCTCAAACTATCTCATTTATGGCGAAATAACTGAGAAAATCATCACATTTGAGAAGCTGAAACCACAAGACCTTTGTGTCTTTAGCCACAGGTCTTTGTAGCCACATGCAAGCCTGTCTCTCTGTGGTTGGCTGTGTTGTTGTGCTGGCACACCACTTCAGTTTAATATTGCAACAATTATTCCACGAGTTTCTCTAAAATCCTATACAGACGTGTACAATCACCAGAGGTTGAAACCTACTCATTTTGGTGAATTTGGGACTTGTCCTCTACAGCTACCATGAAGTTTATGGTAGTGGAAATATCTGAGAAATCACAAAATATTCAGCGTCTCTTAAGGATGAATTCCAATAACTTTGGTGCAAAGTTTTCCTCTCCAGAGGGTCAAAGATGTTGCTTCATTCATTCAAGCCAACATCAGATAAGGGGTCTCGTACACGTATTCATATTTCCCTGTCAGTCCATCCCCTGACTTTACCTTGAGGTTGACATTTGACAGATATCTGATTACACACCCATGAAATTGCGTGAAATACTCAAGCTCGCTCAAGGATTAATGTAGGCCTTTCGTTACATAAACAACAGTAGAAAGATGGCAGGAAATGAGGGGGGAGAGAGCAAGAAGGAAATTGATATGCAACAAAGCTTCCCGTGAAAGGAGTGGTTTCAAAGGGCTGTAACATTTCAGATCTCTCACAGGGATTAACCATTCTGAGGTCTTACTGATCCAACACACAGTAAGTTCTGTAATCAAGTAAAAGAGGTTTTTTTGTCATATCACATATAAAATCTGGAATATTTCCATATGTAGTGTAATGTTGATGCTTTATGGTAATTTTTAAGTGTGTCACCTTCCTCAAATAAAGTCCATTAAAAGGCAAAGGATGAAAAAGGAAAGAACGCTTCCTATAAAACAGAAAAGGAAAACCCTATATGAATTCTGAGAGTATATTTTGTCGGGCTTAAAGGCGGGAGTCTTTTTAAAGAAAAGCCTCTTGAAATCTATAAGTGCTTATGAAGACCAACTGTACAAAATAGTGCTGAAACCTTTGGAGCCTTTTAGGGACTGAAGTTAGACATCTGTATCTGTCCACTGTGATTCTTCTGGTATCAAAAATGTCTATGATTATGCTATAACTCATAATTCCCACTCATTTTTTTTTATATCGTAGGGGTGTTTACGCAGTAGTCCAGAAGGAATTGGGCCCAAAGAAGCTCAAACCCAAAAATGTCAATGTGGTGGAGTAAACATTTTTCTTCTGGAAATTTAAATTCAGCATGTTTCAGGCGTTGAGACGATATTTGATACAGTTCCATTTTTTATAGGTTTCAGTTGTAGGAAAACACCCTTCTGTAAGTATTAGGACTATTACAGCACTATAGGGCACTTTACAGCATCCACCATCTTGATTGGATTGTAGCAGCAGCTTCAAATCACCTCACACAGCTGCTTCTAATACACATGTGGAGGTTTCTGTTGCGGTTCGGCTACGTTTTTAAACTGTTATCATCAGAGGAGTTCTTTCTCGTTGTAAAACCTTAACCAATCAGCATGTATATACAACACAATACCAGCATTTTACGGACAAAACTGACTTCAGAAGTCAGAAAAACCAGAAACAAGTGTTTTATTTCCATTCTCTTCCGCTTATCGATTCAGGGTCGCGAAGAGGGCTGGAGCCTATACCAGCTAGGACAACAGGCAGGGTACACCCAAGACAGGCCACATAGGGCCAGTTTGTACAACTGATCAATTCTGTATTTTTGAGAACCAAAAACAGATTATAGCCACACACCTCTATTTGCGTCTTTGTATTTAGGAATATCTCACGAGTACCCCCTGCTGCAACCCGGTTTAACTGCAGCTAATTGCTGTACATTGGCGTTAACAGGATGTGGAAAAGCTCTTGTAGACATGTTGAGTTTCTTGGTTGTAGAAGCAGTCAAATGAACACTGCAGAAAGACATCGTTCAGTTAACCTGCACCATGAGCGGGACTAACGACAATATCGAGCAGATCTAAGCCAAAGTCCCTGACATCTCCTTTGGGTGGAGCGTCATAGTTTCTCTTTTCTGCGCATCTTGTTCATGTCTTTTCTTTTCTTTACAATTTGCAAAGCTTCAATCCTGACATTGAATTGAAAACATGTGACACACTCAGTCACACACTTGGTCTTCATGGGACAATAACCCAGACATCTTGGAAACATTCACTTAATGACCTCCTTTTCATGAAGGAGTATATCTCAGAATATAAACCATAGTTTGTATTAACTTCACTCCACTCGTTAGCGCTAAAAAAAAAGAAAAGAAGAAGAAGCAGATTCCAGATCTGAAAAGTAATGCCAATGTATTCCGCATTCTTTATAATGGCCAGCAGGGGGCAACTCCTCTGGTTTCAAAGAGAAGTCTGGATAAAAACAGCTATGGGCTCTCATGCATATGTCCTCAGTTCACAGTCACATAAATCTCTTGTTTGTCACGTCCATTCTCAAAACAACAACAACAACAACGTGGTGATGACTGAAATTTCACAATAAAGCGTCACCAAACAACTGGAGAAGTCCATCTTTTATATACAGCGTATGGCTTCACCCCACTTCTAAACACACAGCAAAGCCAGTATCAAAGCAGACGTGCTCAGCTGATTTCTATTCAGATTAATAACATGCTGATCCATGAGAGGTCATGTTAACAGAAGCCTGTTAAAAATCTGCTCTGCCATTATTTAAGACCTGCAGCCTGCGCTCGGACTGGTGGGTCAGCTACTTCACTCCAGTGAGCCTGACATGTCAGAGTGACGACGGAAAAGTACAGTTTTCAGATCAGCTTGTGATTTTGGATTCGCCTTCGTACTTTCGCCTGAAAATATTTCACCGGATAAACGGCGACGTTGAAAGTGCCACACTGATCCCAGCACTTCCTTTAAAAACAAACACGCAGGGCTGGAACGTGTGGACTTTGGTCCACTTCGGAGAGAGACTGTACAATTTTTAACCAGCCAAATCAAACCTGGGGACTGACTGAGGACGTGCTGAGTGTGCGCACCGATCATACATGGCGCTGTTTTTACTCGGGAGACGTGGCTTTAAGAGAGCCATGACAGCGATCCGGCCGTACTGGTAACAGTTCTTACTGTCTTCATACTGTGTGCACTGTGAAATGACACGCACGACTCTGCAAGGACAAACTGCACAGAGCTGCAGAGACCACGCAGGAAATGCGTTGGGTTTTCTTGCAGTCGTAGTTCTTGCCTCGAGGTTTGTTTGATTCCAGTCCACTAGATGGTGTAGTATGCCCACTCACTACAACATAGTGTTTATGAACCAACTGTGATATTACGACAGTATCGATTATATATACCTATAAAAACTGATGTAACAGCCATTTATATTTAATGCGAGTTTAATGTCTGTATTCGTCTTCATCATGGCCACACTGTGTCCTTTATCTGTCACAAATATTACATAAATATAATATTCTAACACGTTTTAATGTCGTAAATTATACTTTGCAAATATTTTAAATGCAGAAAAGGGGGTTAAATTATTATATTATATTATATTGTCGATCTGGTGAATAACTGTTAGGGATGTTTTTGTTTAATAGCAAATAATAACAATAAAGTTCCTTTTTCATCCTTTATCCTTCCGTGACTGTCTTTCAAATTAAAGCTAAACACCTTGCTTGTAGACGGATAATATTTAGAATAATCTCATCGTCATTTAATGCATAAAGTGTTTGCCTCGAGGCTTTTGCAGGAGTAAATCTTGATATTATAGATGTGTTAGACTGCAAAACATTACCTTTAAAAAGATTACTGCGGGTTTTTTTTGTTTGTTTTGTTTTTAAAGGATGGAGAAATATCACAGTCGCGCACATAAATACATGACTGCCATCACGTGATGGTAAATAACCACCAGCAACTATGAGCTGTTGCAAACACTGTTATCTCTGAACATGTAATTTGCCAGTAGGTTAGTTTTATTCAGTAAATGAATAATTGCTGCATCTGAACTGCTTATAATCAAAACTCATATGAGTTCATGTACACCTTTTGTTTTATTCAAGTACCGTTGTTGGCGCACTTTACTCAGAGCCTTTGATTTTCACAGCTTTGAAATGTGTTCTGCAGTAATGTAGGTAGAACATTTACAGTTCATCCCAGCAAAATAGCTTTAATAGTAACAGAGACCAAGAATAAGAGCGTGCCATACATCAGCATTCTAAATCTACAGGAACAGATGCTGTCAACGAGGGTTAAGCTGAACAATGGTTCCACTTTTCAAACCTGCTTTTAAGGGCCCATAAAACCCAAGATTCTTCTATTCTCATAAAAGGTGAACAATGTGATTGCTGTAATTGTCCTAACAAAGGACGACTTTATCTTTGGTTGTAACATTCAAAGTAACTATCCCACCTTATTCTGCTATCCACAGCTCATTTTGACTGCCACCGTCTCCTCGTGTGTTTCCCTGCAGCTCTTCAGTGGCCTCAGGCAAGAAGCCTGTTAATGGAGTGGATCTGTACTACGAGCAGACAGGCAGAGGAAAACATGCTGTGCTGTTGCTTCCTGGCGCTCTGGGTAAGTACAAGCACACGCCTCCTTTTAATGTAGAAAAGAAGTTTGGCTATATGGGAAGACATCAAAATCTTTATACTCAAAATATCTCTGTTGTAAGAATAGCATATCATTCAGTACAGTTTGATTGAGTCCTTTAAGCATCTAAAAGAAAAACTGCTATATTTTCTACCACAGGAAGCACAAAGACGGATTTTGGTCCTCAGCTTAAGTCTCTGGCCAAAGAACGCTTCACTGTAGTTGGCTGGGATCCCCGCGGGTATGGACAATCCCGTCCCCCAGACAGAGACTTCCCCCCTGACTTTTTTGAGAGGGATGCGAAGGATGCAGTTGATCTTATGAAGGTTTGCTGATAAACTCAGGGTGAAAATGATTACCAATCTGACCTTTACAGGTTACAGAGAAGCCCCTTCTCTGGGGGGCATGTGAAAGAAAGGAACATATGGGGACTGATAAACTTCATGCTCAGTTCAGTGTGTCGTAAAATGATAAAGGTCTAGAATTCATTCAAAATGGAAAATAAGTTAAATTCTGCAATCCAAAACCTGCTAGATTTTACTACAGTCTAATATCTGGATAAATATTAGAAAGCAATACTAATCCTAATTTTTTATTTTTTTTTTAGCCACATATCGAGTTTTACCATTTATGGAAACTCCCATAACAAAACAGATAATGTATTGGCAGGAAATTACCTTAAAAAAATTACCTGGACCTTTTCTTTTTGGTCTTTCTTTTCTTTTCTTTTTTGCGCAGTTTAGAGAAAGTGTTTAAAGCACAATTAATAAATTATTATATACAGTTAGTGTATATGCCTCCTCTATTCTCTGCTTTGTGTTCTGATCAAAATTTAGGCAACCCTGACTTAAATGATGTCTAATCCACGGTCCGATTCTAATACTAAGACATGTTATTTTCATACACCAATATTAAAATTCCTGGTTTACGAAGCTATATCCTTCTTTTACCCTTCAGTAATGAACATGACAAAAAGCCCCTGTCTGGGGTTTTAGTTTCCGGTATGAGGCTACAAACAAACCCCCTGCTTTCAGTACTTATTTACTGCAATATTTTGTATGCCAATCAAATTGCTTTTTGACCATCATCATAACTCTTATGAAAATATACATTTTGAAATCACTGGCAACCTATGAGCTACACGTACAGTGTGTGAAATTAGAAGGCTGCAGAATCCAACACAGCTGTTGTATGTTGGTAAGCTTTAATAATATTTTAATATTCTCTTTGATTTTTCTCTTTGATCTTGTTATTGTATACTATATGTTCCAATAGTGGATACTCATGTTACACACAGCCAAAGTTGCGAAAAAGATTGTAAATACTAGATGCATACAAGTAATCTTCACAGGCACATTATTCTGGCCCCGCCCACCTGTTATTCAGATTTGAGTGATGATTCAAAACAGAAAATTTAAAGGCCACCCCCACCCCCCACCACCAACCATTTGCATGGTTCACTGTTCAAAATGTCTTAGAACTGTGAATCATGCAGGAAGGATTCTGTCAAATAGGTTTCTCACAATATCTGTACATTCAGAAGCATGAAGACTAATTGTCTTCTGCATTATTTACTGCATTTCATGATTTATATATCACAATTCATACACAGATAAATGTACAACTGTCTGGTCTTGCAGTTAAAGAAAGTTTTTGCATTTTTTACAACAGCAAGTTGTGTTACTGCTTTGACACAACCTACTTTTTTTTTTTTTTAAATCATTTCTTTGGCAGACACTGGGATTCGGCAAGTTCTCCCTGCTTGGGTGGAGTGACGGGGGAATCACGGCTCTGGTTGCAGCCGCAAGGAACCCCGATCTGATCAACAAGATGGTCGTGTGGGGAGCCAATGCTTTTGTTTCCCAGCAGGACCTCAAGCTTTACAATGGTGTGTCACGTTTTATTGCCTTGGACAAGTGGCAAGTTATTCGAGCTACAAATTGGCTTTCACTTGAATATGTGCGCGTTGTGTGTTTGTGTGTGAACGGTTATGTTGTGGGAACACTCAGAGGTGCGTGATGTCTCCAAATGGAGTGCGAGGATGAGGCAACCCATGGAGGAGGTGTATGGGGTGCAAGTCTTTGCTAAACTGTGGGAGGCCTGGGTGGATGGAATCGCACAGTTTGTCCACAGACCAGAAGGTGATGGCTCTGTGCTGTTGCAGGCACACTAGACAATCTGAAAAGACACTTGTTAATTTTGTCTCTTACTAATGCAGATAATCTGAATGTTTCCTTTTTGCTCTCTGGTTAGGAAGCATCTGCATGGAACTTCTGCCCCTGATCAGCTGTCCAACCCTCATCATCCATGGAGAGAAAGACCCCATGGTGCCAATTCTCCACCCTGAGTACCTCCTCAAACACATCAAAGGTTCACGGTGAGAACGCACAATAATATTACCACAAATTGATGAATTTCACTTTTAGGTACAAGCTAAATCAAGATTTTCATCCCCAAATCTAGATTGCATTTAATGCCAGAGGGGAAACACAACCTCCACCTGAGGCATGCTGATGAATTCAACACACTGGTGGAAGACTTCCTAGAAGAGTGAAACCACGGCTTCATTATTTGACTGTGGAGAAAAAGAGTTGGTGTTACTTTAAAAATAAAATGTAGAATGTGAATTGTAATGTTATTTTGATTATTTTTTTTATGATGCAATCTTCATTTGGAATGTTAGATTTAAAAAAAAATAGAAATATGCGAAACAGCTTTTTACACAAATTAAAGTTACAATTTAATGTAAATAAATTCCATTTGTAACAAAATCTGGGTTCCATCCAGCTACAGACCTGTGACAACTGTCTTTTTTTTTTTTTTTTTTTTCCTTTTTTCTGCCTGTCCCATTTGGTTCTTTAGCCATCAGAATTGTTGTCTGAAGACCAACAAGGATACCCAATGGATTTACTTTGCCAAATGGATCATCGTGGCATTGCCGTATTGGTCCATTTGGTCGATCTTTGTTTTTATTATTTATTATATTTTATTTTCAGATGTTACAGACGGGACAGACATGAGTGAGGGATAGGAAAGGGAGAAAGAAAGAGGAAGGAAAGGAAAAACAGAAGGGGGGAGGGACAGTGAGAAAGGGGGGGAGAAAAAAAAATAAAAATCTCCTGGATCACCTGTTGAGAGAAGAATAGAAAACAAGCAAAAAAGACAAAAAAACAAAACAAAGCAACATACTAAACACAACACCATCGCATTAATCTAGCTAAGTGTAAACAGCAGTAAATACTAAATATTCAATGTTGTTGTGCAGCACGCAGGACAGATGTGCTTCGAAGTAGCAGCCAAGAAAGGTGTAATTTGGGTCTACGAGCAGTGAACACCCGTGTGCATACCTGTGTGGATCAGCGCGCTTGTATTCCAAAGGTTTCTCCATGTAACGATCTGCTAGGGAGTGTGGGGGAGCCACAGCCCTGTCCTCCAGGGCATGAAGCAGGTATGGAGGAGATCAAAACTCCAGACATCCAGAGGCCCCCAGAACACAAGAGACCAAGGAAGACCAACAGAGGGGCAGCCGAGCCATTGTTCCAGTAAGAGCTGAGGAGAGTCCCAGATGAGGGTTCACTCAGCAGCCGCGGAGCAGAAGCCAGAGGGAGTTGCAGTGACGCGCCCATGAGCTCCGCCGGCCGCCAGCTGTGCCTGAGTGACCGAGCCCCAGGCCGAGAGGCCGGGGGCACCCCACCTCCGAAGGGGCCCGAGCGAGCCCCAGGCTCCAGGCCCCGATAAGCGGCCGCCAAGGAGTGAGCCGGTGTGTACCTGGACGCCCACCCCCAGACACAAAGAACCACCAACGCACCGATGTCTGAGGGAGTCCGACACCTGAGGGAGTCCGCCACCGGCAGGGGAAGTGGTGGTGGGTGGAGATAGGCCTCCAAACCTTGGAGGGCCTGAGGTGTCCCCAGAGAGGTGGCGTCTGATACCCAACCTGACATATAGACACAGACATACAGGCACACACAGACACAAACATCCATTCCCACCCTCATGCTCTCATATGCACTCACTCCACACTCAACCAACGTGGAGACAGACATAAAGAGACGCTGTACACACGATCACACTCCCCAAGCGTACTCTACAAACCGGGTCTAGGTACCCTTGCCCCTGGAGGGGGGAACTGCACCCAGACCCAGGTGGTGTTACCCTTTTCCCTGCGGTGGGGAGAGGCAGACCGCCCCGACTCCGTAGCAGCAGGGAGGCCCCACACTCCAGACCGCAGTCGGACGGCCAACTCCTCCTCCTAGCCCTCCCGCTCCAGCAGGCCGCAGAGAATGGGGGTGGGAGAAGACTCTAAACCTCCCTCCACCCGCTCATTGTAGTGTTGATGTATGTGTGTTCTAAGGTGCAATTAAAACCTAGGAGGGCATGGAGCTACCTGCCAAGGAGCAGCAGGTAAGCGCATAGTCCCTCCTGATAGCCCTCAATGTCTAAGTGTGTTTAAAATTGAGAGGTGGGCAACGACGCCAGGGGTGAGGTGTATACCCTGATGGTAATTTGGAGTCCGTGTATCGTGCCCACCCCCAAGATAAAATGGGATAAAATTGAGGCAGAGGCAGCCAGAAGGGGACAGAGGGGGGGGGGGGGGGGGGGGGGTAGCCTCCTCTGCACCCTGGTGACATACCCCTACTCCAAGGCCCTGCATGTGTGGGTGGTTGTGGTGGAGCGGGAAGAGGGAGGCAGCTGGAGATGGGGAGGGAAGGAAGGGAGGGGCAGGTAACCCCTCCCTGGGGCCAGCTCCCCCGCTGACCCCAGTAGGCACTCCCACACGCCAGGGAAAGGGGGCCCAGGCCCATCCAGACCGGGGCCCAGTGCAGCAGCGCCCCCCGGCCCCACAGAGCCCGGGACAGTCCACCCAACCCCACCACAGAGAAAACTGCACCCACCCCACCATCCACTCATCTTCCAGACTACATAAGACAGTAAACGTCCAGGCTGAGATCTTCCTCCACCTCTCCTGTATCTCCCCCTCCTGCAGAGAGAGTTCCTGAGGAGAGGAAAGCTCCTGCAAGATGTGACCATCTCCCCCACCAGTTGAAGGGCCCCCCAGGTGGCTCGACGCACCGGCGGCACCCTGCTCCAGGGCTGGGCCCCCATGCACCCATCCGCCCACAACCCCGGCAACACACCAACCAGGACCCAAGCCCCCGAGGCCCGGCCCGGGCCCCAGCCCAGAGACGGAGCGCCCCCAGAACCTCACGCCCATCCCGGACCCACCCAGGGCCAGCCAGGCTACCAGGTCAGTAACCCACGTCCGTCAGCACAGACCCTCCCCTAGCCCCGCTGCACGCAGCCACGAGGAAACAGTCACCCGAGAGCCAAAAGAGCCCCCAACCGGACATGACCGCTACCCCGGGTTGAGCCCCCCAAGGAAGATGCCTCCGGGGAACCCCCCCGACGCCCTAAGCCTGTCCCTACCCCCACACCAATCACAACAGTGAAGGCGGGACCAAACTATGACCCCCCACCCCCACTAGGTGATGGAGCTGATCAAAGGAGCCCAGAGCAATTGATCTGATGTGGTGGCAGAGGCTGTATCAAGACTAATGTAATCTAATAGATAATTTCTATATTGGTTAGAATTAAGATTATTTTTATTTTTCCAGTTCATGAGGACTGTTTTCTTGGCTATGCATAGGGCAGTGAAAATCATATGGGCTATATTCTTTTCTGAAGTGACATTATCTAAGCTGCCCAACAAACACACTAAGGGGGAAGTTGGAATGTTACATTTCAGACACTTTGATAAGTCTTCACATATCTCGCGCCAAAACTTTTGCACTGGTGGACAGAACCAAAGAGCGTGGATGTAATTGTGACAACTGTCTTTAACAGGATGCTCTGAAGCAAAGTTTACTAAAAATGTGTCAAGGGCTCAGCAGGTCAAAGGCTTTATTTGAAGAGGAGAAACATTACTACCATCTTTAAATATTGTACATTTATTTGACAAGGAAAGCTCAAAGCATCACCTTCAAGGGCTGAAGCAAGACTTCAGTGGTAAAATCCCTGAGGCCCCAGTGTTAAAATGCTTATAAGCTCACAGCAAAATAAAGATTTTTACAGTCCGGTACAAGAAAACGTTTTGGCCACAAGAATAAAATATTTACCAATAAAACTCTTATAAAGTCTCTGCTATTTCATAGAGGGTGCCACTGTAAGAAAGTGTCATTAAAAGCTAATATATGTGTCTTAATTCACACTGAATGTGTAATAGGGATCTAGTGCGGCACCAAGATCGGTTGTGCTGGATTCTCACTCTAGAGCATCGATGATCGATTGCTTTGGCCTGCCTTTTTTGCTAAACCAGGAAGTATTCCATGCTGTTTATAGTTAAGCTAACGCGGCCTTTAGATGTTCATCCAATAAAGAGTGAAACAAAATTGGCAAAATGCAGAACGGTGCAGAATTTGAGGGAATTTCCGTTCACAATTTCTCTGAAAAGATTCTGGAGCAGGTGGTACACTTTCACGTCATGAAGCTCAGCGGCGGGTTTTTCCTTTGGGTCGGTTCGGCTCCGGTTCTGTCCAACTTAGCAGTGTCTATGAGCAGCAAATATGTAAGTACCGCACAGCACACCTTCATTCACCAAGTACTGATTAGCTGTTTTCCAGAAATAAAGAATATTGGGTATATTCGTCGGGTGAAGAATAAGAAACTTGGAATTTAAAAGCGCAGGTCTTCAGTTTTTTTAGGAAGATTTTCAAAGTTTTTCATAAAGAATATAAACGTTAAAAATTAATAAAATATGAATATTGTAAAACAGCATAATTTAAAAAAATCTTATTTTGCTGGGTCTTTTCCTAAATGTATGTATAAAAAAATTGTGATTTTTTTTTAATTAATTTGGCGGTGTTTGTATACGTACGTACACACACACACACACACACACACATACATACATACATACATACATACATACATACATACATACATACATACATACATATATATATATATATATATATATATATATATATATATATATATATATATATATATGTGTGTGTGTGTCTGAGTGAGAAAGCGAGTCTTCTGAAGATTAGAAGTGTTTCTCTGTTTCCCTGAGTTGTAAAAGAAATTGCCTAGGCCTATAAACAGGTATTAAGTCACTTACATGTTGATTTGGAAAGGGAAGCTAACTGCTTATATGCTTTTGTCTGCAGGATTCAATGCCGTTATCTACATTAGTTATGGGGGACCCATCCAACACAGCACCAAATTCTTTGGCACAAAGATTAGGTAATGTTTAACACTAGTTTGCAATATGTGTTGTATGTAGGAGATAGCTACAGCAAAGTCTTAAAATGCTCATTTAAGTTGCATGTGGTTCTTAATTGTGGATTTCTATTATATTTAGAATTGTACCATTGATATAATTTTGAACCCAGAGTCAATGGCACGCCTTTTTCTTGCATGTGTTTTTGGTGTCTACTTGACCTTCCTTCCTGAGGGTCAACAGGGAGAATTGAAACTTGAGTAGAGTGATGCTTCAAAGTAGCGTATCTGTGTATGGAGTATTCAGAGTGTGTGTTAGTACAATAACTAGTGTAACCGTGAAACGATAGGTTTGAAATCAAAAGTGATATTGCATTTAGTTACAGAAGCAAGGCAAGTCTCAAATCTCCACAAATTCTATCGTCAAACTTAATTACAGCTGGCTTGGAGAAGTGTTTCACACCTCTGATATGCTGCGGAGTGTTAAATAAAACACTACATTTAACTTGGTTCAAAACACAGCAGCAAAGAATAGCCATTTATCTTTGTTTTGTGAAAACACTTAGCTAATCTCAGTGTCCACTGTAAAATGACGTCCGCACTGGAAGACACTACGTAATATCACTGGAACTCAGCAGCTTGCAACAGGTGAAACATTGACAATGTGAAGTGAGTAGGAGGCAACTAACCTATTTCAGTTTTGAGGTGACTGGTAACTACCAGTGTGAACAAAGGACTGCTGGTTGACTGTTGACTCAGTGTCAACTGAGTGTTGACTCATTAGCAGTGTACCTACACAATGAGAACCTGGTATGCTAACTAATGTTGTAGTATCTATTCCTGAAAATGTGCAGGGTGATGCAGAGGGCAATTGTGAGGCTGAATGTGGACGTCTTTTTACCTGCCAGCTCATGCCTGGGTAGATTTGTCTGTGGAGACTCTATTATACAATACAACAACTTTGTCTGTACACATGCCTAATGCAAAGTCTACAGAGATGACTACTCATCTATGGTGTCTTTACCACATAATGTTGCCTTGACAACTAAACAGGAAACATGGGATTTTTTTTTCTCACCCACAGCCAATGAAATTAAGGAATTGACTGGCTGAGGCATGCTTGTAAAGTCTGCAGGAATGCAGAACTATAAAATATGTGCATAAAGAGCTCAAATTGTCTGCCAGGGAGTCCTTGTGACAGTGGGACAGTCCTTATAGGCGTGTTATAGTTTCATATCTAACTGACCAGAAGTCGGGATTCCCGAAAACAATTTTGTGACTATTCAGACTCAGTACACATGTTGTTCAGGCAAACTGTAACCAGACCTCGGAGAACAATAACAGGATTGTCTGCAACTGATGATTAAGTCCTCGTGGTCTTTGCAGCTATGTGCTAAGTTTATAAGTCTCTATAGACATTAGAGTTGGGCCACTGCTGACCTTAATTTATTTTTACCATTTCATGTTTTGTGTGAACACAAAGTTAACTAATGTTGTGTCTCTCCATATTTCAGCAAAGAAGACCAAAAAACAAGTATTTGTCAGTTACAGTCTTCCAATGACAGATTCCAGCCTCAGTCTCTTGGTGGAGAACAGGATCAAAAAGGAGCTGGAGCTGCACGCTGAGCATTTTTGAGCACATGTGACCCTTTGTAGGAGGAGGGCAGCAGTGTAGTACTGGAGTCATACTCAAATGCAATAATCAGGACAAACGGCCACATCAAGTGTTTTTTTATTGACAATAAATTAAGTAGTTTATTATCAAAACATGTACTATAGGCCTGTGGCTTTGTCTGTTTGTTTGTTTGTTTTTACAAATCCATATTAAAAAAATAACACTTAGAAAACAGCATTAGTGGTTGAGTTTTTTTCCTTCAGTTTTCTTAGAGTATTTTTTTTTACTGTTGAAAACATACAAACTACCAAACCATACTGAATGTCTAAAATATGTGCTGTGTACTAAATATGACTATAAAAATGGAGGATTCTCGGGTTCTGGTGTATCTGCACAAAAATGCTTGATGGGATGGTTTGTCTATTCAGTGTGCTTCACAGTCTATAAAAGTAAGGTTATGTTCCATATTTTATAAATGAATGGCACATGTATACATACCTTAGATTTTTATGCAGTCCTAAGGGATACCTATATAATAAAGTGTATAATGTACACCAATCACAACTAAACCAGGTCTATGCAGACTATGCTGCTCTATTCTAATCTTCACACATGTCAAAAAACTGTAAAATATTGTGCTTTCTGTCTAAAGTTACACACTCTAGGAACAGGATTACAGTATTAGCACAGTACAGAGAACGAGGAGTGAGTTTGGAAATGTTTGCTAATTAAGGAGGTATTTCAAGCAACAAAACTTTCCCTTGGCAGCATGACAAAAAATAAATACAGTTTTTTTTCTTTCATTACATCGTATCTTCTCTGTTTTGTTAACAGAACAGAGCGATAAAGCCATTTAAATTGCTGAGGTGCATCATAAGACATACAGTAGTGCACTAGCAGGTCACGCTCATGTCCGTTCAGCTCTCAGATTTGTTTAACATTATGCACAAAGTCTCTGTAGGCTACACATATGGTCTGCAAGAAAGGTCTCCGGCTGTTCGTCTTCCAACAACCATCATACGCCAGCATCAGCAGTAGTAACGCTTCTTTAAAAATCAGTGTCCACACTGACCTCTCAGCTGAGGATAAAGTGCCACATTGGACTTCATATAAAGAGACCACAAATGAGGGAGTACTTGTAGCAGTTCACAATACAGCCCGCAACTTATTGTCTGGTTTCCCAACATTTACCATGTATTATTTAGTGAATTCAAAGTGGATTTTTTGTGTGTTTGTGTGTAAGTCCTTGGAACTGGTTCGGGAATGGGCATCATTAAAGGAGGGGTCAATATGAGTTCTCTTTCTTTTATAGGTGCAGTTCCTGGCACCTTGGTAGTCTCTTGCAAACCGGGCAATAGCTTCAATGTTGCCTACAAATACTCGCTGGTTCTGTAAAATGTTGTTACAGTAGATTAAGGAAGTTTAAAGGAAATGAGAAACAAATTGTACGTTGAGCATTTTAATCTTTGAGTACCTTTCAAGTGTTTTAGCAGTAAGGTCGAAATTTTGTCTTTTTGAAATGACAATTGGGTTTAGACTAAAGGCCAAGCGTGTAATACCTAGTATTACACTGGGTATGAGGTATATTAAAGAGTAGCCTAACATCCACTTATTTTTTGATAATGTAGTATTATTGTGGGTATAGGCTATGAGATACAGTATGCTGGCCTCCACTTCTGACACAACAAATACCTAAAAATAACTACAGTGTAATTCAGCCGTCTTTGTATCCACTTACAGAGTGGATACAAAGAGGTTACAGAGGGGGCTGTCCCAGCTGTCATAGGGCAAGATGCAGGGCACACCCTTGACAGGTCACCAGTTTATCACAGGACTAACACAAAGAGTAAATGGTAAATAGACTGGTTCTAAAATAGGGCTTCCCTACTTGAGAACATCACTCTTTCATATTCACACAGGGACTTTTTCTCTAGATCTAAGTGCTTTCTATCAAACATTTTTCCATGTTAGGAGCAACTTGGGCTTCAGTATCTTGCCCAAGGATACTTCGGCATGCAGACTGGAGCAGCCACCAGACAACCATTCACACCTAGAGCCGATTTAAATTCGCTGATTAACCTAACCCTATGTGTGTATGTCTTTAGGTTGTGGGAAGAGTTCCCAAAGAGAGCATGCAAATTCCAGTCAGAAAGGTCCCAGACTGGATTTGAGCCTAGATACTTCTTGCTGTGAGGCAACAGTGCTAACCACCCCACAGCCTGTTCAGTTTTTTCCTTTAAAACTGGGTACAGTAAAACTATGTTTTACTGTACCTGTTGGTAAGTATTGTAAGGTACTGAAAATTACACTGTCAATTGAGAATTACTTGATAAATGCTGGGGAATTGCACAGTGAGTCACAGATTGTATTAACCAATGCTACAGAACAAAACAAAAAACATTTGTGCCCTTTTCATGCAAAAAGTTAGTGGCTTTAGCCAATCCCTGGATCTCCAATGTGTTGGCTGCAAATCACAAACACTTGATTGTGTCTCTGACATTTAGTGCAAAATAACCTACCTACAAAGAGATCTAAGATGTAGTGAAATCCAGTTTCAACGAGTCAAAACTACAGACAGTAAACTCAGAGCACACGTTATTGAAAGTTATTCTGCTGTACTTTGTCTC
Source organism: Aulonocara stuartgranti (assembly GCF_965226115.1). NCBI lineage: Eukaryota > Metazoa > Chordata > Actinopteri > Cichliformes > Cichlidae > Aulonocara > Aulonocara stuartgranti. The sequence goes on from NC_138953.1 coordinate 13,419,903, forward strand.
TCCACTTGTGTCTGCTTGTACCCTCGAGCAGAAGGTGGCTCAAGAAAATCACCAACACCACTGAAGACGCTCATATTATCTGACATACACTGACTTCAATACAATATATTTTTGGCAACTCCTGAAGGAATCATAGTCACTACAAATGACACAAATTTACTATCATCATCATCTGAATCCTCAACATAAAAAGAGTTCATATGAACAATTAGTTTCCCTTAAAGTACAGGAAGTTCAGTCATCGCTTGCTCAGGTTAGTGCTTGGAGCAGTTATTAGCACAGAAGACAACTTGCAAAGCTGCTCACACTCCATTGGCTATGGCATGATTCCCGATCACCTCCCCACCAGTTGCAAGGGCGTATGAGGCAGGTACCGCTGCCAGAGCGGTGGCTGCTGCCACTGTAGCGCCCCCAGTGGCTGAGAGATGTAATGGTGTGTCCTGAACACGGGAGTAGTCCCTATCACTCTTGGCGAGAAGGAGGTGCTGCTCTCCCGGATGGAGCAGGGTCTGACGGGTAAAGGTCTCTCCATCAGCCAGGCTCTCCGGCAGTGGCTGTCCCCGTGGCTCAGGCAGCAGCAGGAGGCAGATGATGCACAGCAGGGTGCAGCAGGCAAAGATCACATGATGCAGGAAGTAGCCCTTCTGGTTGTGGAGCTCCATGATGGGTGCAGTGAGCATGCCAAAGCCAGCGCTAGCCAGGACCAAGCCCAGTCCTCCACCCCTGCAGAAAAAGAGGTCAGAGCTGATTTATTTCCAAGGTGTTCTGATGCACCTTACACTAAAAACAGCAGCATTCTAGAAGCATTCTTCATACAACAGGATTGGGACATCATTAAAAGTTGACTTCTTATTTTTTGAGATATAAACATGGTCAAATAACTTTAAATGGACTGCTTCTTATAAAGTAGCTTTCTACTACAGGCCTCACTTAGCTTGTCTCATGCAGCACTTTTTTAACTATGCCTAAAGGCTTTCTAACCTCCTAAATTACCTAAATTACTTCCTTAACATGTTTCGAAGGTCTCCAAAGGCCTGGTAATGAACGAATCATTTGATTCAAGTGTGCTGACCCAGTGTGATATCTAAAACCTGCATGACGCCAGCCCTTCAGGCCTGGAGTTCCCCAACCCTGATGTAAGGAGTCACAGATTGATCCACGACTTTCTAATTGGTAGATGACCCAGTCTACTACTCGAGCCACAGTCACCACAATGCAAATAATGAGATCAGCCTACATACATACCCCTTTTTTTTTCCTATTTTTGTCTCTGTATTATATTTGCAAAAGTAGAACACATCACCTAGTCATGTCATAAAAACAGCTCTAGTTGTGAGCATAGAAGCCCCACCCACCTGCTGTTTGGACCTTCTGTTTGTAAGGGAAAGCCAATCAGAACAATTGGAGGCTGGAGTGAAAAGGAAATGAGCTCAAATGGCTTTTTTCTTTCAGATGAAGAGGTTGCACCAAAGCCTAATATAGGATATTTGTGGATTTTCTGACTGGTGAATCATACGGTGCTAATGTATTAGGAGTACAGAGCTGAAAGTGGGCAGGATACATCCCACTTAAGAGTATTAAAATGGCAGGCTTTATTCAGCCACTTTTATCACTTTCTTAAGCTGACAACGGTCTTCACTCAGCATCTGGTCAGATCTGTTGCTCTGAACCTCCTTCATAACCTCTTACAGCCCTTTTTCCATAAAGCCACGTTTTCACCAGTTTTCTGTGGAGCCATTGTAATCAATAATGTGGCACACATTTTTCTTTCCAAACACTTGTCAGTCATAAACACACCACAAGAGGGAGCAAATATGCAATTTGAGAACAGAAAGCTGTGTGCAGACACTGTCATAATAGACGATATATTTTTTAAAGTAATAAGACTGTTTGCTTTCATAAGATGTATGTTGTGTTTATGACTATGCAGGCTCACCTGATGACAGTAGGAGTGATTTCAGCACAAAAGAAAATGCTGAGTGTGCTGACAGCATGAGAAGAGAACATCCCAATTATGGAGAAGGCCACAGAGAATTTCCTGTTAAGAGTGTCTCGCAAAACTGTTCAAAAGAGAGGAAACAAGCAATAAAAATCAGCAACAACAAATGTAACATGATTCCAGGGACATAAATGACATTGTTTACTGTGTATCACTAAGTTTTCCTCAAACCAGTGGAAAGGTTTATCATTTTAATTGTTTTAGATGATAAATCTCGTAACTGCAAATGTACCTGTGTCATGGCGAAGGCTGTACTTCCCAATCACTGGATTCCATTAGTGAGCATTGGAGAAAAGAGAGATGTCCTTAGTAAGCACGAAGAGCAGCACAGCACTGACTCAAAACAAGCAGAATAAAAGCCTTCAGGAGAACAGTTTACCACTGAAGCCTGAAATAATGACTACATGCTCCAAAAAGTTTCAAGGATATATTCATGGTATTTTCACCAGTAAAAACAAGAGGTGAAAAGTGTAAAGACTGGATTAACAATGTTTCTATTAGTTTTGAGAAGAGAGGCTAAAGTTAGCATGCCTAGCTAATAGCTTGCTACTTATTTGAAATATAGTTTTACTTTGAAGGCAACAGGATAGTATAACATTACAGTCATGGTGTCTGTACAAAGTTAGTTGTATTTTAGACCTTCACACCAAAGTTTCGTTTGAGTCAAACTTTACAGTAACTTTAGTAGCTATAAAAAAAATTCTAAGTAATCACTTTTATCCTGTGATAAAACCCTTCTGTCATGATGGTAGTGGTCTCCCCCCAAAAAACATGGCCGTAGATGCATTACAGTGCATCTATGTAACAAAATGTGATTGTGTAACAAAGGTGATTGTGGTTTGGAGCTATATAAATAAAGTTGATTTGAATGGTCTACTTGTGCATTTTTTTATTACTTACAGTTAAGCAAACCCAGCTGCAGCAGTGATGCCAGGGCTGTTATGATCATGAATGTGAGCAGCCCTCCACGCCGACCCATCAGCCCGACCGCAGGGCATAGTGCTAGACAGGTTGCCACGGCGATGCCCGCCATGGTGTAATAGTCAGCATGGCACAAAGCCGTGGGCTGAGCCTCGGGGTCCATCATACTGCGAGCGAAGCAGTGGTGAATTCCATAACCTGTCAGACTGTACATCAAGACAAAACCACAGAATAAGAGATTGGCCAATGAGGTGCCACCTAAAACATGCGTCCGCCACAGGGCACGTGAGGTTTGAGTATGTCTTCATTCTCTGGAGACCAGCTCATGTGTAATTCATGCTCTCAACACAACGGATGTTGGCTGTTATTAGCAAAGGAACTGTACAAGCCGGGACCACAAACGCAACACACTTACGAGTTGACACACAGCACCACAATGTTTTTCCACAGGTTCCTGGTGCTCATCATCTTGACAATGCAGCTCCTCTGGGGTTTCTTGTGCAGCTCCTGCTCCAGCTCTGGTAGGAAACATGAAACGCACACCTTGAGACCTTTCCCTTTCAGGTGGTAATGAGCACCCGGCCATAAGGGATCTCTAGCACGGAGAAGCTAAAGAGCTTTGGGGGAGCTTTAGATAGATGTAGGACATCACTGTGCCCACTCTCATCATCCCTCTGACTGCTTGGCTACTGGGAGAAGCAGCGACAATGAATCAAACACCATCTCGGGGGAACAAGAAGTGTCGTGGCAGAGAAAGGTGAGACACGTTAAATCTGTCGCAAGACAATTAATAGCCAGGGATCTCATTTATAAACATGGCGCACGCCGAAAATGAAGTCTGAAAAAGGCCTGTGCAACTTCCCACGCACAAGTTGGGAGTTTTCAAAGGCAATCTTGACGTGCACACTGGTACAGAGAGTCCGACCCACACTTATGAACATTTTGGAGACAGACAGAAATTAGCAATGCACATTGTGAGGTGCTAAATTAAAGGCATGATGTAAAAACCAATACATAATACTTCACCTCATACGTTAAGTATGATTTCCTATAATGTAGTACTTATGGATCTACTTTATCATAAATATTGAAATGCCAGTAACCCACGGCAGCACTGAGATGAGCAGAATCAAATATTTCTCCAACTCAACATCATATTTTTCATCATACATCCATTACACTAAATATCATCACAAGTTATTATAAAGTGGGCCAAGTTCACCACAGCAAAACAGCTTTTTGAGGGAAGGGTAGAAGACTGATTGAAGTGCACACATTTCTATACTGACCGTGATTTATAAAGGGAAGCTTCTGAGCTGGTGAGCATAGGCATGCTCTATAATTATTATTGCTATTTTTTGTCCACACCATCTCAGCTTCTCTGCTCAGGTATAGTATGGATCCTACACATTCTTTTTAAATGAGACCCCAGGTGCTTCGTACTCAACTGAGATTTACAGGATAACAATGTTGTTGTTAACTGACAGTGCACATGCTCTCAGCACTATTTGGAAGTCAGACTTTGTGTATATTATAATAAAAAATCATTAACAACCTAAAGGACTATGGATCTTTACCTTATTGCGTTTGCATTTCATCATATCAATGGTCTGAGCAGTTTTATATGCATGTCAGTGTCTTTGCTTGCTCATTTCATCACACCGAGCAGCAGCTGTAATGTAACATACTGCAGACAATTTAAATACATTGCAAAGTGAAGAGAATTGAAGGAAACCAACAGAAAGAATAGAATTCGTGGCCCAGTGGTTGTGGGATCTTTCATCTTCTCGCTCCCTCTTGAATTCATCCTCACCTGTAAGAACTCCGCTTGGCTCAGTTGTCATGTCGACTTGGTTCTTCCTGGCGATCTGCAGCATCATGGCTTTGGACCGCCGGTAATGCTGGGTGGCCAGCAACCAGCGCAGGGATTCGGGAAAAATCCTGTAGAGGGAGTGAAAGAGGGGGATGGCGAGGAGAAGCAGACAAAGGATGAGCAGAAGATTTGTAAACGCAAGAAAGAAACAAGTGAGGGCAGAAGAAAACAAGAGGAGAAAGAGACTATTGTTTGTAAAATCGGAGCGAGCTTGTGTGGTGCCGTGTGTACTGTACAAGCCATCGCCTGGCTCAGAGCTGTGGATTTTCTTCAGAGGGCGGGACTCACCAGACGTATGGCAGCATCAGTACGAAAGGACTGATTATGACGATCTGCAGGACCTGCCAGTCATCCCGGTTTGGCCAATGGCGACACAGAGCGGCCACCCCTGGCATCAATAGCTGCCCGCCCACCATAAGAAAACTGGCCACCATAGTCATGGAGAAACGCCAACCTGGCAAACACAGCTCGATCCCTAAAATAAAAAGACAAGCACGAGAACAAAAAGACTTCATTTTACAGAAAACATGGCTTCCTTTGGTGTCAGTGCGCCACGATAGGCGAATAAATTATGTATGCGCTCTGTGTGTTTGGATGTGATTACCATTATAAACTTGCAGCTGTCTTAATGGCCTGAAAGAGCATGTGTTTGTTTAATGGTGAGGTAGGCACTGAATTTCCTGTCATGAATTATTGAACACTTATTGCTGATCCTTCCCCTGAGAGCGCACTAGTTTAACACCAGGCCTCTTCATTAAGTTAGGATGGACTGCATGTGGAAGCGTGTGAGTGAGTTCAGCTGCTCGGTGAGCTTTTCGCTGGAACCGTCCTTTAAGTCCTTCCCACGTGACTGGGCTCCTATCCTTTCCCTTACTGCCTGTAACATGGCACAGTCCAGATGGCCTGGCCCATATGGCAAGGGCCTTTTGAAGGTGACCATTGTTGGTGGATGAGAAGGGAGGAAGGGGGGCATACTCACTATACTCACTAACCTGTACTGTCACTTGTTATTGTGAGGCAGAGAGAGGAAGCTGGGCTGGGGGGTTGACAGAGTAAAGAAAGTAGAGTAGGGACTGAATACAAATTACCTAACCCTCCAAAAGTCCCTCCATTCATCAGTGGAATCACCAGAGGAATGATAATAAAGACTGGTGTGTGTGAGAGAGTGAGAGAGTGAGAGAGAGAGAGGAGGAAATACAGAGAAAAACACAATGAGGAAGAAGGAGGCGGGATGGAAAGATGACTAAGATTTTCAGATAAAAGAATGAAAGGAAAATGATTCAGCTAGAGGTTAAAGGTATTACTGAAATTCCCTTGAACTGTTTTTCTTCCTTAGACCTGAGTCAAAAATCTTCCCACACAAGGTCCAAAACAGATGAAGGAAACTGCACTGACCCATAATCCTTAACCTGGCCTTCTGCTTCTACTTTTTCTAGCCAAAAAGACAGTGTGAGTCTGTCTCTGGCCCAGTGATGGGAGCAGTATACAGCTTTTCACTATTTTTTAACATAGCGGTCTAAAAATATAGCATTAAATGTAAATTATCAAATCCAAATGTTTCCAATGTAAAATAAATAAATAAATAATAACTTTATCTCAAATCACAAAAAGAAACTGAGAAGTCAGACCACGAGCCAGAGTTGACCCAGGATGTGAATGTGATGGATGCTTAGTTACACTTCTGCTGATCGGCTTTATTTTCATATCGGTTTCTTGTCCTGTGTGTTTAGTAACCACACGCTGTTCCCAGATCTCGGTCAGTCTGTACAATTAAAACTGCACAAATCAATAATTTACTCAACAGCAGATCGAACGACTGAGTCTAATGTGAAAGAGGTCGCTAATGGTGACAAACAGACTGAGAAAATCACCCAACTCTGCTTTTTATATCCACCCTGCTGAGCAATTTAGCATTGTTTATCCCAGAAAACTCAACCCTGTATAAGGCAGCAACAGGTGGCCATTATTAAGCTTCAGTTAAGCTCTGTGCACTTCGTAGGAAACAAGACCAAATGACAAGGATGATGCAGCTAAAAATACAAGTCGCTGACTTTAAATAAACAAGCTTTGTTTCAGCAGGATATGTATACTGTACGATAACTCATTACCCAAAACAACAGTGAATGCAACTTCAGCTTTAAGCATTTGCCTTAACCCATGTCAAGCCATCAGTGCTAAATGTGTCTAATATGTATTAAGATAAGATAAGATAAGATAAGATAAGATAAGATAAGATAAGATAAGATAAGATAAGATAAGACAAGACTTTATTGATCCCACAGCGGGGAAATTTTTGCATCGCCTCAGCTCAGGTACAGATATATGAAGGAAATACAAAAATACAAATAAGTACAATCAATGAAAAAAGTAAGATAATACACTATATACAATGGTAGCATACACAGTATGTGATTATGGATATAGTTGGAAATATGGAAGACATAAACTATATAGCTTGGAAGGTCATGGAAGGTCCATTATGCATGAAGTGGTGACCGTGGATGTTCACAGTGTCCAGTGACTTATGACATCGTGATTGAGGAGTTATAGAGACTAACTGCTGTTGGGATGAATGATCTGCGAAAGCGCTCCTTCCTGCAGCGAGGGTGTTTCAGTCTCTGACTAAAGGAGCTGCTCAGCCCACTCACATACTCATGCAGTGGGTGATGTGGGTTGTTCATGATGGATGTCAGCTTTACTAACATCCTCCCCTCACCAACCACCTCTACAGACTCCAGGGGACATCCCAGCACGGAGCTAGACCTCTGCACCAGTTTGTCAATCCTGCTCCTGTCCCTGTCCGTGCATCCACTCCCCCAGCAGGCCACTGCATAGAAAAGGGCAGATGCTACCACAGTGTCATAGAATGTCGTTAACAGAGTCCTGCAGACTCCGAAGGACCTCAGTCTCCTCAGCAGGTGGAGTCGACTCTGGCCCTTCTTATACAGGACGTCTGTATTTGTAGTCCAGTCCAGTTTATTGTTGAGGTGAACACCCAGGTATTTATAAGAGTCCACTATCTCAATGTCTTTCCCTTGGATGTTCACCGGTGTTGTAGGGGGTGACTTCCTCCTGAAGTCTATGATCATCTCCTTTGTCTTGCCGACGTTGATTTGGAGTACGTTGGTCTCACACCAGCCAACAAAGTCACTGATGACCCCCCTGTATTCCCGATCATTCCCGTCTGATACGCATCCAATGATGGCTGTATCATCTGAGAACTTCTGTATATGGCAATCGTCCGAATTATAACAGAAGTCTGAAGTGTAAAGGCTGAACAGGAAAGGTGAGAGAACCGTGCCCTGTGGTGCCCCCATGCTGCAGATTACCACCTCGGACACAGTCATGGAGCCTCACATACTGTGGTCTGTTGGTAAGGTAGTCGATGGCCCATGCAGTCAGCTGTTTGCCTACTCCGGCTCCCTCCAGCTTCCCTCTCAGTAGTGCAGGTTGGATGGTGTTGAAAGTACTGGAGAAGTCAAAACACATGATCCTCACAGTGCTCCCCGCCTGCTCTAAGTGAGAGAGGGATCGGTGTACCAGGTAGATGACAGCATCATCCACCCCAATTCCAGAACAGTAGGCGAACTGCAGGGGGTCCATCTCTGAGCCCAGCAGTGGCTGAAGGTGGTGCATGATGAGCCTTTCCATGGTCTTCATCAGATGAGAAGTCAAGGCAACAGGCCTGAAGTGGTTGGGCTCCCTGGGGTGTGCGATTTTTGGCACCGGAACCACACAGGAAGTCTTCCACAGTTCAGGAACCCTCTCCAGGCTCAGGCTCAGGTTGAAGATGTACAGGGCCACCTGACAGAGCTGCTCTGCACAGTCCGTGAGCAGTCTGGAGCAGATTCCATCCGGACCTGCTGCCTTCCTTGCCTTCGTCCTCTTGAGCTGATTTCTCACCTGATCAGCTGTGAAGTAGATGTGATGTGAGACTGGGCTGGAGTGGGGGGTGGGGCTTGCTTTGTTGTGGATAGATGTGTGAAGGGGGTGAAGCAGGGTTGTGGTGAGAGGAGAGCTCAGGTGACAATGGCATTGCACCCGGAGGGGGGGCGGCAAATGGAGGGGGGTTAATGGAACCTGGGGGGTGGGAGAGGTGATAAGTGGGCCATTGTCAAATTTGTTAAAAAACAGATTCAAGTCTTAGCCCACCCCCGGCCAGCAGACACTGTGGCTCCTCCATTGTCCTGGAAATGTCCGGAGATTTGTTTCATGTTCCTCCAGACTTCTCTGACGTTTTTCTGTTGGAGTTGGTTTTCCATCTTCCTCCTGAGGCACTCCTTGCCTTCTCGGATCTTGTATTTAAGATCCTTTTGGACTTTCTTAAGTTCCTCCTTGTCTCCCGACCAGAAAGCACTCTTCTTCTTGTTCAGCAGGGCCTTCAGTTCTGTTGTGACCCACGGTTTATTGTTTGAGAAACACTGTATCTTCTTGGTAGGCACAGTGTTCTCAACACAGAAATTAATGTAGTCCGTGATGCAGTGAGTGAGGGCGTCGATGTCCTCACCGTGAGGCTTGCAGAGTTCCTGCCAGTCTGTGCATTCAAAACAGTCTCTTAAGGCCTCAGTGCATTCCTCAGACCACACCCTTATCACCTTCTTCGTGGGGGGGTTCCTCTTCACCATAGGAGTGTAGGTGGGGTGGAGAAGGACCAGGTTGTGGTCTGAGTGGCCAAGCGGGGGGAGGGGTGATGCACTGTAAGCCTGCTTTGTGTTGGCAAACAATAGATCCAGGGTTTTGCTGTCCCTTGTATGGCAGTCAACGTACTGGGAGAAGTTTGGGAGAGTGACAGATAGTGAGGCATGATTGAAGTCCCCAGAAATAATAATGAGGGACTGCGGATGTGCCATCTGTAGCTGAGAGACAGTGGAGTGAATGTAATCACAGGCTGCTGTAGCGTCGGCCGAGGGTGGGATGTAAACAGTCAGCACAATAACGTGTGAAAATTCCCTGGCCAGGTGGTATGGCCGGACGCTAACTGCCAACAGTTCAATGTCTTTGGTACAGCTCTGTTCCTTCACAGTGATGTGCCCCGGGTTACACCATCTCTCATTGACATACATTGCTAGTCCACCACCTCTCCTCTTACCACTCTCCTTTGCATTCCGGTCCGCTCTAACCAGTTGAAAGCCATCCAGAGTTATGACAGAGTCCGGTGTGTGGTCCCTGAGCCATGTCTCAGTGAACAGGAGGAGGCTGCTCTGCTTGTACTCCCACTGCAGTCTGGTTAGCGCAATTAGCTCTTCCATCTTGTTGGGTAAAGATCTTACATTACCCATGAGAATGGATGGAATGCTTGGTTTGTACCGTCTCCTTCTTTCCTGGTACTTCACTCCAGCCCTGCGTCCCCTCCTCCAACGTCGTAATTCCTTCGGAATCTTGGGTCGCTCCTCCAGGAGTACTTTCCTGTTGCCCAGTGCTAGCAGCTGCTCCCTACAGTAAACAATGGCTTGGCTTACAGATTCTCCAGAAGTGGTGGTAAAAAGTCCCAAAAAGAGTAGAAGACATACTACTACTCTCACAAAAATTTGTGGGTCCAAATTTTAGCTTCTTCTTCTCCTTGACTGTTTCTTAATATCCAAGTATGCAAGTTTTTACTTGTTTACATGCTAGTTTGTACCTGGAAAGTTCATTCGGGAGTCCAGACTTCCCGAGGACGTGAGACGCGTGCGATCATTCACAATTGGAACGGCAGTGATGGTATTACAGTTCAGGTCCAGTGTGTTTTTACCACATTTTCACTTTAATTTCATTGTGATTTTTATTTACAATATACATTTTCCATGATACACCTAATTAGATTAGACTAGATTTCTTTTTAAAAAATCATGTTTAAAAAACTGGCTTTAAGCAATCATGCAAAATGCTTGGCTATAAAAGGACCATCCATGTGAAATTATTTGGCAAGATTGCAGTAAAAACTGGACTGATTCCTTCATTAATTTACATTGGAGTGATCTGAGAACATGGTAAAGAGTTGTTACATGCCAGAGTACGTTGCTCTGTTTTTCTGTTGCTCCTGTCTTTCAGGTGTCAAGCCTCCACCTATTGGCCAATTCAAAGATAATTGGCACACGTCTATTGGCTGACCTGGGCACAGTAGGTCAATAGCTTGCCAGGGATCAGTAGAAAAGAGCAGCTCCCTGGACAGCTGGGCAGCTTCTGACTCTTGTGGAACTCTTGTTTGTAGGCTTCTGTGTACGTAAAACAGAGTGTGTTGGTGGGAGGCTGGACAAGTAAGCTTGGGGTACCCTATACACTGGCAGCAGAGGTTTGACTGTTACAGACACTAGGTTATGCGGCTGATGCCACTTTTGTATGTTTTGACTGGACTTTTTTGTCGAGCAGCTAGACGGGCCTTTTGTTTTGCATATTGCTTTATTTAGACCCAGGGAAGCTGTTGACCTCCTTTTGTTTTGTTAATTTATTTGATTTGGCTCAACCGATTGGTCCTCCTTCCCCACTTTTTTTTTTGTTGTCAAGTTCATTGTTGTCAAGGCATGACAACAGAATGAAATCCTGCCTGACTATTAACCTAGCTGTTGTCCGTCTTCGTTAATTTTGGTGGTCTTGTGTTAATGTCTCCTCCCTGCCTTAGCCCCCACCATGGTCAGGGGGGGATGCAACACAAATGGAGGCTCGTCCAGGATTCGAACCCAGAACCTCTTGCACCTGAAGCGAGAAGCATACCCCTAGAGTCTAGGGGTATGCCAGTGTTCTAGACATGCTACCTACTATAATATTAATTTTGTCTTTAGCTAAGCACAAACAAACAGATCATCTGACTCCATCTTATCTTATTCTTTGCATCTTCTCCTGTCAAATCAAACCCTTTGCATTTTGTATTCTACGCATGTGTCGTAATACAAAAATTCGCTATTGTAAGGTTAAAAAGTTTTGTTTGTTAAACCTTAATTTGCTTTACTTACAGACAACACTAAACACCAAACTTTATCATCTGGAAATATAAAATTATTATTGCACTTTTACTCAGCTAGTATGCACATGTAGTCAGTTTGAGCTGCAGTCACTCAATATTACCTTTGTTCACAGTCAATAAGACTGAATCACAATCGAAAAGAGAAAATCAACTGTACTTTGGCAAAGGCAATGTATCCCTAAAGTAACCTCACAAAAAAAAAAAAATGCTACCCAACTCTCTGGGGGAGGAGCCTGATCCTGCTGACTCTACTGGGATATCAATACGCACACACAAACAGGCATGCTGGCAAGGACCTTTTGTTCCAGCTGAGTGGGAGAATGGCTCTCCTTGTGCTGATTATCTCACTGCCCACTGCCACCCTCCCTCCTGTGTGCACCCCCCCCCCCCCCCCCCCCATTCCCTCTAGCTCATCAGTGTGGTTGAAGTAGCTTTCACACCCTCCATAAAAGCACCTCCACCCCCAGCACCACCACAGTTTTTTTAATCCCCCCACAGCTTCTCATACTTTGCATCTAAAAGTGAACAGTCATACAGAAAGAAAAAGGGTCTGAATAAAAAGAAGCTGATAGAATGGTCAAACTAATTTTCAGTGATGAATGGTTGATAGTACTACCACACACACATACACACACTTTTATGTTGTCTGCTGCTCCCTGGCTAACCTTGCCTCCGGCATGAGAACAGCATGGAGAGACAATTAGCTTCCTAACAGCATGAGCTCAGAGTGAGAACCACAGTCTGTGTTTGCGATTATGACGAAGATTTATAGCTCAGCTGGTGATGGGAAAAGATATTGTTGAAATTTTGGAAAAAGGGAGTGTTGTGTTCCTGAAACAAAAAGCTATAATGGAGCCAAAAAACAAACAAACACCCAAAACTATTATAACAAGCTTTCATTAACTGTTCTTAATTGTTTAACTTACAGAGTTGCTATAAGTTAAATGCCACTGTTAGTATGCTAGCTCGCTCACAATACTGCAAGCTAAGATGCTAATTAGTGCTAAGCATGAAATAGAACCAAGAGAGAGATGGGATTTGTTAGGTTGTAATTGAACACTAAGAATCGCAACAAACATGACAAATTGACATGAGACGACCATGCAGTGAAAATGTATGCTATGCCTTCTGATGATACTGCCTAAGGGAAGCATATATAATGTAAACAGAATTGGTCCTAGCACTGAACCCTGTGGAACACCATAATTAACCTTGGTGTGTGAAGAGGACCCTCAGTTTACATTAACAAATTGGAGTCTATTAGATAGATATGATTTAACCCACTGTGATGCAGTACCTTTAATGTCTACAGCATGTTCTAATCACTCTAATAGAATATTATGGTCAACAGTATCGAATGCTGCACTGAGGTCTAGCAGAACAACCACAGAGATGAGTCCACTGTCAGAGGCCATAAGGAGATCATTTGTAACTTTCACTAAAGCTGTTTCTGTGCTGTGATGAGCTCTGAAACCTGACTGAAACTCTTCAAATAGTCTATTCCTCTGCAGATGATTAATTAGCTGTTTTAGAACTACTTCAAGAATTTGTTAGATAAAAAGAAGGTTGGACACCCCCCAACCTGCTCGGCCTGTTGATTAATTTAAACTAACATAATCATCCTGTTGCAACCAGGTTTCTAACAGGCAGAGTAAATTGACTTGTTTATCAATTATTAATTCACAGTTAGTTTTTAGTTTCTTTTTTGTCTGTTTGGGAGCTGACACAGTGGGGACTCTGTGGGGATGGGATTTTGGGGGGGGGGGTAACAGGAGGCGAGAAGTAAGAGGAAAGGCGTGTAAGACTGCAATTCTGCTTCCTGGTGCCAACTCTGGATAGTCACGTTTTGGGTGTTTTAATAAATTTGGCCAAATTTCTAGAAATTAGAACTGCTCCATCCAAAGTGGGATGGATGCCGTCTCTCCTAAACTGACCAGGTTTCCTCCAGAAAGCATCCCAATTATTTATAAAGCCCACATCATTTTTTGGACACCACTCAGACAGCCAGCAATTAAAGGAGAACATGCACCTAAACATGTCACTCCTGTCCAATTGGGGAGGGGACCGACTACAGTTAACTACAGAGTCCAACATTGTTTTGGCAAAGTAACACACAATTCAATATTGGTTTTAGTGACCTCCAACTGACGTAACCCGGTGTCATTACTACCGATGTGAAATATAATGTTATAATTTATTGAAGTTATGTTTACCCTTAGCCAGCAGTTTTAAATTTCCCTTAACGTCGCCTGCTCTGGCCCCTACAAGACAACTGACTATGGTTGCAGGTGTCTCTATCGTCACGAGCCCTAGTTCGATCCTGGGAGGAAGCACAAATCCCTTTGGGTTGCGTCAGGAAGGACATCTGCAGTAAGGAATTTGCCGAGTCAAACATGCAGAGCTACCCACTGTTTTAACCCTTTGTGAATAGAAGCAGCTGAAAGTAGCTTTTACTCTCCAGTGTGAAGATTTGTGACTTTTATAACACTGTTCACCTATTCACACACACACATTCATTCAGCACTTTCTATTTCTTTTTAACTAATACATACAGTCTCTCTCACAATAATGAATGTTTTGGGGGAAATGTAGGGTTCAGTATCTTGTGCAAGGACACTTCAACACGAGACTGGTGAAGCTGAGGCTCATACCATCAATCTTCCACCTGAATTTCAATTCAGTTTTGTTTATATGGCACCAAATCATAGCAGTTGCCTCAAGGCCTTTTATACTGTAAGGTAAAGACCCTACAACAATAAAAAGAAAACAGAAAACAGTCATGCTGTTAGCATGTGAGGATTTAACTTAAAATAAAATACCAATTGGAATTTGGACAGACCAAACAAGCACTATGTAGACACCATATGGGGCTCCTGAAACCCTGCTAGGCATTTTTGTGGCATTTTATAGACTAAACAATATTAATCAGTCATGACACAAATCTGTTTCAGCCTAAGGGGGTGACTTCATAGACAGCTTGACAAGGGCACAGCATCTGAGTCAGCAGAAGTCCTCACCATGAGCTCAAAACTGCACACACCTGCATACACCGTATAGTGCTTGTCTTTGTCATTTCCTACAAGGAAATCAAGGGGCAGAGACAGAGAGGAAAAGGCAAAGGCATTAACCTTGTTCCACTACTCTAACGCAACTGCAGCCTAATTCTTCTGGGCCCATGCAAATTACATTCACTGAAAATCTTTTGAGAAGCGAATACCAATCCCCCTCTAGGATTCAGTAATGGTACTAAAAATTCTGCAGCTTTCTACAGTTGCTCCAGTGAATCTGCTGGGATTCATATGTTTGATTCACATGTTGACCCAGTTTATGGAGAAAAAGAAACTTACCAAATGTGTCTGTATAAACTTTTCAAATGACTCCTGCAGCATAAAATCCACTTTTCTGCCGCAGTATGCTGCAAACCAGAACATTCAAGTCAAGTCGGAGGTTCGTCAGTACAAGAGAAACTCTTTCGTGTCGATTCTGAATCAAGTCTGGAGTCCTTATGTTTACTTGAATGTGCCATAGACATTTGGACACTTTGGGGAGGGTAAACAAGTTATAAATAGAGCTGACTATCAGTCATCATTGGTACTACTGAACAAAAATGTATTTCTCCAAGCTTAATTGCAATGCAGGAAGGAACAGTATGTGAAACAAGATATACAACGGCTGTTTAATCAGAACTTACATCTATTAAAGGTGAAATGGAGTCATCAGGCAAACTTAATCAGGAAATAAAGCAGGTGTTAAAAGGAAGAACACGAAGAGCGAATCAATGATGAGAAATAAAACTAAACTAAATAAAACTCTCGTAAGCTTGTTAGCGAACATGTGCTTATTTACACATCCAGTAGATACATTTTAAAACTGTGTCTGTGTCCAAAGAGTCCTTGGGGAACTACGTGGCTCTTTAGCTGTTAAATGGTGCAGTGTGTTCACACAGAGTGTGCCAAGCTTTTGTTGAAAAAAACCTGCCAGCTGTGGCTAAAATTTGCACTTTGATACTGAGCTAAAACCCACACAAGGAAATGTAGTCTGAAAACAAGGTGAAAATACTTTTTTCAGTACTGTACTGAAGTACCATTGGGCTATACGAGATATCAAAAAAGTACATGTAAGTACAACACACCATGACGCACTGTGCGTTTTGTATTTGACAAAAAAATAAAATCAACGTGCACTAAAGGTGCTCTATATTTGGATATATTCAGGGTTATATGAGAACTATAAACTACATGGCATGTTCACATATGGTGTATGAACCAGTGAATTTTGTCAATAATTACTGCTGTAAAAAAGCATATTTTTGTACACTTTTTCAAGAAGACTATGTCTCCAGGATTGTTTTCAGTGTTTGAGCAAAAAGAAAATAATGTCTGAATTGTAAGTCCAAAATTTAACATCTGTGGATGTTGGATGCTTGGTGGGTTAACCTGCTAACCAGAAAATCCAAATTTCAAATGGAAATACATCATGATGTTACGCAAAACTGGAGGAAGGATCCCACTCCCACCAGGTTTTGGATTCAAACACCCAGTTTCTCAGTTTTGGGTGGCTTACAAATCAGTAACTGCATAACTGCAGTAACTGCATAACTGCAGGCTCTTATTCCCAGCAGGTCAGTTAATGCCAGGGTGTTGGTGTGGCTCGTTACACAAAAGCGGACACATCAAGTTATGGCGTCAGTGTTGTTCTCAGCGTGTAAAGCAGCAAGTGAAAAAAGTCGTAAGAAAAAAGGAAAAGCAAAGTGCAAAACGCAAAGGTAACAAAGTGCCTGGCGTCTGACTGAATGCCTCTCTGGCAGTGAGTTGACATGCTTCATTAGATTTTGTTGGTTTTAAAAAGACTGTTTCTCATTGGAAGTATAGCAGCTAATGTAAATATAACCATCTCCTGAATAAAATCCATGGCCCACAACTCAAAAGTTTAAAAAAATGTGGAACAGAGGTCTATTTTAAATACTTTGTCCAAAGCGTGCATAATCGTCAGCCATGTTTTCATGACGAGGCTCAGCATTCTCTTCTGAAACAGACAGAATAAGAAGGAAAAAAGCACGAGGAAAAGGAAACGCTATCCCCTGCAGTTCCCAGAGGACAACTCAGAGGAAGGTGCCATATTACAAACTAATAAGCCCGTGCAGAAATTGTGAAACAACCAAAAACACACTACAACACACTACAACGTGCACGTGAACACATTTATATTAGGCAAGCTTCACGGCAGCTCAGTGGATTTTATTATGTGCTGTGTGCTATAGAGAGATAACTAAAAGATGAGAGATTTTAAATGAGCCTCCAGAAAATGAGCGCGCGATTGTGTGAGCGCTGGTAGTAATAAGGATGATGGGGTGAAAGGGTGAGGGAGAGAGGGAGGAGGAAGAGGATGGTGTGAATGGGGAAGTTGAGGTAAGCAAAGAGGGGGGAAATGGAAAGGGCTGGAGAGCTGCTGGATTTAGAAACTGGAAGTCAGCGCTGCATTCACAGCAGCAGAGGGTGAAAGGAGGTGGAGGATGAGGCAGGCAGAGAAGAGTGTTTTTAGACGCGATAATGCAGACAGAGCAGTGCATCCACAGCATGGACAAAATCATCTATAATACAGAGCACGCGTGCTACATGCTTATTTTTGCATTTCTTCTTCCTGCTGCATGCTATTTCCAACTCAGCAGTCCAACAGACACTGCAATTATGTGCCTCTGTTGTTCCTCAGCATCTGTTTTTAACAGCACGTTCAGAACACTGAGACACTCTATTATTTTGCTTCCCTACTACAGCTCATTGGGTTTGAAATGTAACATGACTTTGGGATTAAAATATTGCCTCTGAGCTTTAATTTGAGAATGTTTACATCAATGATGGCTGTAAACATCTGGCCCCTTTATGCACCCGGTTCCCCTGTTATGGCGCAGTGCAGCTGGATAATAATACTGAACATTACAGAATAGCCAGCCATAGTGGGGGTTATGATCAAAAAGGAGCGTTCTTGACTGGTTAGTTCAATCACATGACCTTCATTTAGTTTCACCTGCCCCCAGCCTATCAGTGAGCAGTGAACATAGACACAATTACTCACACTCACATTCACAGCTAAGGGCAGTGTAGAATCACCAGTTAGAATAACATATCTTTGGACTGTGGGAGTATCAGGGTACTCCACAGAAATTGCTGTTATAGTTTCCGTCTGCAGCCATAACTGATGACTGTTTAAGTGAGCGAGTTAAAACTAGGCTTTTGAAAAGTTCAAACAAAACGAAATGAAATGATTTGTAAACTTGGAAAATGGACGTGTTTATTGAGCCTCTAATTGTCAGCAGTTGACTGAGAGTAAACCATTTTCTAAAGCATCCTACGCAATAAAAGTTGTTAAAAAAGCAGGAGCTCAGCCTGAAAGCTGTGTGGAGACAGTTTGGTCAGTTTGCTTTGACTGCTTTCCACATAAGATAGGATGCAAACTTAGAAAGATTCCCAGCTTGTCCGATCGCCTGGCTTGCTGTGTTTCTCTTGCACTGCAGGACGTCTTTCCTAGATCTCAGAGAAGATAGCACAGTCACGGCATCATTAAGCTGCCTGGGGAATACCAGGTGCTTCGAAGATGAAACAAAAGGAAACGACCACTTAAAATTAAATCCAAGGTAGCCATTACAGGCAAACGAACAAAACAATATGTCGTTGACTGACTTCACTATTTCTGTCCTACTCTACCTCTCTTGGCAAACAACAGAAGGTGATACCAGTAGAGTATGAAGAAATTTTCTATTAACAGTTCCACCTGCATGTGTGTGTTTTTAGCTTGCAATGAAAACAACTGCAAACTGTGTTCCACTGTTCTGTTGTCAGGTGTAAGTACAGTATATAGTCTTTACTGTTAATGGGATGCCAGCATCTATTTTCACTGTCATAGTCTGAGTTCACTTCAAAGAGCACCAATCTGTGGCGGGGAGCCGAATGTTCCTCCTACTGCATGCATCCACACCTCACACAAACACCTTTTTTGTTGCACTTCAAAGTGCATACAGACAATCTGTTGTCTCACACACACACACACAAAAATAATCCCACACACAAACAGTTACTTATCCCATCATTGTTAGCTTGGAACACACAAACAAGTGAAACACAGAAAAACTGCCCCACGCTACAGACATTTTTCTTTAGTAAGCAGACTGTGAAAACAGCAGCGAAAGGGGTGAAGCAATTCATTAGCCAAGTATAGAAACAGAGGATCAAATGTATGCTGTGTGACATTCATGTATGTGAGAAAAAAGTTCAATAATGATAATGAAACAAAAAACAGGCTTCTGACTTTTTAGGAACAAGGTGGGAAACAACGTCTTTTGTTTAAATGACATTTTTAAAAATTTGACAGCCCACGAACATGACGCCCCCGAGAAAAAGCTAAGCACATCCTTACTGCTTCCATAGGAAATACAAGTATTAAAGCGGGGATCATACTTTCCACGGCTGCGAGTCCACTAGGGTCTGCTTGGGTCCCAGTGACGTACATTTAGTCATCAGACTGTTAGTGCAAGGGTTCGTGTGAAGGTCTGTACACCTGCCTATTTTCTGCGACCACACAGATGTTTTCTCTTCTCTGGAACAAGAACTTGGCAGCATAGCTTAGGTTTGTAAAGCTGCAGATGAACAAACCACAAAACTTGTGAAACAACGTCCTTTGGACAAACAAGACCACATTGGAGATTTGGCCACAGTGCACAGCACATCACCACAAACACCTCATACTAACAGTCGAGTACAGTACTGAAGGAGTGAGGAGATCATATTCTGTGGCCTTTCGTACATTTTCTATTATATCATATTCTTTGTAACGACCCAAACTCCAAGTGGTTATCAGTAATATCAAAGCGAAACCTATTATGTTCATTTCCATTTACACATTTTTATTCTTGGACTTGTTGATTCACTCATGATTCATAGTTCAAAACAACCCTAATGCATCTTATACTGGGCCTTCATGCAGCCACACAGTTCATCTTTTAGCTCCCTTCCCCTCCCTTTAACACTTTGTTTCCTGATCGCGAGGGGCTTCTGTGCTCACAGCAGAGCCAAGAGTACAAAAAACTACCTGAAAACAGCATTTTAGAGCAGCCTGAAGCCCGAGCTGTTGTTTTACAGGGATTAATAGCATAGGGACTGATCTCGCTATTTAAAACTTTGGTCATGTTTACAATATGATCATCCCCCATTGGAACAGTATATTCGTGCAAATATTGGATTTATAAGCCATAAAAACAAATATTCTCATATCCATCACAGATTAAATCTGATTCCTCACAAGGCTCTTGGCAGACAGCTCAGGGGAATCTATTTTGCTTGTTTGTTTTCAAAAGCAGTTCAGATGAGATTTATCCAGGACCCCTGCAGAGAGGGACAAAACCCACCCCAAAGCCTTATCTTCATAATGTATGACTAATCTCATTGTGGCCTGAGAAAGAGGGGGCAAACAGAGCAATGAGAAAGAGTGAGCGAAGCGGTGAAGAATGCAAAGGGGTCAAATTGAAAGTATCTGGTGTCGGTTTTAAAAACCTCTGACTCTTCTGCAGAACGTGACACAAGGAGAATATGTTTGGAGTGAAAAAACAACCTTACTGTAAAACATATTCCACTTTAACATTGAGCAACAGAGTATCATGGTGTGCTGTAGCAGCTAACTTTAACAATAAAAGCATATCATACTTCAGATTCAGCCACCAGATCCACTAATGGAAGCTCCTAATAGAGATTCAGGGCCAGGGTTAGTGTTACTACCTATGATGACTTACACCTCAGAGAGCTAAGTAGGCGAGTTTAAGTGCAGTTAGTTTTTCTAAGCATCAAAGTTGAGTTATATGATTCCCTTGACTGTGTGATGTTTTCCAAAGAGGTCAAGGTGGAGTGTTTAGAAATGATCAATTATGCTGGAGTATTTAAACTTCCACCCAAGATATCAGTCGATACATTTAACTGTTGCTGAGTTATGATCAAATTCATTTCGGCTTTAGCAGATTATTCTAGGCTTTCATAATAGCATTACTGCCATTGCCAAACACAGCAAAGGATACACCAGGAAAGAGAACAGAACAGAAAAAGGAGAGAAGAAAAAGACCAAGCAAACAGGCATGAGAAGGTGAAGGCTTGTACTTACTGAGCACGTAGAGGGAGAGAGCAAGGCCCGCCAAGCAGAAACCCTCAAAGAAGCGCAAGGTGCTGAACATGGTGACATTTACAGAGAAGGCAACACTCAGACCAAACACCAGCATGAAAAGCACCGAAAGGATCAACACTGGGTGTCGACCAAACCTTAGAAACAAGAGAGAAAGACAGGGAGATAAAGACGTAGCAAAGAGCTTAAAAACCCAGTTAAACTGAGAAAGAAACTTTTCATGTAAAGTCCGGAGAAAGAGAACATTGCATTCATCGTTTCCTTCAGACTCTAAGCACGTCCTGGTCTGGAGGGGCGGGGGAGGGTTAGGAGGTCACTGGGTCAGGTCCCAACTGAGGCCTCATGGCCCCCGTTGCTTCTTTACATTGTTTTCTTTACATTGTTGTGCATAGTTGCTGATCCCTAACACAATGCAGGTGCTTATTTTCCCACGATGCCACTCGGGCGGCTTGCAGACGGCAAAAGTGACCATAATTAACTTGATGACAGTGGCATTTTGCTCAGTTACAAAAGATATTGTATCATTTAGCTTTGCAGATAGTTCGATATTTAACCATTAAGGCTCTGCGATACTCTTCTTTAAGCTTCCCACCACTCCTAGAGAAGCTGTCAGACATTTCTTTTTTCTTATTCTCGATAACTCTGGATAAAGCACTTTTACAATCTGGTTAATGCCAATTCCACTGTTTGTCTTTTTAGTTTGAATTTGTTGTTATTGATTTTTGAATGGCTTTAAAATCCTCCTCACACAATTTTAGACATTTTTAAATATCTAGCCAGCTAAAGATTGATGTGACACGACAGTCAACAGCTGATGCTGATCTTCACCCAATCAACTGGTCCGTCCTTCGATAATACATTCACTGGCCTTTTTTTTGTCACCTCGCTAGTACCAGGTTGGACCCTTACACCACCACCAACCTGAGCCATTACATGCAGGATGGATCTTTGCTTTCATGTTGCTTATGGGAAATTCTGACAAGATTTGAATGCAGCAGCAGAAACAGAGGCTCGTGTTTCCATGTTCTATTGTTTAATTTTGGGAAATCCATGCAAACTGTAGCCTCATTTTCCTGTCATTTGCTAACAGCAGCAGTATTCAGTGTGGTCTTCTGCCCGTACAGTCCATCTGCCTCGAGGTTCAACATGTTGTTCAGAGATGCTCCTCTGCATGCCTTGGTTTGAACGAGTGGTGATTTGAGTTACAGTTGCCTAATAATAGCTCTAAGCACTCTGGGCATTCACCTCTGACCTCTGACATTAGGAAGATATTTGCACCCAGGTAACTGACCATTTTCTTTAAACTCTACAAGCTGTGTGGGAAAAGCCCAGCAGATGAGCAGTTCTGACAAGAAAAACCCATCTGCTACCAATAGCCAACATTCAAACTTACTTAAATCACCTTTCTTTTTCAATTTCAACTTCAGCAGGTCATCTAGTCCATGTCTAAATGCACTGAGTTCCTGCCATGTGATTGGTTGATTAGATATTTCAGCTAACGGTTAAAGAGTGGTGCCTAATGAGTGACCGATGAGTCTATATTCTTTGAGTTTATTGAAACAATAATGCAGCACAAAGACATACTGCAGTGTGTTAAAGGGAAAGAAATAAGGTTTTAAAAGAATGGGCAAGTTTAGTTAATCGTTGCTTACACGTTTTTTTCCTTCTTCTAGATATGTTTGGCTTTTCTTTGGGAATTTTTTTTCAGCCTGCCTGAACATGTTTTTCTGATTCCAAGCAGTGCTGAGGACACTGTTACCATACTGTTACCACCAAATGCAGATCTTAGTTGTGACACCTGGAATTATCCTTACAGTCTAACAAAACAGACAAAGAAGGAGGCAGCGTACCAGTCAGCCATGACACCCATCACCAGGTATCCAAATATGGAGCCCACAAGCAAAGAGAACTTGGCAATGTGAACCTTCCAGGCCGAGTCACACACTAGGTTCCACTGGAACAGAAACAAAAAGAATGAGAGAAACATAAGTCAGATATTGTTTTCAGAGTAAGGCACTCCCAACATGTTAAAAGGGAATAAGACATCAGGAGGAGCTGAGACACTTATAATATGAAAGCTGCACAGAAGCCAAAAAAGAAACGTGGGCTTCTCTCATCAGAATCCTGTCAAACTCTTCTCACTCTCTGACTCACTGTGTTGATAATTCATGAAGTTGGACGCATCTGCAAACATGCTACAAACACTTCTTAAATATTCAAGTGTTCATCCCACATCTATATTTATGTGTGTTTCTGAGAGACAAAGAGAGAGCAGACACAGTGCATGTGGGAAAGCAGCTGTATGTCTGTTATAACAACAATCAATAGTTTCCCACTCTTTCCTCTAAGCCAGTGGGTCAGTGCACACACCACTGCAGCACTCAACAGCTGAAGTTTAGCCAAGGACACATGCAGAAGCACTACGTGTGCACCATACTTGTGCATAGCCTTGACAGCATCTGCAAGAGAGCCCAGTGGAGTGACTGAGCTGTGTGTGAATCCAATGTTGGTGTTTAACAAAAAATTTACACATCTCCCTGCTGAGCATCCAACTGCACCACGAAGAGTGAGTAGAGAGAGACAGTTAGAGGTTATGCTCTATGATGGCTGGACAACACAGCCACTGTGAGTTTGTTAAGTCTGGGCTTTTAGCACCACTTTTATCTGAGAAAGCAGGTGTCATTAATGCACAAATGCAGAAGCAACGATCAGCATTGTTGCTTATTAACGTTCAGCCTCTTCTTGTCACAAGGATTCAGTTTGGTGGGTTTTTTTTTCTGAATTCTGTCTCTGTAATTGGATTCCAAGAAAAAATAAATAAACTAAGGTTTGAACATAAGCACATGTCAGAATTATCCCGCTTGAGGACCCCGGGGCAAATATGTCAAACAGAGTTTCATTATGCTTCTGTGTTTATTGTGCTTGAATACTGCCTCCTCCCACTACCTGTAGAATAGTATGCTAATGTGATCATTACTGTATTATCTGTGCGCTGTGCGATATAAATGAGTCAACCAAAGTTTTCAGCTATTGTGACACAAGGGCTTCAGTATTAGTTTATTGCCATAAACCAGTTGACACTAGCACCAGCAGAGCTCTGGGTAGGAATACTAGTCTTAATGTATGTGCGAAAACCTCCCATGATGCACTGAGCGCTTCTCCTTCATTGGCCTCTTTTGACTCGCCATCTGTTTATATACAACTTCATGTCATTAACTCTTTTTCGGCTCTGTCCTGTAGTTTGTGTATGTGTTAGGCTCTCCGGGCTCCTATTTTCTCTCTTCCCTTTCTCTCTTTGCACACTCCACTCATACACTCTGGAATTCAGGCGCTTAAGTGTAAGATGTAAAAAGAGTCTCATTATTCTCTTTGAACTGATGTACCAGGCAGCACCAGCTCACTCCAAAGCACAATAAATAAATAAACAGTACGCGGGTCAGTGGGTAACGTGTCAATCAACTGTCTGAGGCTGGCAGTAGTGATGATGACGGCAATCCCCCCCACCTACCCACCCCTGAATAACACTATGGGTCTATGGCGCTCACTCGTTACCTTGGTAACCACATTCTGACTAAGTCCCGTCTGCAGCTCCAGCCTCCACTCCTTACAAGCGCACAGCATTCCGACGCCGTCGCCGTATCCGTGCCCGGTGCCGTTGCCTGTGGGCTTCAACGAGGGCGCGATGCTGGTGACGGTGACCGGCGGGGTCGCCGTGGTCCAGTCGCTTTCGTTTGCCAGTGGCTGCACGCAAGTGCCATTGGGCTGCGCCAGGAGGAAGTAATCCGAAAACTGGCTAAAGCCGATGAACAACGCCGGTATCCAGGTCAGGACCACGAGCTGCTTCTGGTGTTTCCCGAAGCCCCCGAGAGACGGCAGAACGGAGCCGTCGATGTGCGGCAGCAGCCGGGGCGCCGGGCGCTCCAACGGGGTGAAGCCGTTCTCAGGCGTGTGGTCCTGCGCCTCCGGCTGTCCCGCTGCCATTACGACCCGGCACAAAGAGAGCAGCTGTGCGCAACAGCGGGCGAAGCGAAGCCCCCACTCTGTCGCCCTCCGCGCACTCTGCGTTAAGCCCTTTGACACAAAGGAAGCTCGCCGCACAGATAAATCCGGTGTACGGCCAACAAAAGCACAAACCCCAAAACACACACAGACAGAGAAAGAGAGAGAGAGGGGGGGAGGGAGGTCTCCGGTCCGTGCGGGCGCGCAGATGCACCGAATCACCGAGCAGTCGTCCTCATGGCGACGGGACTTGAAGTGACCGGTGGGTGTCCGAGTGGAGCGGTTGTGTCAGGAGGAGGAGGACGCTGTGGAGAGGCTCCCGGAGAGCGGTGGGCTCGGACGGGCATGCTCACGGGCTTTGTATTCCATGAGTGCAGCCGGATCCATCCATGCGCCAGGCCCGGTGGTTGAATGGAAGTGTGATACTGAGCTGCATTCAGATCTTCGCAAGTGCCACATCCGCGAGTGCCACAGGTCTCATACCTGTCCAAAACGCGACCCTCTGCAGGTGCGCGTCATTTATCTCCTCGAGCCCAGAATGCGCGTCCTCGCAGACATCACGAGTCCACTTTTGAGAGCGCTGAGTTCAGAGACGCAGTGAAGCACGCTGCTCGGTTTGTCACAGTCTAGTCAATGGGACGCTGTGCCAGAGAGGGGCTTGGAGCAGTAATGGGGGACGGAAGACAAACCCCGCCCTCCTTCGTCGCGCTATGCGCTGCGATTGGAGAGCCTTCAAAGAGCGACTGCACCACTGACGGGCATCTGCAGGCAACAATGATCCCCTTTGTGCAGCCTGTGCCCTCTGCACTGAGCAGAAAGCGTGTCAGGATTACGCACTCATCATGTTTTCCGCTGATTCCACATGATTCACGGTGAAGGGATCAAGTAGAGGGCTCAAGTTTGTGTCTTGTGTTTTTCTAGTCGATTTGTGCCGAAGCGTCCGCCGAACAGCCCACTCAGGCAGTTTTGCGTCATACAATCTTTTTCATAACCGTCATATAAATAGGCAACGTTACTTACTGGTTTGGGGAGACAATAGAAGAAGATGGCAGGGGATTGAAGGAGTGATGTGCTGCACCTCAGACGCGAGGGGGCGTTAGACGATCGCAGGTCGGTTATATCAGCTCTAGATCAGACAATCGGCAAAAATCCAAGAAAGGGAAATAAAAAAAATAGCCCGTATTTCTTAAGAATGGTGCACGTTGGGACATAAATGAGGGCCAAGGCTCTTTGGTCTTCAGATGTGGCTGCTGATATGGTGATGTGCCAGCGTCTGTCGCACATGTTGTGAGTGACCTTGAGATTCCAGCAAGTGACAGATTTTGTCTCAGGACTGGGAAAAAAGTGTAATGTGTGAAAACTAGTGTGACTTGCGTGAAGCTGTGAGCAGTGTACTCTTGAATGATTTTGAGTGACATGAAGCTGGTGTTCAGGCTGCGGCTCACTGAAGTGACAAAGAGGTGACAACTTGTGCTCAGCCCCAACTCATTTCTCACCTCCTTCTTTATCCCCAGAGCACTTTGTTACGGCTCGACGCTGAGGAGAAGGAAGAGGCTTAAAAAGAACCCAGGAGGCTGTTTTGTCGTGTGTGTGTGTTCCAACCACACCCATGTTGTAGCACATACCAGAGCTGACTTGTGCTCTGCCCTTATTAGAATGCAACCCCATCAGTACATCCAAAAACAACAACAACAATGCAGAACCCCATCTATAGAGGATAACCTTTGTTATTTTGTCACAGCTACAGCTGGCAGATGTGCGGTGCACAGGGAATTGCCAGGTTTCTGTGATAGACTCGCTGGTATGTAACTGTGCCTGTGTAAAACGTGCAGCTTGCAGTTTTCTCAAGGAGTGCTGATCCAAACCACCCGAGTGAGTGACTGAAGTCACATTGTGACACATTTGTTACATTAAAGAAGAGAATAAAGAAAAAAGAGATTTTTTTAAAAAGTCAGTAAAAACTAAAGGAGTCTGCATGTTCTCCTCACATCTATGTGGGCTCTCTCCAGGTACTCCAGCTTTACTCAAAGGTGTAAATGTGAGTGTCTGCCCAGGATGTATGCCGCCTCTCGCCCTGTGGCAGCTGAGATAGGCTCCATCAACCCTGCAGCCCTGAACTGGATAAGCAGAAGAAAATCAATGGATAGACGGTGCTTTATTGAGACATTTAAACCTAGAGTAAGTCATGAGAACATAACTGTTAGAGAGTGTTCTCATGAACAGAGAGAAAGTTTGTCTGTATCCCTCTCGCCAAATACACACAGAGTGGCGCAGGCAGCAGTCACTTCACTCCATTAAATGAGACCCGCTCATCGAGATGGTCCCCAGCAAAACACTCTCCAACTCTGAAGTGGTGCAGACAAAAAACTGTTGAGACAGAGAGATGAAAATAGAGAGATTTTACACATTCTTATTAATATATCCAAAATAAGCATTTAATGATTTCCTATTTTTCAGCCTGTGGGCACATCTACTCCATAGGAATCATTCACCATAAACAATTTCAGAGTTAAATGATAAGAGATATTGGTCTAACAGAGGCATAGGAATGGTACAAGTGCAGTAAATCTGGTGATTTTTAAAGTAATTCTTAAATTTATCAAGTATCAAAACAGTCTCAGCAGTCGGGTGATTAAGCAGACTGCAACCAAGATCATTTTGGTATTTTTAGCAGCTGATAAAGCACAATGTGGTGGGATTACCAGCTTTTAGTTCTAGGACCACAGACTTCTTCAAATCTAATCTTCATTTTATGTTAATAGCAGGCTTGCACAGTTTTATTGCATGGAACTTGGATTGTTGTAAACTCTCTCCACTACAGACAGACACACCTGCCAAAGCAGTCAGAGTCACCTTTGTGATTGTTCCTGCTGCAATGGTTTTCATTCTCCAGCGCCACTTTTTGCCATAATGAAACAGACACGTGGACAGACACAACCACAGAGTGAAAACATTACTAGCTACACTGTGTTAGGTAAATATTACATCTTCTTACCCTAGATGACAATACTTCCAATGAAAAGCTACAAATCCATTAATAAATGTAAAACTGTGAGATCTAAGCCAATGTCATGATGACCCTGACCCTAAGTTCATGGTAGTCAGTCATCGTTTTAAGTGACAGACATCAAGTAAAGTCAGGGTTAGGGTCACTAATGATGATTTCGATTCGAAAAGGTTAAAAGGATGTGGCGCTGGTGTGCCCTCTTCTTCAGGTGCCAACCCGGGGATTGGACCACACCTGCACATTTTCACAACAATCCAAGGTTACATTTAAATGCCTGTCAAAGTGCTCAAAACTCCCTCTGTTGTAGTCCTGCCAAAGGACATTTCCCAAACACAAGGAGAGATGCAGAAAGACTCACAAGGCGAAAACAATACCAGCAACACTTTCATAGCTAGTTAACAGAAAACCTGTTTGTGATTTTCCCATCAAAACCAGCATTAACAGACAGTTAGTCATAATCTGTCAGTCATCTCATTAGGCTGACTCTTTACACAGGTAAGAAAGATGCAATCAGCACAATCGTGATCACTTAAAGTAAAACACAGGGAAACGCTAATGGCCCACTGAATCCAGCAAAACTGTAGGTTGCCTCAAAATGGAAATGTAAAAAGATGTAAAAATGATTGTGAATCAACCACAGCTTGCTTTGTGAGGCTTCCCACCTAACATCAGCTTGCTGAGGTGGGAGAAAAGGTTAACTGTTTGGATTTTGCGGAGGAGCTGAATCGGAGCGTATTTGAGCTGGCGGTTCTCACACATTGACCGTGAGACTCAGGAAACTTCAGAGAGTACTTTTCATGCTCCCTCACATCACACATGAATGCAGGCTGTTCAGTAGGTTATATGTTATGTAATTGCTGAGTTGTGTGATGCTTAGTGCCACCTAGAGGTAATTTTAATAGACCAAGTTGCAGAAAAATACTTTAAATTAAGGCTAATTGGTCATTTTAAATAAGCGTGGCTGCAGTGTTTCATCCCTTTCTGCTTGTGAGAGAAGTGAAGAAAGCAAAAATGATGTTTACACTGATGTTTAAGTATTTCTTGAACCCATTCTTCATTAATTAATGAAGGTTGGCAACTGGCGTGACTGCTTATGTTTGTTGTTACAGTCTATCACAGCCGCATGTTTATGAGGTAAAGTCTGGAGCCAATGACTCAACTCACAAGTTCCAGTCAGGTCTGTGCTGCCTTTCATAAGTCCCTAGAAACCAGTGACCCAGACTGGCTCAGGTGTCAGGTGGCATTCATCACCGGCTCCTCCCTCTCATTCATCCCCCCCCCCCCCCCCCCAGGAGGCATATCCATGTCAGCCTGCTGCACAGGTACACCACTGTCACAGGATGACTGAGCTGCAGCAGACTGCTCTCCTGCTCTGTCCTTCCTTAAGGTAGACAGCAAGCTACACCATGTACTACATAATATTATTCTAACCTGCAGGTTTATACCAGCTTAGATTTGACTGTTTATGTGCAATCTGAATGTTTATACATCAACCTGCAACCTTGCATCAACCTGAACAACAGGTTGATACAAACTGCCCCAGGCAATCAGTTGTGTCTTTATCTTTTCCTTCCTTATATATTCTCCATTTTATTCACACACATCTGCAGAGGTGCAAACAGAAGAACATGAGAGCTTTCTTTCACCTCCTTGCTTCCAAGTCTCTTTTTAACATCGATTCAATGCCCTTCATTAAAAATTTATGGCTGCCAAAGCTTTAAGAATAAAACCTAATTCTTCTCTTTGAGTGTCAGTTTGTGTGTGTATGTGGTGTGTGTGCACGCCCGTGTGTGTGTGTGTGGTTGCCACATATCCAGCTCCACCCATAACTCTGCACCAGCACTGGTATCAGGAAATTCAAAGTGTGTGCAAACAGAGTCTGCACACAAAGCGAATCCAAATGAGCAAAAACACATAAATGAGCCATGCACTAAAGACATTTCAATTCAGCTGCTCACTAATGTCTCTCTGTTGTATGTGTTTGTTGCTGTGAGGCTTGCGTGGCTCTTCTTTTGGCTTTACTTGGCATGAACTAGACTAGGCATTTAGGATTTTTACAGCCTGGGTGTGAAAATGTTCTCAAAATGAAGTGAGTTTCTGAGAGCTGCAAAAACAAGTCTGCTTAGGTCTCAAACCCATCTGTCACTACTTTCCTATTACAAAAGCAGATTTTCACTTTTGGACTTGGTTCCAGCAAAACTATTTTTAGAAGTATTTTTGCAGAAAGCTTCGGTAAGAACAAGGTGACCTGACATGCAACAAAGTTTCCCAGCAAGTATCAAACAGTGTGTTTGAAACATGTGATTCGGCATATAGATTCCATTTGTAGTCACCTCTATAATGATTTGTACTTGTTTTGCAGGCACAGGACCTGGGCACCTTGCAGTCACTGAGTTGACCATGAACTCTTCTGTATACCAAAGTACTCTAAAGATAAATGTGAGACATATATCTGACAGCTAAAGCTTTGCCAAAAGGTCGGTGACGGGACAATGATCCCAAGCACATCAACAAATCTTCAACAGAATGGCTGAAATAGAAAAGAATAAAGGTGGCACATTGATCCAGGCACATTCCAGACCTCAGCCTAATTGTTGCTGTGGCAAGACTTTAAGAGAGTTGTGCACAAACGAATGCCAAACTTAAATGAACTGTAGCAACAGAAAAAAGAGCAGGAAAATATCATCCACAGTGAAATGAGAGACAGGAACCACTTATTTCAAGTTGTTTCAAGTTATTGTTGAGAAAAAGCGGTTCTACAAGCTACTCAGTCATAGCATGCACTTACCGTCTAACATGAATGCATAGAATCCTAAGAAAACTTTCTTTCTCATGGGAGAGTTTATTCAAAATGCCAAACCATTACTTCCATTTTCAGCTCATTTAGTTGAACTTAGTTTGTCCTCACAGCACGTTTGACCACACAAATACTGACTTATTCATTAGGATGATTTTTTTTAGGGGGGGTCAACATTTGGTAGCTTCTTTTCTCATTTTTTAAATGTATTTTTTTATTTATGGAAATTATTGCTTTCACTTTTGTATAAGTCCACTTTGCACCAACTTGCACAAGTGCATGCTTTAACATGTCACATGACATGCCTCTAGCCTGCAGGGTGCAAAGCAGAGGGGGTGTTGCAGGGCCACGCCCGTGCTTGAGTCCATGATCGGCTCTGCACTTTGGTCTTTGTTTATTCTGTGAAGTCTTATATCGACAGCGCAGCTTGACACATACTTGACATCAAGCGTGTGAACTGCAACAACATTTGGTGTCAGTTAATTTAAACGTAATCAAACTTCATACGTCTTACTTTTAATCTGCACTTTAACCTACCATGGAAAGCACTGATTTATGAAATGCAGATCAAACGAAATTCAGATCAGATTAAATTACACTGATTTCCTAATTGCATATCCTAATCGTTGCTCCAAACATTGTACTTGTGTACTTTTATAACACTATTTCAGTGTGATGCAGGTTCTAACTAGAAAATGAAATCTAGTCACAAAGACAATTTTCTTCATGTTCATCATTTCTAGTAATAACTCGGAGAGCTGAGAACAATAGTCAGCCAGCAGACACACCCTGAACTCTGACAATTATCAACATTGCTCATCGCCACTTTTAATCCTTTATCGTGTTGACCGAAAACTTTCCCTTGGCACACACAGGGATGCACACTCACTCACATACACTGGAACACTGAAGATGGGACAAGATGAGACAGCCCCTCAGACAGTAAAAAAAAAAAGCAAACCAAAAACAATTAACATTCTCCTGTTAGAGGGAGTCAGTCAGAAGGTATGAGCTGTTTGTACATGCTGTGTTGGCACGCCAAGCAGAGATGGTTGTGTCTGTAAAACCCTTGAAACCAACCATACATGGGTGTGGTCCTGGGTGTGGAGTATGTCCTCCACTGGGCGCTTCCCAGAGCTTGCCCGAAGGTGTTACAGGGCGTTGAATATATTAATATTAATCTGAAAAGTTGCAACGGCTCAAGGATGAGTCAAGCTTTACTCAGTTAATTTTTGTTACTTGAAATACCCTCTTCTTTTGAGTTATGTAAAAAAAAAAATAGCAATCACGGATCTGATAAAGCCAGTTTATATAAGCTCTGCACTGCATTTAACACCAAGTAGTTGCATTTGAAATAATGCATTAAGTGTAAAACTAAAATCGTCACCTTCTCTTGGCTGCTGTCCTTACGGGTTGGCTCACTGGACCATCTCCCTCCATTTCACCCTACCCCTAGCATCCTCTTCTTTCACACCAACCCTCTGCATGTCCTCCTTCATTGCATCCATGAATCGTCTCTGTGGTCTATTCTGTACAAGTCCAAACCATTGAGCTCAGCCGCCTGTCTTTTTGTCAGTAGAGACCACCATAGCAGGTCTCACTAACACCTTGTAAACCTTCCCTTTCACTCTAGCTGTTATCCTTCTGTCACCAATCAAGTGTAAACTAAACAGATATACAGACTGCATACAAAAATGGATGTAGCTTTACGATTGTTATGTCCTGATGATCACTGGAAATAAAGTCAATTAAAACAGTGTCCTCAGAATAAATGCTCACATATGTGTCTGGAGGCATTTTAAAGAGGTCTGCTGACTTCCAGAAAGACTCCCGTGTGTAGAATACATTTTTTCAAGCATAAAAGTTGACATTTTGGGTTTTGCTTGGTTATTTTTTTGAAAATGCCCTGCTGTTATCAGCCAATACTATCAGACTTGGTTAGCATAAACTGAACAGGTGTAGCATTCATAACTGCCACCTAGTACTAAGTAAGAAGACAGGTAAAAATACTACAGGATATAATTTGTGGACAGGCTGTACCTCACAGACCACAGTGTCAACTAAACTGAGTTGGTGAGCCAGCAGCACAGTAGCAATACAAGCTCTGGAGATTTGGTCTCAGGACTTGTCAGAATTTCTTTTAACTGATTGTTACTAAAAGTGGATAAACTCTGTTAGTTAATTCACTCAAGACGCAGAAAGTATTTATGTATTAGAATCATCAACACTGGTAGACGACCTGCTTCCAAAAGAAAACAAGTTTGCTGTTGGTGCACTGCAAATGCATATTTAATAGCTCAGCATGCACACAGAAAATGTGAGGCTTTACCTGTCTTCCACAAACAAATCCACCAATTTCCACTGAAATTAAATTCTATAAAATTATATTAAAAAAATAATAAGGGTTGGGCTGCCCAGCCCTTATTTTATTTGATAATTTTATGCAATAGGCAGCTGCTTTGAGTTTAAACACGTGTGCCCAACCCTTAAACTCAAAGCAGACTCATCACTTACATAAGGATGAATGGAAACATAGAAGAGCATCTGTCTCCTTTCCTGTTAGATGGCCCCCCTTACTCACTTTCAAATTTCTAACTTTGGCATTTGTGGCCCTTGATGTTTACCAGAGATTGTTTTCTGTAAAATTAACCATGCCGTAAATATCTCAAATATTTCAATGTTTCAGTTAAAAAACAAACAACCAACATTTTAAATAATGGAATTCAGCAGCAAAATACAGCTGATATTTAGGCTCATCATACTGTGGAAAATACATGTTGCATTGCCCCAGGACCTAAAGGTGAATGTTGGGTTGTGGAGAGGTTAAAAGAGCAGCAATGCAGGGAAGGAGCAACACTGACAGTGAAAGGGACAGATAGGAAACTCTGAGAAATTGGAAGGTTGAAATATGAAGTTTATGAAGTGAGAGTTGGGATTCTTTTCAGCTTGAATGTTCTGAACTAGATGAGGTCCCACCAGGAGAATAAAGATCAGTGGAGTTGTTATGGTTTTAAAAATGACAACATGAATAAGTTTCTCAGGTCAGACTAATTACTGAAAACGAAGTGTCTGCTCTTTGAACTTATTCAGATCTAAGCATCTTTATTCTTTTTTTAATGTTTGAGCTGTACTGACTCATTTTCTAGGATTACCTTTTTTAACATGCTTCTACATATTTTGGCTACCGTAGAAACTTTATATGCAAGCCTTGTCCTGTCTCCAGAAATATGGAATGAAAGGAGATAGGAGAAGGTGGAAATTCTCACCACACCTCAGAAACATGCCCTAAAATGATTTCACTGATTCACCCAGAGGACAAAAAAGGATCAAACGCTCACACAAAACAAATGTGGAGAATTTAGTGGCTGACTTACAGAATCTTACATGCCTTTCTTTTTTAAGAAAATTACGATGGTCACGCACACCTGGGGTTCTATGATTTATCATTATCAGTCAGGACTTCTTTTCTCTCTTTTCCTTTATCCTCAACCACAGAGGTGAGGCTGATGACAGTGTTTCCTGAGCCTGGTTCTGTAGATGGTGTTCCTTTTTTTTAATATTGCCGCTATTGTTGGGCGACTGTGGCTCAGGGGGTTGGGAAGTGTATCTGTAACCGGAAGGTCACCGGTTCGATCCCCGGGCTCTCTGCCCTGGTCGTTGTGTCCTTGGGCAAGACACTTTACCCTGCCACCTACTGGTGTGGGCAAGAGGGGCCGATGGCGCGATATGGCAGCCTCGCTTCTGTCACCCTACCCCAGGGCAGCTGTGGCTACAACCGTAGCTTGCCTCCACCAGTGTGTGAATGTGAGAGTGAATGAATAGTGGCATTGTAAAGCGCTTTGGGTGCCTTGAAAAGCGCTATATAAATCCAATCCATTATTAAAGAAAATCTAGTTTTAGATTATATTATTGATAGATTACTGTTCTTGTGAATTAGACCTGCACAAATAAAGTTAATTCACACTAAATAAGTGACAAATGAGCTTTCAGGGCTGAAAAGGGTTAGCGTTAAAGATAGGGGAAGGGTAGTGCAGGAATGTCGTTTTGGCAAATCTGTGTTTATGTGCAGGCAAAGGCGTGCTCTTGAATGTCATTCGCCAAAGGGAATAACAAAGTTAAGGTGGGACTTCTTTCTTTTTTTCCCGGAGAAAATGTTAGACCAGTTTATTACCTTTGAGTCACCCACAGAAAGGCAAGCACACATAAGCCCTGGGAGTTGTAAGACCATCCTGGTGTGTCATTGGTTCCCAAAAATTCTTTTCCACTCTATCATCAGCACCAAGTCTGCAATTAGACTTGAGCTAATGGAAAACAAGTCTTTGTAATAAATCATACCAGCAAACAAACACTACTGTTCGCAATCGCTTGCACTTTCCCTCCTGTTTGCTCGTACATAACTCACAATCCCACTCATTTCCAAACACATACATGCTACATTCCGCAAAGGTTGCTGAGTTTATAAGTTAGTGTAGGGAGACTCTCCTCAGGCTGTAGGGTGCCGGTCCATATCACCAGTATTTATGCTTGCAGACAGCCTTAGGTCAAAGTCATTAGGATGTTCTTTCCTATGAGTGAGCTCCTTATGCACAAAGACATATTTCTGAAACATGATTGTTGTGGCTCAAAAACCGCAAACCCACTAAGTGGCTCTCTCTTCATTGTTGGTATTTCTGGTTTTGAAGAGAGTTTTTTGCTCATCATTTCTTTCTCATACTAAATTTTCCTTAATGCATAAGATTTGTGCTGCTGGCTAGGCCTCCCTTTAAACGACTGTGATCTGGACAACCTTAATTTAATCAGGGGAAACTGAATCTGAGGAAAGAGCACTTTTATTTTAGTGTCTTGTGACTAGATTACAGAAACACACACATATATATGAAGTCTATAAAGTGACACTGTGTCGTTACATTAGCACAAAAGCAATGCAAAGGCATTAAGAAAAACAAGAGCATTCAGTATGTAAAACATCTTTAAACAGAAATTTTAAATGTTTCAAGGTAACACAAAACCTGTGGTGACCCAGGACAGTTGTTAAGCCTGCTTCATGTGTCAGGTACAAAATTATTAAATACAATTTCCAAAATAATGAATTTAAAGTAAAGCAGTTTAGCCAGATGAATAGACAATAGAATAGAAAGCCTTTGCTGCTATTAGATTACACAGAAAACAATTAAATCAGGCGTGCTACACTTGATTGCATTAAAACACACAGTAACTTTACACAAATTCTATGTAAAAATTAGATAAGTTTATAAACTAAGAAATATATGCAAAAAGTCTCAAAAAACAAAATAGGCATCTGCAGAGCTACAAAAACACATTATAGTGTTTATTCTATTAAAAAAAAGGGAGAGGAATGCTTTAACACTCTTGATTAGTTTATAAATTAAAGTCTATGATTTAAGAAATTTCTTTGCAGTTATTCACAATTTTCCACTTTGCTAACACATTTAAAGCCAAGGCAGGTCACACCGCCTACTTTTGAACAAAGACTGTACATTAGTGAAGAAGAAAAAAACGTGAGCAATGAGAGCAATTTGTATCTCTGCTGAAACTCCACAGCAAAGAGTTCAAAAGGCTTAAGCTGAGCTGGTGAGTCATTTTGAAAGAAAAGAAACTTACAAAACCAAAGTAAGCAGCTTTGTGGAGCACTGGCGATTGTGCAGATAGACTGGGACTCAAAGTGACCTGTAATTCACTGTGAATGCATCTTTAAAATGGGGAAATGTGGGTATCGCTTGAAAAATAAAATATTAGTATATTACCAATAACAGCAAATAAGTGACTTGTTGGGAAAAGAAGTACATTAATTGGAAGGTGGTCCGACTGTGATTATGGACATCCCAAATTTAGTGTTACTGTCGTTACTGAGTGGCTGCTAAACCTGTTTTTCCAGTGAGTCCCACCCATTGCCTGCAGGCAGTTGTGTGAGCAATGTTAAAGTGTGTGTGAGAAAGAGAGAGTTTCTTCTCAGTTGAGGACGCAGACTGAAAGCAGATGGGAGGGGCATGGAAAGACTTAAAGACACCTGTGGAGAAGAGGAGTGAGCGATACCTCGGCAGCTGTTTTAATTTAAATTTCAAAAGATGCATCACCTGGTGTACTGGATGTATTATCTGTACTTTAAGCAGTTTGTCTTTAAGGCCTTTGATTATTACAGCCATTACTTTACTAGTTTCTGCTTAATACTACAGATGTTGTTAAACTAGGAATGTAACTAAAAGCAGTTGTTTTTATATCCTAGGCACATCTGTCAAGGGAAAACCATACTTAAAAAAATAAAAATCTAAGCACTGATCGCATTAGTATATAATCTAGTCATTTTACTGAATCATGTATGTTGAGCATATTGTATATACAATACTTTTTTTTTTTCAAATAATTAGTGTGTACATTTGAGCTATCCTGGCAAATACAAGCATTTCCTTCTTCTGCTTTATAATTGTGAGGATGCAATCGACTTCATTCCTTAACTAGAACTGCCACCATGAGTAATCCATCAACTTGACACTAACTAACAAGTTGTAAGTTTCAAGTTTCCAATTTGGGATGATCTCTAACTCGCTCTCATAATCAGTCACTTTAAAAATAACCCCACTTTACTAAAGCACACACATAACCTGACTTTTCAGAAACATCGTTATTTTAAAAAAGAAAGAACTGCATCACTTTCCAAATGCTGATCGCCTTCTGTTCAAATGCTATCTTCTGATCCGCTTTCTTAAACTGTGCTTTTAAAACTGTCTCTGTTTGCCAAATGCTCCTCTCAGACTCTGATTTCCATAACATAGCCATGCTTTCCAAAAACGAGCTGTCTTTATTGAAGCAAAAATAAAAATGTCATAATGTTTCAAAACGTCCTGCATTTGCGAGGTGTTCAAACCTGTGGACCTTAGGGTCACACACACACACACACACACACACACACACACACACACACACACACACACACACTGTCTCCAGCTGAGTAGACAGGGGAGTGGCAGAAAGAGAGATAGAGAAAGAAAAAAGTTTTTGGCTGACAGACAGAGAGGTGTGGTCACAAGGCTCCAAAAACGGTCCCGTCCTGCTCTCGGTTTGCAGTCTGCACCGGAGGGACCAGGGCGGACAGAGTGGAGAGAGAGAGAGGGCGGCAACCTGTCAGGTTGTTTCCGTCCACTTAGTTTCGTCCAGTAACTTCTGTGGAGCCGCCGAGGCTGCAGTTCTCTGGTCACCATGTCAGCGTACGGGTCTCAGCAGGCCCTGAACATGCTCCGCAGGGCCAACTCCAGGGGAGAGTTGACTGGAGAATCCACCTACCAGTACGCACGGAGCGACGGCTTCCACGGAGGGGGTAACGGATACGACCAGTACGGACACGACGGACGCAAAACCTTCACCTATTCAAAGTCCGTGAAGGGAGGTGGGATGGCTAGCGGAATGGCGAGCAGCATGAGAGCCGGAACCACGAGAGGAATGACGTGGCGTGGGGCCAGCATGGGAGGGGGGGCGATGAGCGGCGCCGGCGGGGGCGCGATCAGCGGAATGGGGTATGAATTTAAACTCTATCTTCCACAAGTTTTGCGTTTCTTTTTGCACCTGTGGCCAATGTGTGAACTGCAGCGCACGATAGATTATTAACCGTGACAGCCTGTGTTGTTTTTTTGGGCCCTGCAAACACTAAAAACACCCGATACTCACTGGCCTTTAAAAAAGCGAACAAAGCAATTCAATGCACATCAGCCCGCAAGAGTATAATTACAGGGAAATGTTCTTGTTCTGCAAAGTAACAGCATTTCCACTTGTTTTGTAACACTGAAGTAAAGCTGGTGGTAATTGTGTATAAAACAAAATAAAGTGATGTTTAACTCAGATTGGTTTGCAGAGTCACGTCAGTGACATAACTGATCATACGCACTGATAATGCGCAGTGATACACGTCGTGATGCTGACATACAGCTGTTGTCTTTGGCACGTCTTTTCAATTGTTCCTCAGCTTCTGCTCTGCACAGGAGCAAACCTCCCCGGGGAGAAACGAGATTTACAGTCCGCGTTAAATTGCCGCCTCCCTCTGCTGCTTCACAGACCCACGGACACGCGTGTCGCTTTAACACATGCGACTCTATCAGCAGCACAAGGATTGTGTTTCTGACCCCGCACTTTGAGGAACGGGCAGATTTATTTAATTCGCAAACATAAGTTGTGAGTCAGAGCAACTTCGTTTATGGCTTTGATAGTTTTATATCAGGGAGTGATGTTTGAGATAAGGTACTCATGTAAGCCCTGTGATTAAGGGAAAAGTGCCTGGGGCAGCTTATGGCAAATATAAGTACATTTATTACATTGTTTATTATAGCTGGTAGCACTTTTTTCTGGATGGTAAGTAAAACAAGAAATACAAGTGTAGAGATGACAGAGATATTACAGGTGTTATTTGGAAACAGTGCCCTCATTCATAGCTAGTTAAATAAGCCAATGTCAGCTTAGATTTTTAGGGCAATAGTTATGATATGTGTGATAACACAAGTATATCAAAACTGGTCAATAAAATTGATAATAGAGATACATAGAGTGGGTCTTTATGCATATTTTAGAATGAGGTCAACATTGTAGTTTGTATGTGTGTCTGTGAAAACCAGAGCAGGTTTCAGGAAAAGTGTATTTTGTAGAAATTTGGATGCTTATCTGAGTTTCAGCTCAGACTGTACAAAACATTTTGCTCATATACAGCCAGCATAAATAGTTTAGTACCTCAGAATTGAAAACACGTACTATAAGCAGCAGTGATAGCTGGTTATCTGGGGTGATAGCTTTTTTCTGTCTCTATATCTCCTTGTTTCTAGGAAACAGAGAGATCTCTATCATAACAACACTTATTTTTCTAAATTTTTAGATTTGTGGCTGCTGCCACAGCTCGTGTGTTTGAGCCCATATACCAAAGGCCCCACTAAAGATCTGTGTTCAAGTCTGCTCCAGACTTTTCCCCTCACTTTCCTGCGTGCCTGCAGTGCTTTCCTATCAAATTAAACCTAAAACAATATTAAAAGAAAATTGTAATGTTTATAATAGCAGTGAAAAGAGTTTCTTTGGCACATTGTGTATGAATGTTGACTATACATACCAGCTGTTGAGCCCGTACTGATGTAATCCGTTGCAGTGTATTTTTTTAGCTAATGTATTTGAAAAATCTAGCCATAACCATGACCATATCTTTTCAGTTTGTGGATTATGATGATATATGCAAAAGGAGACACTGCTTTGTTTTAGGGGAACACACGGTGAAAAAAACTGGGAACCGCTGCAGTAACTGGGAATATTTTGGTAATAGTTAAAGCTGAAGATCTTAATGTTAATGAGTTTACTTCGCTGCCCTCCACAGTGGCTCTACACTTACTTCTATCAACCAGAAGGCCGCTATCCTGCAGAGCCAGTGCAACGAGTACCTGCAGAAAGCCGAGTACTACATTCAAGCTGTGAGTTGTGTTTTCTTTTCTTATTTGTGTTACTTATTGTGCTTTTACTGCTAGAAGTGCAGATAAAAGTCAGTTAGCCCAGTCAGGAGGGTTTTTATTTCACATGAAGAGTGTAGTGTTGTAGCCTGTCCTCTGAGGCAAAAAGAAACAGAAAGAATGACAGAAATGTTGTGCGGCTGTAATTGGAGTAGCTGGATGTGTAGGCTTTTGGTGTACGGTCAGAATCTGTGAGAGACACCAGATAGATAATGTTTCATTTTTGTTTAACTCCCTGTTGGATGTGATTTTTAGAACTGGCCCCTTGAGCAGTATTGCAACTGTCAGTCCACTTTAAATTTACACCCTTCCTTAGTTTAGCTGTTAAGCAACCTATCATGAATTATTTATGTTACTGTGAAGTTCATCGCAAGTGCAAAACTCACCTTAAAATTTGTGGGCGTGTGATTTATTGTCTTGTTGACTACTTATATCGGCAGACTATCACAACCGCTTTGTCCTTGTCATAAATCATCTTCTTCCGTGGGTTGTAAAAGTTGTTTTTCTGAAGTTTTGACATTTTTTGGCACTTCTAAATGGAAATAATTCAATCTAAAGCACAACAAGGACAAAAGACATCTATACTCCAAATGTGCCCATTCAGTTTTCTGGATTTGTACACCTCCTTGTGTCTGTGTATTGCAGGGTGGAAACCCGAGTGAGGCCGAGTACTTCATGGGGATGGCCAAAGAGGCCATTCAAAATCTGAAGAGCTGCGGGGCCGACCTGAGGCAGATGGGACAGCCTAATGAGAACGTAATGAGAAGGTAAGGAAGGCCAGATTTCTCTCTCTGTCTTAATCATCTCAGTTTTCTTTTACTAGAACAGTGCCCATCCGAGGTCAGTGTTACCCATGATTTTGACACTGAAATGTAACTGTCTCTTGAATGCGTCACATGCAGGTAATTAAGTAATTCAGTTGCTGTTCAAAAGGATAGTGAATGTATCTCAAGCTTTAAACTTAGTCCAAATTTCCTCAGGCAGTCAGTAATTAATCTCCCATTTTTAAAGCAGATGGGATGAATGTTTGTTGACCGGACAGATGGATGGACAAACAGAGATTTCATGAATTTTTATAAA
Organism: Aulonocara stuartgranti; assembly: GCF_965226115.1. Taxonomy (NCBI): domain Eukaryota; kingdom Metazoa; phylum Chordata; class Actinopteri; order Cichliformes; family Cichlidae; genus Aulonocara; species Aulonocara stuartgranti. The sequence goes on from NC_138953.1 coordinate 13,461,166, forward strand.
AATATATTCTTTGTATAGCATATGCTGTTCATTCCAAGTCTCATCTTTTTCTGTTTTCTAATCCATAGTGTGGAGATGTACAATAGCCAGCTGAAGGGGGTCCACATGGCCATCTCAGGCACCACGCAGAGAAGGAAGAGCACCAAGGGGGGCTCCGTTGGCTGGGAGGAACCCGGAAGGAGCTATCATGATGCTATGGGCTGGATTGCACAGCAAAAGGCGTGTATAGACACACCCAACTTAATACCTAACGTGCACCTGCAGCTGCTTTTGAAGATCAGTCTTCTGACATTCATGAGCCCTTTAAGGAATCCTGGGTTAAGGTGTCTTGGTAAAGCTTGAGGGGCATTACTACAGTATGCATTAAACTGTGCATTACCTGCAGTAGATGGTGGTCAAGCACCCGAACTTGGGGGAGTCGAGAAGAATATACTTATTAGCTAAGAAATCTACTAAAAATCAATATTCGGTGAAATTTAGGCAACATTTACATTTCAAAAGATTTGTTGGAGGCTTGTTTTTTTCTTTTACATTTTTGACAGGGTTTTTTGCGCATTTATTTCAGTCTTAAATACCCTAAAATTGTTGCATTTTGATCACCTGATTTCGGTTAACACCAGCCTTCATTTTTTCAGATTAAGAGAAGTTGATGTAATTTGTCACATTAGTAAGTCAGAGACGTTTGTTACACACAACAGATAATCAGCTCATTTCATATCATAGCACATTTAAACACAACAGAAGTTAAAATGCTCCACAGTATATTTAATATATTATAGTTCTTTAAACACACTAAAAATGTGAACAACTACATTAAAATAATTAAAATTGTTAAACAGTTCAAGAAAAAGTATTTTTTATGTTTAACTGGAGAAACAGAGCCTTTACACAAAAGAAATCTTTGTGAAATAAACCTAAAGTGAAAGAAAGACCTACTTCTTCAACAACAAAAGTGACATTAATGCCCACTAACTAGATGGTTAAGTGCCGTGTCACTTTATGACAGTGTAATAAAAGGTGTCGGTAAACCAAATGACAGATCTCGCTGAACCATGATCGCTATGATAACACAACATTCACAGCATTTAACACAGAGCATAGAGAAGAATGCTCTGCTATGTTGGTGTAGACACAGTATTAAGGGATCATGTGCTCATTGTGGTTAAGTACAAATAGAAGCTAAAAGGAGCTATTGTTTTACACTCAGTGCTAAATCATTTCTTTCTGAGTGGATTGCTGATCTTTGACCCCAAGTGGTGCATGAATTTACCAGCAAATTGCTGGTTTAACTTGTATCTCTGCCGCCACCTGCTGGTGACATGAAGTGCCTGTGTCTGAAGTCTTCTCTAAAACTCGATCTACTCCGTGCAGCGTCTGATTGAAACAGCTTCATGGGGAGACGATCCTGCAGCCATCGAGCAGCAGCTCATGAGCCACCAGAGGTTTCACAGCTCCATCCAGAGGAGCGTCGAGTTCGATCGAGCCAGAGATGACCTGGTGGGTTCAGTCAGCAGGTTCAGTATCAATGCTGTGATGATGAGACGATGCTGAGATTCACTGTTGCTTCAAACAGAAGCGCCGTTGATCTATTGTTTGGGATATTTAAAGTGACAAAACTAAACCAGTGTTAAAGAAGATCACAGGGTAAAGAGATAAATAACCTAAACAAATAAAAATGATCCGCTATTGGTCAGATAGCGATTTGTTATTATTAGTATCTGTTTTGATTATTAGCATTTGCAAATATTGACACATCACTTTATTTTGAAACACATAATTTGACTCATTCTCTTCCCCCAGATGAAGACAGGAGACAAAGCCAATCTTAAGGCTCTGGATCAGGAATGGGACAATCTCCAGGTGAAGAAACTAAATATTATCTCTGTGTAGTGTATTTCCCTGTTAATCGCTAGAGATTTGTATTAAATTGATTCACTTTAACCCTGTTTAACCCTGCTAGAAAAAGTCCCATGATCGGACCCAGCAGCTGCGAGAGTTCCAGCAGATCATTCAGGAAATATCCAAAGAGATCATGTGGGTGAATGAGAAGGAGGAAGAGGAACTGATGTTTGACTGGGGAGACAAGAACATCGACCAGTATATCCCCAGAAAGCAGGAGAGCTACTCGGTTAGTCAAACATCGGATCACAAGGGAACAAATATAGAGCTGGATTCAGTAGATGCTGCAAAAAATCCACTTTTTAATTTCCAATTTTACGAGCTTCATTTTAGGCAATAAACATTCTTGGCAATTCCTTGAGCCTAAATGGCGCTGATGTCTTTTATGTAGTAATCTGCATCTCATAAGGGAGCAATCATCTGTGGTAGATTGGATTTTGGCAGCTGCGATTAGTCATCCACTTACAGCGAAGCCACAGAACTTCCCTCTTGCTGCATCCTGATGTTTTTCCTGTGTCCCTGTGATTATCCACCTCTTCTTATATAACAGAAACTGATGAGTGCCCTGGAAGTAAAAGAAAAGGATCTGAATAGGCTGAAGGCCAAAGTGGACAACCTCCTGAAGAATGACCACCCTGCATCGGACAAGATCGAGGTCTGGAGCGATCAGAAGTAGAAATCTCAGTCCAAAAACAACTAGTTATAAACCTGCAAGTAAAAGCTTGGCTTTTTTTCCAGTGTTTGTGTGCTTGTGCATTCTCTTCAGGCTTATAGTGACACCCTGCAGACTCAGTGGAGCTGGCTCCTTCAAATAACAAAATGCATCGACACTCACCTGAAGGAGAATTTAGCGTACAGCCAGGTAACTTAAAGCTACTCTAATAAACATGAACCTGCAGGAGTCAGTCACACTGACGGACACTGTGAATAAGAGTGCATGTAAAAGATGCACCATGACACCTCTGATTTCTTGTTGCTACATTAGCATTTTGATTCGCTTTCAGCTTTTCAGTTGTTATGTACACATAAAAATTGCTTGTTTACTTATCATAATGAGACTGGGAAACTACAATTAACTTCATGCTAGATTTCACTCAGTATTTCACAAATTGTGCGTGTTTTCTCCTGAAACTCACATCACATATGCTTACACACGTGTGCATTTAGTTTTTCAAGGAGGCCAACGAGACGTACAGTGCTCTGCAGAAGGAACACGAGACGGTTCGTAAGAATTTCATCTGCGACAAGAACACTTCTCTGGAGACCCTGCAGGAGCTCCTCAGAAACCTGGAGGTACGACAGCGTCATTACAGCAGTAACTCATCAGCTGGGCATCAGGAGCTTGATCGCGTGTGTTTAGACGTTTAGCATAGCGAGATAAAACTGATTAGACTGAACATACAGTAGATCTTTGATGTAGGATGAGCTTTTGAAAATTTCATGTCTCAGGCACTACAGTAAACAACAACACAAATCCTGAAATATATAAAGTCAGTGGATTATTTAGCCAGATAATTCAGTTCAGTTCATTTTTATTTCAAACATTTCAAACATTCACAATCATTACAAAATATCATTCCATTATTTGTTTGAAAAGGAGTAGGCTGAAGTATTTACTTATTTGTCCCTACCCCCTCAAGTTTTACCTCTCATTCATTTAATTTTTTTTTGTCTTAAATAACAAACAACATATGAAACATATGAAGTAAAACAAAACAAAACAAAACAAAACATACATAAATCAAAAACAAGAAATTAGCAAGCCCCACCACAGTATAGTTTCTTACATATGAAAAATACAGAATGTGTATATTTGCAGATACACGAGTTATGGAAAAACAAACAAACCAAAACAAAACCCCCAAAAAAGAACCACAACACCATTACCAGCATCTCCATAATTCATCAGGAGAGGTTGCTCGGAATAAACTGAATGTAAAAAAAGTTTTCTTTGAATTTAACGTTTTACTTATTGTACTTATGTTATAAAATCACATAGAACATTTACACATAATTAAAAAATGGGCAGGATTTTGGACAAATTAGTTTTGAGTGTACCACCTAATAGTGAAGCAACTCCAATACCATTGGATAATACCTTCGAATGACCAAATGTTTCTTTTACTCATTCTGGACCAGAACCCCAGTTTTTACAGTCCAGGAGAAACATGCATCTTAGCCCTCAAACTTTTGCCAAACAATAGAAAGTACTATTTTGGTTGTTGGCATCTTGTTACAGACATGCTCAAATTCAGCCCATTCTTTTAAAAGAAACATTATTTGTACTGTAAAGGCAGACTGCATGCCTAGTAGTTATGGCATTAGTTACAAAAATGGAAACAGAACTCTCAAAAAAAACCAAACCAGTTCTGGATTGCAGGTCATATGTTTCATACAGGACAGGCCATTCTGTGCGACTTCATTATTTACAGAGAGACAAAAATGTTGGCGAATTAGAAAAGTAAAGCAGTTGTTAATGGCTAAACAGTGGCAGGTTGACTGAAACCTTTTTTGTCTTCAGAGGGAAAAGGAGAAGATTGTGGAAAATAGGAGGCAGGTTAAACACCTGGTCAGCAAGTCCAAGGAGATCGTGAGACTGAAACCCAGAAACCCTGAAGAGAAGAACACCAGCGGCGTCATTGTCAAGGCTCTGTGCGACTTCAAGCAGGACCAGGTCAGTTTTCAGATGTCAAAGTTAAACACATATTGGTATTTTTATTTTTTACTTTACGTTGCACCGACATTCTCTCTTCCTTTTATTCTAACTTGTGTTTCATGTGTTTTATGTGTTTTATGTGACCTTTGGGCTCACAGAAGGTGATCCTTAAGGGCAATGAGGCTATCCTAAAGGACAACAACCAGCGCAGTAAGTGGCTGGTGACTGGCCCGGGGGGTCTGGATATGTTGGTGCCCTCTGTGTGCCTGATTGTACCGCCACCTAATCCAATCAGCATCAGTCTCGCCAACAAGTAAGAAACAAAAAATGCTTTGATTTGGACATTTACTGTTAAAGGTGATTGTATAACTCTTGCTCTGGCTGGAAAGATAATCCTGAAACCTTTAAATTTCACCTCTGTGTCGTGCAAAGAAACGAGCAGTACTACGAAGCAATCCTGTCAATCTGGAGCCAGCTTTATATCAACGTCAAGAGTCTCATCTCCTGGCAGTACTGCGTCATGGATATCCAACGCATCAACTCCCTCACCATCTCCATGGTAAGGACCGACGAGGTGTTGGAAGTCGGCCTCTGCTGTCTGTAAAAAAAAATATTTAGTCATACGTCAAAGTCAAACTTTTGCTCTCTTGCAAGGTATCAAAGGAGAAAACAAATGGTCATAATAAAAGTTGTGACATGGTGTTAATTAACGTTTAATTATTTGGTTTTAAAGGTGGGTTTTTGCTTTTACAGTTTGTTCTAAGCCAACAGCTGTAGTCTTCCATTTAATATGGGCTTAAAAAGTGTGTAAACGTCTCTCATTCTGAGCCACCTCCAGATGCTGGGAAACAGCTCCCATAGTTGCACACTTTGGAGTGCTGCATAACTCTGTGGCATTCAAACAGACATTTAAGCATCTCTCGAAACCCGCTGCTTCAAACCAAAGTCCCTTTTGCAACTTTTCACTGCTCCAGTTTGTACTTTGTGTTAAAAAAACACACACAATCATTTTACTGCACTGTTATTCTTATAACACTTGATGATTTATTGGTGGAAAATTAATTTATAAACATAGCCTTAGAACTTAGAAACTATGTTTCTTACAAGTGTGGTGAGTATCGTCAACATAAAGAAGGTACCAAAGATTTAAAATAGCATGTCACATTTGACCTCTGACCTCTCCTTCTCGGTGAAAAGATCTGTTTGGGTCCAAATTAAACTTAATGTTTCTGTGTCTGTTCAGTTGGCCAAGATGCGCCCAGAGGAGTACCGGAAAATGATCAAGAGCATGGAGACTCACTATGATGAGTTTATAGTGAACAGTGTAAATTCCCAGATGTTTGCTGATGAGGACAAGAGGAGCATAGAGAACCAGGTCAATGATGCCCAGACCCACTATGAACAGCTAGTGGTGCAGATACCTACTTACAGTAAGTGTTTGTAGTAATGATCACCTCGCAAGTACACGTTCTGTTTATTCTGTACATTTCTATTCAGTCTCATATATCAGATGGACCTCTTGCGCTCATTTTCAGCTCCATATGTTTATTCTTGCACTTCTTGGCTTTTGTTTTTTTAGCCGGATGTCTCTTAGACTTGTATATAAACATTGCTCAAATTCAATATTTTTAGTACGTATTTCAGTATATTACAGTAAAGTACAGTATACAGTATGCATTTGAGTCTGTGTGCTTCATAATGGAATAATTGAATTGAATAAGTGAATCTAGGGAACTTTTGAAAAGACTTTTATCTATTTTTTAAAAATCGTTTTGTCCACAGTTGTCCAGCAGGAACAATTACAGCAAACATCTGGGCAACAACACCAGCTGATTATATTACAGCAGCAGCAAGTACAAGCTGCTGCTGCAGAAGACGCAAGGAGGCTTGAAGAAGAGGCCAGGATGCGCCAAGAAGAGGCCTGGAGGCTTGAAGAAGAGGCCAGGATGCGCCAAGAGGAGGCCAGGAGGCTTGAAGAAGAAAGACGGAGAGCAGAGCTCAGAAGACAGGCCGAGAAGAAAGCGGAGGCAAAGAAAGAGGTGGTGAAGAAGGAAGTGATAAAAGTGACCAAGACGGACGCAGGAAAGAGGAAGGTATCTACATCATCATCATCTCACAGCTTATTAGAGCTGCACTCGCTCAGATTGAGGCTGGAGGCCGCTGAAGACATGCTGAGTCAGCACATCCATGTCTGCTTCGGAGACAACGGCGTGCAGGACTGTAGCCTCAAGATCTCTCAGTTAGAGGTGAAAGCATAAAATATAAGAATAACAGAAATGCATGTAGAATGAAAACAAAAACGACCCTGTATTTATCGCGACATATATGTGCATCTTTCAGACTGTGCAGCGTGATGTGGACTCGATGCGTGCTGAGTACTTACTTTTGAAGGAGCGCATTCTAAACGAGCTGGAAAGCGTGAATGATTCAGACAAAGCTCAGTTCCTCCGCAGCGAGATTGGAGTGATTAACCAAAGACTGGGCAGCCTGGAGAGCAGCTCATCAGCTTATGTTCAGCGGTACATAACACAAGGCAAAACCTCAAAACGATGGCGTAAAGCTTAGTGTGTTCTTCTGATTAATTTAAAAGCACAGTTAATAACTGTGCACTGTAAGATCAATTATTATCTGCAAAAAAATATACTTTTACATACAGATAATCTACATTATGACAAACACACATATGCCTTGCATATTTGCATATTTGATTATTCCATATGCTTGTTTTAGGCTACGAGCTCTAAGGGACATGCTGGAGAGTGTGGCACGAGCCGAGGACATTGTGAAAGTTTATGAAGCAAGAATGACAGAAAAGGAGACCACTTCTCTGTCTCCTGAGGAAGTGGAGGAATATATGTCAACTCTGAAGGTATTTTTGCAAGATAATGGTGTTTTCCTACTCTTTGATAATAGCAGACAAATCATTTGTGAATACTGCCCTATTTTTCTTATATCCTTTGTGCTGTGACATATGCTTTAATTCCACTTATCAGGCTGATTTTTATTATACGGTGGATGCAGTCGTATCATTAATGTTGTGTCGTGTGTCGATGTGCAGAACATCAAAGCAGAGCTGGATCAGAAGAAAGGTATTCTAAATGCTATGGAGGCAGAGTTGTCCAAGGCGAGCCACTGGAACGGCCAGGTGGGCGGATCCTCCCACAGGTGTGACCTGATGCTAACAAAATACACAGAAGATGTGAACATGCTGTCAGACCGCTGGAGACGAATCCAATTACAGCTCGATACGAGGTATGCTGCTCTGTCAGTTTTTAATAATAACTGACTGTTAATGTGAAATTGAAGACTTTACAGTCATGCAGTAAATAACTCATTCCATATTCAACCATATGTATATGAGGCTGCTTGTACACATGTGAATCTATTTTTAAAACATCTTATTCACATACACATATGTCAATTTGTGATTGGCAGAAAATGATCGAGCAAAGCACAAAACATTTGTTGCTTCGGTATTTTAAATGTAATAAAAAAACAATATTAATCTGTAAACTTGGCATGACAGCGTTTGAGTAAAAGTGACATAACTCACTTATGCTGGTCGTCTCTTCCACTTGCTCAGAATGCAGGACCTTCGATCATATCTGCCTCAGCTGCAACACTACAAGCAAACCAGCACTTCCATTCTTGAATGGATTGAAGCCACTCGCAGAAAACAGGTGGCTCTACAGGCCACCAAAATAGAAAATGTTCAAGCACTGGAAGACCTCATTAACAACCAGAAGGTAATATGCTGAACTTTTGCTATTATTAGAGCTACTTCCAATAATTTTCTGTGAAGGCATCAGATACCTGACATCTGTACTTTGTGGGTTTCTCTAGGCTCTGAATGCAGAAATCAAGGTGAGGAGGGAGACAGTAGATAGTGTGCTGAAGGACAATGAAGCCTGTGTGAACGCTATCAAGGTAAGTAGGTCAATAATCGAGTGCATTTGGCCTCAGATTCATTAAAAGATCAACTTCCTCTATTTATTTATTCATTTTTATTTTTAACAGGACTATGAAACAGACCTTGCAGCTTACACCTCTGGTTTAGAAACTTTGCTCAACATCCCAGTGAAGAGGACAATGCTGAAGTCGCCGTCAGTGGATCTCAATCATGAAGTAATGCAACTGTAGTAAAAACATTAGACATGTAGTAAACCATTAGTACATGACATGTTTTTTCTTGTAGGTTAGAGTTGATTTTTCTGATGTTTTTTTAAAATTAAAATTAAATTTGTCTCTGTTCCAGGCTACCCAACTGCAGACTCGATATATGGAGTTGCTTACCCTTTCTGACGACTACTACAGATTCCTAGGAGATTTGCTCAGAAACATGGAGGAGCTCAAGGTACGGATCTCCAATGCTGAACATCCAAAAATATCTTGTTGGATGTAATCATGGTTTTCTTTCTTTTTTCTTCTTCTTTTTCTTTCTTTCTGTTTATGACATCTTGTCATCAAACTGCCCAGGGATTATGAATGAGAATTTGGGGTAAATCTGTCACCTAATCTTTGATATAACGTTAAAGTTAAAGGAACTCCTTTATACCTTCCAGCAAACCATTGTTGTTAATAACATCACCTGCAGTCAGCATTGTGTTGCTCCCATTTACATGCGTCTTTTGCTCATGAACTCGATGTATTAATATCCATCAGCTAACAGAGTATTAAGACACACATTGCATGCAATGCGATGTTACTGACTGTCCAAGAACTGACAGACTACAGATGCTATATACATGAGTTTCAGTATAAAGAGAGTAAAGTTCACTTAGATATGACCAATGCCAAGGACATATGTTGCGACTAAGTTGCAGCTAGTCATAATAAGCAACCTACTATCCACTATGTTGGATATTAGTATCCTATGGAAAGCAAATTTTTTTCTCACATAGGACTATAGACTGGTAGCCTACTCCCAGGCAGACCATTTGGTAAGGAAAAATGTGTATTCCCATTCAAGTACTAACCAGGCACAATGCTACTTAGCTTCTGAGATCAGATGGTATCAATCTAGAGAAAAATATATCTTTCACAGCTGGACATTGTGCTAAAGGTGCAGTTTAGTGTTAGTAAGTTATGGTTGCAAACTAAGATAATAACAGTGTAGCTATGGATGACTGTAGTAATCTGTTAGTGAACAAAGCAATTACAGGGAGGTTTTGTTGAGATAAACCACATACCTCATTTGTGACTAATTTCACTTTGTAAGTACAAGCAACCTCCATGGACAGATTATTAGTTATTTAAGAACCGTTTTGTAGTCTCAAGATGAGTCTTTTCATTGTCACTAACTCACAACCACACGTCTTATGATTGATAACCTGTTAGCCAAGTGTGTGGTTTCATATGGATAACCTTCTATAGTATGATCAAGATTTTTAAAAAAGCAGTTTTTTGTTCAATAAGACCTAAAATACAGAAAAGTTGGTGGAAAACGCAAGAGACATGAGATAACTATAGTTTTTTTAAATTCAATTAATTATAATGGCAAATGAAACTCTACAATAACACAGAAAAACCCAACGATCCGATGAGATGACAACATCTCGCCCCCTCCCCCACTCCCCATAAACAAGCATTTGGTGACAGTGGGAAGGAAAAACTCCCTTTTAACAGGAAGGCATAGGTATCTGTCAGAACTGGTTGGGGGTTTTGGATTTGCCTCAAACTGAATGGAATGTTTCTTCATGGCAACACGATATGAATGTGGTGTTAATAGGGTTGTGCTAAGCAAATGTTATGCTGGATACTTGTTAACCACAACACAAGTGGGTAAAAAATAATAATGAAAGTTTAATTTATCATTTTTAAAAACACATTTGTATTCATCTTTTCTTTGTCTTTCCTTCAGATTCGTAACACAAGGATTGACCTGTTAGAAGAAGAACTTCGCCTTCTGAGAGACGATATGAGAGACCGCAACGCCAAGAACAAATCACTGGAAGATGCTCTTGCTCAGTACCAACGGGAGCTGAACCAGTCAAAAGAACAGTTGCTGTCAATGGAGGAGGTGAAACAAACTGCATCGTTGCAGTGCAGTGCCACCAAGGAGAACCTAGATAACACACAGAGCCAGCTGGCAGGCCTCAGAGATCAGGTGGAACGTCTCAACTACTTGCTGGATGAAGAAAAGAGGAAGAGGAAGCTAGCAGAAGAGCGCTACACTCAGCAGCAAGAAGAGTATGAAGCAGTGCTGAGAAAGAGGCAGAACGAGCTGGAGACAGTCAGTTGGTCCAAGGTGGAGGTGGAGAAGACTTTGTCAAATAAAGAGCTTGAGATTGAACAGCTCCGGCGACAGCTTGCTGACGAGACAGCAAGGTTCATGGAGCTGCAGAAGGAGATATCAAAGGTAAGGAGCCAATACAGTACGGAGATCAATAACTTAAAGCTCAGCTACGAATCTCAGATCCATGTCAGCCATGCAGACATGCAAAGGCTGGCAGCTGAGAGGGACGAGGATACAGTGGAGCTCCAGCTGCAGTATGACAGGATGGAGGCAGAGAGGAGGAATCTCGAGGAGGAGCTACGGAGACTCCGAATATCTATCAGCCAGGTTGAGGAACAAAGGAAGGCAGCAGATGAGGAAGCTCACACTCAGCGGGCTGTAATCATCGAGGAAGGCCGCAAGAGAAGAGAATTGGAAAGTCAGGTGGAACTGTTGATGAGGCAGAGAGACGAGCAAAGTAGCCAGTATAGAGCAGAGCTGGCTGAGGTTAGGAAGGACCTGCAGGAGACGAGTGACCGACTGGCTTATGTCACACACAGTCTAGAGGAGGAGACCCGCAGAAGACAAACTGCGGAAGAAGGTCAGGGTGTGCTTGAACAGACTCTGTCCCAGCTGCAAGTGAAGCTAACTAATTCATCAGTGGCTGTAACCCAGGGGCGGGAGTACAAGGAGGAGCTTCAGAAACTGCGATTGGAGCTGGAGAGAGAAAGCAGGGAGCGAAGCAGAGTTGAGCAAAATATGAGAAGCTTACAGGGACGCATCAAGGACCTCCAAGCTGTAAGAGATGGACTTGAGAGCCAGGTGGAGAATTTGCGGCAAGCTAACCAAGAAGAAGTAGCCAGAAGAAGGCAGATCGAGTCAGAGCTAGAGAAGACCAATATGACCCTGGCAGAACACAGCAGCACTATCGTTGCACTACGCCAAAGCCAAGAACAAGCCAGCAATTCTGAAAAGAGAGGTGAAGAAGAGCGTCTTCAGTTGCAGGAGGAGCTAGAGAAAAGCTTGAGACAGAACAAGACCTCTGCAGAGCACATCACACAGCTGAGCTCTGACCTGAAAGCCCTTCAGCAGCAGCTGCTTGAGGAGCAGCTCAAAGTCAAAGAGGCAAACCTCAGGAATGAAGGTCTTTATAAATCTATAGAGGAGAAAAGCAAGATACTGAATGCGAACTCAGTTGAGCTTCAAAGGCTGAAGGAGCTGACAGAAGCTCAGACCAAAGAGAGGCTGAGACTGGATGAGGAGCTAAGGACAACACGACATGAGAAAGATGAACTCTTGAGGGCCAAACAGGGAAGTGATGATGAGCTCTCCTCGCAGATTACTGCGCTGGAGCTGCAGCTACAGGCCAGTGAGCGCAGTAATTTAGACTACCGCAACCTGGTCTCCGAGCTCTCCTCTGAGAGGGAGAAACTCAAAGTGGAGACTGAGAAAATACAAACGCAGGCCACCGAGGTACATGGAAGTTTGGTGCTTAGTCCTGGACTGTTCTCGTCTTTCCAAATCAGAGTCTTCACCACTTGAAGCATTCAAGTAGCAACTGTAGCTCTAGCTAGTCTGAAGCAAACCCTTTCCTTGCATGCTGGAGTGCCTCTTGTAGATGCAACTCTGATTTGAACACATACTGTCTGTATGTGTTTGAATAAACTTGCATGTGTATAAACTCGCATGCAAACATAATCTGTGCCTCTCTACCTGACAGCCTTCCTATTCCACTGTCTCCCTGTACACACTGTGGAAAGATGGGGAGTTAAGGGTTAGAGTTAGTGCAGTTCGCTTGCTTTTTTGGGGTCACTTTATTTGCCCAGAATGATCAGCACCATCACTGCCGCTGGTTTCCTGGTCTACTAGATTCTGATCATTGTTTCTTATATTTTTAGTACATCTTAATGGGCTTAAAGACACCTTTTGCAATCTTGTAAAACAGCACTGGCATGACTTCAGAAATTTACAGTTTCCAAAAATGCTTATGACAACTCCTCTTGCAAACTAAAATCAGGTGATCACGATTGGCCCACATCTATTGGTTTTATGTATCTGTGCTGTTTTGCAAATCAGTCTTGCTTTCTGGTCGTTAAATAGAATTAGCCATTTTTTGTTATATCACTAGTATAGCAAACCAAATGACAATTTGGCAGAACAGGCACAGACTTGCTTTTTATATTTCAACTTTTAACACTATTGCCAGCTGTTTTTCTTTTACAAAAATGTAAAAAGGTTTGAGTTGTAACGACAACAAAAAACTTTTTTGAGAAAATGCTTTTATTGTTTCTAAATAAGCTGTGCACCCAAATATTCTTTCCGCAGAAAGAATTCTTGCACTGTGAAAGATTGAAAAGAGCAAGAATGTGCACTGTCCTCAATAACCACTGGTTGTATACAAAAAATGAAAAAGAAATAAATGAGGTTCCTCATCTATACTGTTAATATATGAGTATTTTTGAGTTGAGTAACTTCTCGTCTCTTTTCTCTCTCTTTATTTCCTGCAGATAAGAGCCACCATGCAATCCCTTCAGTCCCAGTATAATGAAATTGTAACCGAGAGAGACACTCTGTTGCTGAAATTGCAGTTGTCAGAAAAGGACAAAGACCACATCTTAAGACTAGAGGAGGAACTCAGCCGCATTAAACTGTCCTTAGAATCTGAGTATCGCAATAAGCAGCGTCTACAGGAGGAGAACGAAAGAGTGAAGAGGGATTTAAGTCACTGGAAGGACCAGTGTGATAGCAAACATGGCCTGATTAGGCAGTATGAGACAGACAAGGATATTTCGGAGAGGGAAAAGAAATCTTTGAAAAGTGAGATAGAAAGGCTGATGAGAGAGTTACGTGAGCTTGAAGAGTCATATAAAATTAAACTGTCAGCCACCCAGAAAGAATTACATGAGGTCACCATTGTCAGAAAGAACATAGAAACTGAACTGAAGACTGCCAGAGAACCCCCAACCTTGGATCCTTCCACTCTGATTTTTGATGGAGTCCGTAAGACAGTGACAGCAGACCAGTTGCTCAATTGTGGTGTTTTGGATAAACAAACATGTAACCAGCTGGTGAAGGGACATAGGACTGTCCCTGAAGTGTCTGTTGACAAAAAAGTCAATTTAAAAGGTACAGGCCCAATAGCCGGGGTGGTAGTTGAAGGTCTAAAAGGTCCAGGCTCCATTTCTGGACCTCAGTTTGCAAAACTGACTTTCACTGAAGCCAAGAATGAAAATCTCCTCCCAGCAGATGCCATCAATTTGCTTCTGGATGCTCAAGCCGCTACAGGACACATCATTGACCCCAGAACTAATCAAAAGTTGACAGTTGAAGAAGCATGTAATCATGGTGTGATTGATGATAAGGACAGAGAGAGGTTGCTAGCAGCAGAAGCTGCAGCTGTAGGATATAATGGACCTGGGACAAATAAACCTCTTTCAGTATTTCAGGCCATGAAGATGGGACTAATTGACAGAAACACAACACTGCGTCTTTTACAAGCTCAGGAGTCTGTGGGGGGCATTCTAGATCCAGTACTCAGTGTGTTCCTTCCCAAAGACACAGCCATTGAGCGTGGCCTAATTGATGACAACTTATGCCGTGCTTTGAGTCAAAGACCTGAGCTCTACCTGGACCCAGAAAACGAGGACGGTGTAAGTTATATGTCAATGAAGAGAAGATGTAAGGTAGAACCACACACGGGCCTTCTTCTTCTTCCTGTCACTGAGAAGATAGATCCCTCCAAACTTATTTTTGATGGTGTTCGAAAACCTGTCACAGCCAAGCAGCTGCTGGATTGCAGTGTCCTGGACAAGCCAACATTTAAAGATCTAGAAAAGGGGAAGAAAACCATCCCAGAAGTGTCTGTTGATAAAAATGTCAATCTGAAGGGGACTGGGCCAATTGCTGGGGTGGTAGCTGGGAAGCAAGGCAAAATGTCCTTGTCAGAAGCCAAGAGACAAATGTTGCTACCTGAGGATACTGCAGATTTGCTACTGGAAGCGCAGGCTGCAACTGGTCATATAATTGACCCTCAAACAAATCAGAAGTTGACTGTAGAAGAGGCATGCACCAGAGGAGTAGTGGATATAAGAGATAGAGACAAATTATTGGCAGCTGAGGCCGCTGCTGTTGGCTACAAGGATCCTAAAGTTGCCAAGCCTCTCTCAGTGTTTGAGGCCATGAAGAAAGGATTGATTGACAATAAGACTGCACTGCGTCTACTGCAGGCCCAAGAATCAGTGGGAGGAATTCTAGATCCCAATCTCAGTGTGTTCCTGCCTAAAGACACAGCTATTAAGCGCAACCTTTTAGATGAAAACCTTCGTCATGCTCTGAAACAAGATCCTGAATGTTACATTGACCCGGAAACTGAGCATGATGCCAGCTATGAGACTTTGAAAAAAAGATGCAAGATAGAGCCTCATACTGGTCTGCTACTTTTGCCAGTCTCAGAGAAACTAGATCCTACTAAACTGGTCTTTGATGGTGTACGTAAACCAGTAACAGCAAAGGACTTGCTTGATTGTGGGGTGCTGGACAAACCAACATTTAACCAACTACTGAAGGGGGAGAAGACTGTCCCAGAGGTGTCTGCAGACAAGAAGATCTCTCTAAAGGGGACAGGAGTGATTGCTGGTGTGGTGGCTGGACCTTTAGGGAAACTGTCTTTATCAGAGGCCAAGAAACAGATGCTCATGCCCTTAGACAGTGTAGATTTACTACTGGAGGCCCAGGCAGCGACAGGTCACATCATTGATCCCATATCCAATCAGAAGCTGACAGTAGAAGAGGCATGTGCAAGAGGAGTGGTGGACAGTAGTGATCGAGACAAACTCTTGGCAGCAGAGGCTGCTGCTGTTGGCTACAGAGACCCTTACACAACCAAGCCTCTTTCAGTGTTTGAGGCGATGAAGAAGGGAATAATTGACAAAAAAACAGGACTACGTCTGCTGCAGGCCCAGGAATCTGCAGGTGGGATTCTAGATCCAAACCTTAGCGTGTTCCTTCCGAGAGACACAGCTATAAAGCGTAACCTTGTGGATCAGGAACTCTGTCGTGCATTAAATCAGAACCCCGATTGTTACCTTGATCCAGACACAGAACGTGATGCCAGCTATGGGGCTTTAAAGAGAAGATGCAAATCAGAGCCTCACACAGGCCTGATACTTTTACCAGTCACTGAGAGGAAGGACCCTTCCAAACTCATGTTTGATGGTGTCCGCAAACCAATCTCAGCACAGCAGTTGCTTGATTGTGGGGTTCTTGACAGGGAAACATTTAACCAGCTAGTAAAAGGACAGAAGACTGTCCCTGAGGTCTCCGTGGATAAAAAGATCTTTCTAAAAGGGACTGGTTCAATTGCTGGTGTAATAGCTGGGCCTTCAGGGAAGATTTCTTTAGCAGAAGCCAAGAAACAGATGATCATGCCCCCAGATAGTGCAGATTTACTTCTGGAAGCCCAGGCTGCTACAGGTTACATTATTGAGCCTACATCAAATCAGAAGTTGACAGTAGAGGAGGCATGTGCAAGGGGAGTAGTGGACAGTAAAGATCGAGAGAAACTCTTGGCAGCAGAGGCTGCTGCTGTTGGCTACAGAGACCCTTACACAACCAAGCCTCTTTCAGTGTTTGAGGCGATGAAGAAGGGAATAATTGACAAAAAAACAGGACTACGTCTGCTGCAAGCCCAGGAATCTGCAGGTGGCATTCTAGATCCAGCCCTTAGCGTGTTTCTACCTAGAGACACAGCTATAAAGCGTAATCTTCTGGATCAAGATCTGCTTCGCGCATTAAACCAGAACCCCGATTGTTACCTTGATCCAGACACAGAACGTGATGTCAGCTATGGGGCTTTAAAGAGAAGATGCAAATCAGAGCCTCACACAGGCCTGATACTTTTACCAGTCACCGAGAGGAAGGACCCTTCCAAACTAATGTTTGATGGTGTTCGCAAACCAATCTCAGCACAGCAGTTGCTTGATTGTGGGGTCCTGGACAAATCAACATTTGACCAACTACTGAAGGGAAAGAAAACAGTCCCAGAAGTCTCTGTGGATAAGAAAGTCTTTCTAAAAGGGACTGGATCCATTGCTGGTGTGGCAGTTGGGCCTTCAAGGAAAATGTCCTTTACAGAGGCAAAGAAAATGAAAATTCTGTCATCTGATAGTGCTGACATGCTACTGGAAGCTCAGGCTGCCACAGGTCACATCATTGACCTCAGAACTAACCAGAAACTAACAGTCAAAGAAGCATGTGCCAGAGGAGTAGTGGATAAAGAGGATGAATCAAAATTGTTTGCAGCGGAAGCTGCTGCTATAGGCTACAAAGACCTTACTACTGGCAAACTTCTGTCAGCTGGCCAGGCCATGAAGAAGGGATTAATTGACAAGGACACAGCTCTGCGTGTGCTTCAAGCTCAAGAGTCTGTAGGGGGTATATTGGACCCTGACCTCAGTATATTCCTACCCAAAAACATTGCACTAAATAGGAATCTCATAGATCAGGATCTATACCATGCCTTAAGTCAGGGTCCTGACTGTTATCTGGACCCAGACACCAAGCAAGGAACTCCTTATGTATCCCTGAAGAAAAAATGTAAAGCTGATCCAAGCACAGGTCTTTTGCTTCTCCCTGAACCTAAAAAGCCAGCAACTGTCCAGGGGCTTAGAGGCCAGGTGTCTGTTGTGGATCTAGTGGATGCAAACTTGCTGCAGCGGTCTGATATTGACAAGTTGAATCAAGGTAGCTTGACTAGCCAAGAGGTTGAAGAGCGTCTACGCTCCTATCTGAGAGGTTCCACCTGCATAGCAGGAGTTTATGATCAGGCCAGTGATAAAGTACTGACAATTTATCAGGCAATGAAAGATGGACTGTTGAAATCTGGGACCACTCTTGAACTGCTTGAAGCTCAGGCTGCCTCAGGTTTTATAGTTGATCCTGTGAACAATCTCTATCTAACTGTTAGTGAAGCCTACAATAGAAGACTGTTTGGGCCAGAGTTTAAAGATAACCTGCTAGCGGCAGAAAGGGCTGTGACTGGTTACAGACTGCCTGGTACAGACAAGACTATCTCTCTCTTTCAGGCCATTGAGAAAGGTCTAGTGGAGAAAGGCCATGGCATTCGTCTACTAGAGGCCCAAATTGCCAGTGGTGGTATCATTGATCCGGAACACAGTCATCGTATTGATGTGAATGTAGCCTACAAAAGAGGCTACCTGGATGACGGAATGATTAAGATCCTCTCTGATCAGAATGCTGATACTAAAGGTTTCTTTGACCCTAACACGGAAGAAAACCTAACCTACACGGAGCTTAAGAACCGCTGTATCCCAGATAAGAAGACCGGCCTCATGCTTTTGCCTATAATCGACAAGAAAAGTCAAGAGTCAACACAGAAGAACACTCTGAGGAAGAGGAGAGTATTGATCGTGGACCCAGACACCAATAAAGAGATGACAGTCCGAGAAGCATATGACAAAGGGCTTATTGACTACGAGACCTTCCTGGAGCTGTCCGACCAAGAGTGTGAATGGGAAGAGGTCACTATTACTGCTCCAGATGGTTCTGTAAAGTTTCTTATTAATGACAAGAAAACTGGAAGACAGTATGACATTACAGAACTGCTTGAAAAGCGATTAATTGATGAATCAGTTGTAGCTCAGTATCGTGCACGAGCCATCACCATTAATGAATTTGCTGATATCATCACCAGAAAGACCAAACATAGCTCATCGTTTGGACAACCAGCTGCCTTGGGCACATCTTCAGTGAAATCATCATCATCATCATCATCATCATCATCAACAACTTCAAGAACACCTTTGGGAATATCTTCAGTAACATCATCATCAACAACTACAAAAACATCTTCATCATCAAATTTAAGAACATCAGAAGGCTCAGTTCCCTCTTTGTCGACATCATCCTCACGATCATCCTCACTGGTGTCAAGACCCTTATCTCCCACTCTCGCTAAAATGACCACAACAAAGACGACCACTGTCACAGAGCGAAGCGCCAGCAGTGTTTCGCAAGATTCACCTGATTTCCATAAACACATGTCCAGTGTATCTTTCACTCTGTCCTCTCCTGTTGAAATAGTGGGTGAACAAGAACCTATTGGTGCCATTTTTGACACAGACAACGTAGAGAAGATATCTGTCACAGAGGCGTTAAATCGTGATCTAGTGGATTCCATCACTACCCAGAGACTGCTTGAGGCCCAGGCGTGTACTGGAGGAATTGTTGATCCTGCAAGTGGCAGAAGGGTCAGCATCCAAGAGGCATGTCGTATGGGCATAATAACTGAAGACATGGCCACTAAACTTAAGCCTGCTCAAAAAGCCTATATTGGCTTTGAAGATGTAAAAATGAAGAGAAAAATGTCAGTTCCTGAGGCAGTTAAGGAGATGTGGCTGCCATATGAAGCAGGACAGAGATTCATGGAGTTCCAAGTTGTAACAGGAGGTCTGTATGACCCAGAAATGGGTGGTAGAAGAACCATAGAAGATGCCTTGAAAATGGGTTGGCTGGATGGGAGAGCAGGCCAGAAGCTCCAAGATACGAAATACCACACAAAGAACCTAACATGCCCCAAAAGTAAACTTAAAATCTCTTACAAAGAGGCTCTGGATAACTGCCTGACAGAGGAAAGCACTGGCGTTAAAATGCTCCAGGCGTCATCTGTGTCTTCGAGAGGCATCAGTAGTCCATACAATGTTGCCTCTGCCCCAGGATCCACCACAGGCTCCCGGAGTGGCTCACGACGAAGCTCCCGCAGGAACAGTTTAGACTTAGGCTCTCCCATATCCTCATCAGTCAGTCGCTACAGTATTTCCAGCTTCAACTCCTTCCAAACCAAAAGCTAAATTGATAAAAGAAAAGCAGAGTTTGTGCTTTTCTTGCACACAAATCAGAATTTGTCAAAACTATTTTCAGTGTTTTGGAAAAAAGTTGTGGAAAAAATGAGTGTTCTGTGTGAGGAGAAAATTTATATTTAGCAGTCTGAATTGTTAAATGTTCGCATATTTTTAGAGTAAGCTTTGGTGTTGATGTGCTTAAAAATCTATAGTTCAAATTATACAGAAAAACTGCAAGATGTTTGTTTGTTTGTTTTTTAATGGACAAAAGTATTAATGGTTTCTAAAATAAGGTGTGTGGATTAATAATATAGTTCATGTCATTTAATTTTTTTTTCAAAAATTAATGAAAATATCACTTTGTATGCTTTGCATTTGAAAAATGATAGAATAGGGTTTACAGTTATTTGACATGTTGTGTGTTTGGTTTACAGGGAGGGATTTATAGTTGGGTTGCATTGGCTTAACTGCTGTTTTTCATCATTTTCATAAAGTCATCTTTTATTCATTCATTCATTGGTTTCTTGCCCAGTAGTGCTTCCACTTTTGTAACGTTTTTTTTTTCAGTATCTTAAAATAAAAACTTGAGTTTTTTGCTCATTCCTGACTGTTCTTATTTGTGTTCATCTAAAATACCCTTTGTTGCTGCCATGTAAGATATGTTTGTTCATTTTATTTGGTTATTTGGTTTTTGTTTGATTTTCAATTCGCAGCACAATACATTTGTGCTGTGGTAATTTCATCTATATAAAATGCTAAATGAAAGATTAAAAATTATAGATATTTGTATTTTATTGCTTCAGCCTTGGCATTATCACAAGTAATCAAATGCATTTTTCAGATTAAGGTTTGATTTGAAAGAAATAAAACTGGTGTTAGGGCACCCAAAACAGTTAACACAGGCAATAACATGGTAGATGCATAAAGTAGAATAGTATGATAGAATCTGACAAAACAAAATAGCTCGAAAAGGCAAAAATGTCTCAGAAAAGTTCAATAAAATAAAATGAATATAGGAAGTCTAAAAAGTAGCAATCTAAATCTAAATAGTATTCTAAGTGGGTTATGAAAGCTGTGACACACCTTTCCCTTAAAGAAAGAAGCTTGTTGATTTTTCTTTATTAGTTATTTGTTTATAAATAATGTAGTATAAATAACCTGCAAGATAAAGATCAAGAAATGCAAGGCAAGCAGAGTTGAAAGTGCAATCGTATATGAGGCGTAGCATGGTAATCTATATTTTCAAAATAAAAATATTTTTCATATTTGGAACGTTGCTACGGAATTTATTTTGATAGTATCACCCGGAAGGGTTTTCATAACAACATTGTATGGCATCCGGAGGAGGTTGTCAATTTATCTGTAGATTTTTTATCTGTTTAAATTGTTCTTATCACTGGTTGTGATGGCCACTTTAATACTTTTTAGTAGTCTCTCAGAGAATTTTTACTTTAGAGTAGTTATGCTTTTAGCTGGTTATCTGTTCCTAAGCTAACACTAGCTTGTTTGCTGACGTTATGTAGCAAACAGCTGTGGGGCAGCTGTCTGAGGGTCGCGGGAGCCCGAGACGCTTTGAAACGTCAAGGCAGGAGTCTTTGTGTTCCAGCAAACTGCAGGGAGTCGTAATTAACTTTTTTAGTCAGCCAAATTAAAAACATTTTTCTGTTTTCCCCCAAGCTGCACGTCTGGACGAGAAACTTTGTCTTATGTCCATGCAGGCTAAAACAGGCTAATACTTAAAGTTTGCTTTTCTTTAGTTTGAAATGCACATGTTTAACTGTCCAGGCGGCACCATGGCTGACGACCCACAGAGAAATTTTCGCTCTGCATACTACGAGAAAGTGGGTTTCAGAGGAGTGGAGGAGAAGAAGTCCCTGGAGATACTACTCAAAGACAATCCTCTGGGTGGGTAACGGAAAATTATCGCTCGTGCTAGCATAAGCGTAGCATAAGTGTAAAGTCTCTTGCTAGCTAAGCGTCCGCACTACCATGACAATAACAATATACCTGTAAGCCAATGCTATGCTATAATATAATCTTACGAACACTTTATTAAAGACACCTGTTCAGCTACTCATTACCGCAAATATCTCATAAGCCAATCACGTGATAGCAACTGAATGCATTTAGGCATGTAAACATAATCAAGATTACCTGCCGAAGTTCAAACTGAGTCTTGCAAAATGAAGAAAGGTGGTTTAAGTGATTTTTGAATGCGGCATGGTTGTTTGCATCATCTGATTTGTCATCATCGGAGTGGCACAGGCCACTCAGGGGTTTGCAGAGAAAATATGCACTGTGCAGCAGTTCTCTTGGTGAAAATGCCTTGTTGATGGCAGAAGTCAGAGGAGGATTGCCAGGCTGCTTGAGCTGATAGGGAGGCAACAGTAGCTTAAAGAACCACCCATTGGAACTAGTTATGCAGAAGTGCCAATATGAATGCACGGCATGTAAAACTTAGGAGCAGATTGGCTTCAGCAGCAGAAGGTGCCACTCCTGTCAATTGATAACAGAAAACGGAGACTCTAATCGTCATGGGCTGATTGGAATTGAACAGTAGAAAACATTGTCTGATCTGATAAGTCTTGATTTCTGCTGCAGCATTCAAATGGTAGACGGATGAATGGTTAAAATATGGTGCACATAACATGAAAGCATGCATCTTGCCATGTGTCAGTGGCTCAGGCTGGTGGTTGGTTGTTGATGGTGGTTGATGGTGTGTAATGGCTTGAGATATATGTTCTTCGCACACTTTGGGTCCCTTACTAACAACTGAGGAACGTTTAAATGAAGGGCACCTTCTTGGTCATGTTGCAGGTTTCCAAGGAGGAAAAACATTCCAGTGTTAACATTTTCCTCTTTTACTGCCACAGATCTCAAACTTGAATGAATAATTGAGCAGGATTGTTTTCCTGAGTCATACACTGTAAAATGGAGTACATCTTTCTCCTTCTCCCTCTCCCTTATCTTTCCAGCTTGGCTTCTCGTGTCTTTTGTATAGTCTCGCTTATTCTCTAACCCTAAGAGAGTCTCCCAGACTTGTTCTCTAAAAACCTAAAGAAGAATTATGGATTTGGTCCCTTAACGAAACTGACAACTCCTGGGCCTGGGAGAGCCCAATTGTCCTGTGGAGACGTTTGCTGCCGGGTACTCGATGGTTGGTTGCATCATGTGTCTGACGACGCTCTCGATGGAGGACATTGAACGACATCTACCAATTTGGAACCACAATAGCAGAGTTCTGGCTGATTGGAGCTGGCTCGGGCCTGGCTTATTGAAGAACAAGAAGCGGCTACAGCTGTTCAAAATCCCACAAGGCTGGTTGTAAAATTGGAAGCTGTTTGTTCCGCTAACCAAAACAACTACCATCTTTATCTCATGCGGCACCCCCTGGCGCCAGCTGGATGCTCAAGGCAAAAGCTGATGGAAATAAAAAAATTCTCCCTTAGATAACAAGACTGTGTTGTGACTGCCTCCCCCCTCATTCAAGACCACCTGTGTCGACCTAAGATTGCTGACTTTTGCCTAACTGACTGAAGGGACACTTTCTCTTGGCTGAACACGGAACACACACACACATGCACACATATTTGGTCTGGAAAAAGCCAGACCAAAAAAATAAATAAATGTATTTTTATATATATTTTTTTCAATTTCCCTTTTTTTAAACTTCATACCTGAAGAGTTTTGCTCTCTTACAGATTTAGAAAAGCTAAGCACCTTCAGTCAGAGGTTCCCCCTTCCTTCCATGTACAGGATTCATGTGTGGAAGGTACTGCTGGGTAAGAATCACATGCGATCAGGTGTTCACCCTGTCACCCTCTTCAGTTGTGCAGATTTGACTAGATGGGTAGAAACAAAAAATACAGGAGAGAATCACTTAGCTATTGTACTGCACTAGTCTTTAAAGATTTTTTTTAAAAACTATATTTAAAATATTCATTTTCAGTAATTGTGATTTGCAGTATAGACATATGCAGCCATATGCAAGGCTAAGAGCTGCATGTAAACACATGTTTCGTTTACTTCTATTTCTCTTGTTTGGAACTTATTTATGCTAAATAGGTTAATCTGTCCAACACAACTGAACACTGCACTCCTTTTTTAAAATTAACTCAGTTTTGTTAAATGTGTATGTATACATTTCTTAACTAGAAGTCATCTGTGCCTGCAGGCATCCTACCTCCACACAGTGACTCTCATGCTCTGGTTGGGGGCTACAGGAAGGAGCAGTATCAGGATATCCTGGAAGCTCTGGAAGTGATGAGATACATCAACTCCTCCACACCCTCCACCCATGTTTACTTGCGGATGTTCCAACTGGAGAGCCAGACCCTCCCGCGATGCTCTGAGACTTCACCCCCGGTAAAAAATAAAGTATATCAGTCCATAATAAGCGAAAAGGATGTAAATTTGTGTTTTGTCACATATTTCTTTCTTGTAACAGTGAAGAAATAATTCTCACACTGTTCGAAAGCCTGTTTGTTTCCCCTTAAATGGTGCCACATTTGTAAAGAAAATGCATTTGTGGGTTGAGCAGCAGCGTTCAAGATCAAACAAAAGATCATAGCAACAAAAAGTACATCAAGCAAGAATTCACAAGACAAAATAAGCAATTGAAATTATAATGTCATGCTTATAACATCTAAAAATTGGAAAATAAAAAAATGTGATGATATCAAACTACAGAAACAAAAGTCTGGATAGTGACTAAAACAACTGCCCAAGAACAGTCACAGGTATCACAGATGGTTTATTTAACTGGTTTTTTTTTTTTTGTTTTTTTTTTGGGTGTGTGGGGAGATGTTAACACGTGGCGTCTTGGTTTTGCAGTGAACAGGGCCAATCTACAGGGGTGGCATGGTGTGGTATGTGCCACCCTAAAATAATCTTTTGCCACCCTAGTTTTGCTTATGACAATGCTGTTGATTAAAATAAGCTAGCATTAACAATTTGAACTTAGCTACAGTTAACATTGAATCTAAATTCTAAAACTGAATTTATCCCCTCTGGTAACTTTTTCCTACTAGGTTTTTATGGGGAGCTTTTTGTGTGTGATTTTTAGATCGGTTGTGTTAATACAGTATGTCAATGAAAAAATAGCTGTAAATTCAGACATGTGAGATTGAAAATAATGATACTAACCAAGGCATTGTCAATAGTATTACACACATTGTGTGTCACACACATTCCCTGAGTAGATACCCCTAAAGCCTATGCCTATTTTTATCTTCTTCTCCTGTCCTTAAACAAACTGAATGTAAATCTACATGCTGCCAACGGAGAGATGCCAAACTGTGTTTCATTGTTCTTGTAACAGTGACAATAAAGATTCTGTTCTATTCAATGAAAGTGTTGTTGTATAGCTGTTTGATCGTTAAGAAACAATGACCACATAAAAAGTACAGATTTTATTTTAAGTGTTTTTCTCTGGGTCTGTGTTGTTGATATGTTTTCTTTTGTTTTTTTCTTCTTCACCAGGATGAAGAGAATGAAGACTTCCTCTCCATCAGCCGAGCCATGGAAGAGATTGTAGATGATCCTGTTGACTGCTACTGGCTCGTCAAGTGTTTTGTCAACCAGTACCATACAAAGTTTGGAGACTCAGTACCTCACCTTGTAAGTGTTTAATGTTTAGTTTTCATCATTTCACACACTGTACACCATCCCGAGGTGTGCCAAGTTTCCAGCTACTAGCTCTTTGTGAAGCACCTTTTTGGTGCAAAAATACTATAAGCCTGTCAAACTGTTTGACATTGTTAATAGATTAACTAAAAGAACGGGAATACTAGTGCAGCTTTTTTAGATACGTTTTGTGATAAAGGTACATATGCAGACACTGCGTCGCTCACAGACACACCACAAGAAGATTGTTGAAAAACGACAAAGCAAAAACTATAACAACATAAGCCTCATTAAATGGTTACATGAAGGTGTTCAGTAGTCAAATGAAGTAACCCAGGCGTTAGCTATCTAAGTGAGCCCATTCAAAGTAAAGGGACAGTCTTGGTAACATATGGCCAGGTGTGCTGTCAGCACAGCAGCATATTTTACAAAACATAGTTTAAATTGGAAAAATATGAAGAGCTTTAATGCACAATGCAGGTGATACAATAAATCTAAATCCCTAATCCTGCTTCATAGTACAGGCCTCAGATGTTGACCAGAAAAAAGACAATGGTTAGAAAACATTCTTCAATTAAACGAAATCATTTTCTGGATAGTTTTGGTCACAGAAAGGATAAATTGCAGTAAGAATTGAGGACAAATGATGAGAACTAGGTGATGAAAGTGTGTTTATGTAATTTCTTTTCCTGTACGTCAGTTTTTAATGAGCAGTGTGAATAAAAGACTGCTCATCTTTGTGAAGTTTAATAATGTTGGAGATAATGCTGCACTGATAATGTTGTTATAAATAACCCTCGCAGCTGTGTGCATACAGACAGCTGTTCTGCTGAGTCTAATGAGTTTTTTTAAAGGCTGCTTACTTTCTATTTAAGGCGAACTGTCAAAGTAGAGCTGAGGCCCATGCACGTGTGCTCCGTTTCACACAGTTGAGGATTTTAAAACAGTGACAGCTGTACTTACATGCAGTGTTGGGGAGTAACAGAATACATGTAACGCCTTTACGTATTTAAAATACAAAATATGAGTAACTGTATTCCGTTACAGTTACCGTTTAAAAAGGTGATATTCAGAATACAGTTGAAATAAAGGGATTACACGGTGGTCTTTTCCTGTTTCATATGTTGGGCTATATCCTCTCTATTTTTGGTAATTCCACGCTGGTGGAAACTCAAACAAAACACCCATTAAGAGGCTCTAATGCCTGTGTCTCAATCTCGCGGCTCACGTCTACTTGCAGCCCACATAATGACGTGATGAAATATTGTTAAAAATTATTGTTCAAAAAATTATTCAATATGAAGGCAATAGACAGAGTGTTGCAGGCATAGGCCTAAAGAATGTAGCCTCATGGGCAGTGTAGCCCAGTTGTAAGTAAGCTATTAAGAGTCGACTGTAGACTCGCCTCTCTCTGTCTCTCAATAGCAAAGTTGGCCTAGACAACAAAGTAAAGCTAGTTTTCGGCTACGAGCCCGACACGAACCCGACGTATTAGCCAGAGGTCCCTTTACTACGGTTCGGAGCTGTGGACCTGTTTTATATCCGCGCGATTAGTTTTCTATACGAGATCGCTGCAAAAAGTGCAGCCTTACCTAATGTCCACCTACTGTTACTCATTTATATTAAGATTTAAACATCTAGTTGTTATTGGTATGGCGAGTAACCTTCAGTAATAGTAATAAATCACACAGCAATAGTACATTCATGTAGTTGTAAAAAGCATGATAATATATTAAGTAATCCAAAGTATTCAGAATATATTACTCTCATTGAGTAACGTAATGGAATACGTTACAAAATACATTTTGGGGCATATATTCTGTAATCATGTAATCTGTAGTGGAATACATACACCTTCCCAACACTGCTTATATGTTTATAAATTTGTGAATCTACATATTTTGATGTATTTTTGACAGAACGCTGAGACACTGAGTGAGAGTGTATCTTGGTGTAACTTCAATTTGTACAATCTGTATAATGCATAATGGTAAAGTTCTCATGATCCAACAATCTGAATCACAAAGATCTTAAAATAAAGACTTTGTTATTTTCCTCCTGGGGTAGCCAAAGAGCCTGGAGCATTATCTGAGTCAGGAGGAACCTCGACTGCTAAACCATCTGAAGAACAGCGGAGCCCTGCATCAGCTACCCTACAACCTCTGGTTCAGATGCTGCTTTGCTGGCTGCTTGCCTGAATCCAGTCTGCAAAGGTCAGTTAACTGTTCACTCCAGAAGCTGCTCATTTCACCATCTTTGGATTGAGCCAACAAAACAAGGGTAGCTGCATTCTCATAAGCTAAAGGGCATTCTTGCATTTCTTTAGCATGGAGTCATGGCAGCATGGCAGAAAACTTTTATATAGGGTTCCACATTGTGTCTTACTCAGAAGGCTGCCAGCCATCTTTTCTTCATCAACCAAAGTCACAATTTACAAAGAATGGCATGGCTCAACAAGCCGTGTAGCAACAGCTGACTCTACCCAAAAGTCCATCTACAGGAACTGTTGAGTTTGTCGATTTCAGTGTTAATGAATAAGCAAAAATTGTCAGCATAAAGGTGCATGAAAGCTGCACTTTGTCCGGATTGTCTTAACTGTTTGTCAAAGCGCTCTGTTACTGTGTCATAGAGGTCACCTGAAGGCCAATTCATGGTTTCCACATTCTCAAGGGTTTGTGGAGTGTAGCCGAAAATTTACTTCCAGCATAAAATGGATTTTTGTGTTGAGGACAGATTACACAGATTTTGGAGGTACTTTCTTATTTATATACAATTTATTTACAGACCCAGAGAATAATGAAACACATCGAACAAATTCCATAGCTCTTGGCTCACCTTGGGAATATCCTACAGCCTTAATTAGTAAATGTGAAGTGACAGCCAGTCTTTTTAAAGCATGTGAAGTATTAAAAAAAAATTCTAGTAATTGTATTAAATTTATGTTTATCAAACTTTAACTTTAAGTGTGCTCTAGGACGTGCTGGGTAGTATGTTGGCTCTTTTATTGGTCTGATTGTGGTCTTCCCTTGTCTTTAGGGTGTGGGACAAGGTGATCAGTGGCTCGTGTAAGATCCTGGTATTTGTGGCCCTGGAGATCCTGCTCAGCTACAAAATTATTTTGATGGGCATCAACCGGCCAGAGGGCATGGTCAAATTCTTGTGCAATGTAAGTATAAGAGACAACTGTGTCTCACAGTATGGGTCCAACAATACCTGGATTCTGATAAACAATAAACACTCCAGCCTTGGTTTTTGAGTTAGTACAGTAAATCAGATGCAGATACAGCAGTTACAGTTGGCAGGATTTGTAGGCTTTTTTCTGATGATATAATTTTGGATGAAATAACATTAAGATAAAAAGAATGTACAGGCGATTAGTTGTTCCTAGTTAATATTGTGCTAGCCTAATTTGGCCTCAATTAACATGCCCAAAATCTGCAAATTCATTTTTGGATAATTAACCAACATGTTTTAAATACACAAGTGAGTTTGATTGATGTGCACTAATACAATTTAGTTTTTTTTTTAATATCTTACTTCATAAATATGCAGTTCTGCAAGTGTGTGTTGCTAACTTCCAGCTCTGTGATCCATTATTTCTGTAAAACAAAACAAACAAACAAGCAAACTGTCCACTGGAGTCAATGGAGATGATCGGACTCTTACCAGTCGGGTGCTCTGATTCGACCCATTCAAGCAGACGTTGCAGGTTCTGGTTGTGACTGAATGACACTTAGAATGTATAGAATGAGTGAACACATTTTTTTAATAAATCTTTTTCCTTGTGCTGTAGTTCAGATAGGTGAGAGACATCAACTGGTGCACTGCCAAAACACCTGCTGCAGTGTCAGAATGTAGATGTAAGACTAAACTGATAGCACTTGTTTGGGTCACTGGGTGTATTCAACTGAACGAGTCTCATGGTGAACTGGACGTCCTTGACCTAACAGGACAGATAGATGTACAGTTGGACCCCTACGTTGTAGCTTTTCAAATCCAGACACATATTCTCTCCTAGCATGTGCTTTGTATGATATTTCCCTTCAATCTCTCTTCCAGATACCGCAGGAGAACACAGATGCCATTGTCACTAAAGCCATTGATTTGTGGCATAAGTACTCCGGCACCCTGATCCATGCTATATAGCAACACGGAGCCAGACAAGGAAAATATCTGGAACCAGAAGTAATCTTCTTTCCTGAAATCCACCTGGACTCGCAATGCTTCACTAAGACACTGCGGCACTCGCCGTCCACGGGGCTTTGTCTCTGCGTAACTGAACTGAACTGAAAACTCATCATGGCTGCTTTTGATAAACCATGGGGACCCTTTTCATACTGTTGATTTTCCAGGTTTCCCCTGCGACTCTGGCAAACCATTCTGGTGAAAGAGACTTGAGTTGGTGGTGGGTTGGGGGAAAAAAACCAGACGAGGCTGTAACTTATTATTTTTTTAATAAGTTTCTTTCTTTAAGAAACTGCATACATCATAGAAGACTCACAATAAATTAATACCCACATGCAGGTCTTTCTGCTTTACAAAAGAACATTTGAAAATCCTTTTAATTTATGTACATCCTCTTAGAATTCTGAGAAGAGTTTTCTCAAAACATTTTTTAAACGCGTACAAGTGACAGTAATATTACTGACTCTTGCATACGCACACACTCAGATACACAATCATAACCCACGCAGCTTGTTCTCACCAATAACATGGTAAAAACCTCCAATTCATGGACCCAATCTTAAGTGTAAACCATTAAAAAGGGAGAGGAAAAAAAAGGCAAATCGTAAGGTGGCAGGATTGACACGTTTCGTACCAAAAAGGCTCATGTCAGACAATAAAAGGTGAAATGCAAACACAGTCCTTCTTGTAATTCAGCAGAGAGCTCAGTAACATTTTACTGTGTCTACAGATAATATTCTGTATCAAATAAACAAGGTTATTTGGCAACTTTGAAATCCCTGTAAACACGCCTGTAGGCACAGTGACACAGTGGGTTACTGAACTCTTGATACTCGTCACTCCAGAATTCTCCATTCAAGGTGACGGCTTTCACAACAGGTCAAGTTGCTTTGGTTTAAAATGGGAATCTGAAGTTTGAAAAGTGTTTGAACACTCGAACGCAGCCCACAACTAGATTGATGTAAAAGAGAGAATCTGACATTATTGCTCAGCGGATTGATGTGAAAGTGTTTGGAGACAGGAATTTCCTTTTGTTGTAGAGAGCACTCTTGGACTTTGATTAGAATTTTAGGGCAATTTGGCTTAAGCTTCAGCTGCCTGCAATAGTACACACTTGTGGAATGTTTTCATGCCTCTGGCAAAGAGAAATGATTACTGAGATGTCATACGTGGAGTAAAATCAAGCTAACACAAGCATACTCAAAGGAAAAATTCTGCCCGATGAAAATATGGTACAGGCATGAAAACAGTGAGAGTGAAATAAAGACCCTGTGTTTCATCTTTTACCGTCCCCATCCTGTAAAATTGGCACAGATTCTGTGTTGGACCTCCAGGAGCCTTGTTTAAAAAAAAAAGAAAAAAGAAGTGCTGCAAAGTAAAGATATCACCACCTCTTCATCATAAAAAAAATACAATTAAAAGCTTTTGAATATCAAGAAGTCACCAAAATCTCCACAGAGGGGAGACAGTCATTGATCCGTCCATCTCAGTGTTTTTCTCCCGTTTCCTGTAATGGCTCAAACTTGTGTGATGAAGCCAGTTCGAAGTTGATGTTGGAAATCTGTAGCAGTCTGAACACTTGAGACTTTAAGGGATTTTAAAAACATGGCTGAGGTCTCTGAGCCGACTTACGGCCTGTGAAACCTGTAGGAAGAAACCAGGAAGAGAAAATGAGCATGTTTGAAGAAATGTTCTTTATTCTGACACAATGAAATTATCTAAAAGGAGACAAAGCAGTCAGAACATCCTCATCTGACCTCCAGCATCAACGAGGCCTTTTCTTCCAGAGCACTGCTGCTCACTGGATATTTTCGCTTTCTCAGACCATTCTGTGTAAACTACAGAGATGATTGTGCAGGAAAATCCCTGAAAATCTGAACTACTCGTAGCAGCCTGTCTGGCACCAACCATTTAAAGTTATTTAAACTACTTCATTCATGAGCCTGGAAGTTCAATCTTCAACGTCCTTTGTCCAACGTATCCACTATCCCTCCTATAAAGATGTCAAAACCATCTCAGCTGCAGAGTAATTTGTCGATATCCTGCTAGGTAATCCTGCTAGGTAGACTAAAATTCAAAGCTAGGTTCTACCCCTAGGTGCAGATAACTAAAAAAGAATTTATATAAATGGCCGAAGGAAGACTCAAGGGATTTGGCTGATCGTACCCCGGGTTCAGATTGTAAGCGACGAGACTCATTCAGGATGTTTGATGGCTATGACAGCTGCAGCGAGGAGTCCACCAGTAGCGCTGGGTCAGATGACAGTGAGGATGAGGTGGCACCTTCCATCCCTGCCAGTCCGCCCATCAAGAACGTTGGACAAGTCTACACCTACCCTGATGGAAAGGCTGGAATGGCTTTTTACTCCAAAACCAAGAGTTTGTACAGTTTCCCCTGTTCTAGGGAGTTATTCTTCAAATTTGTAAGAAGCTAGCATCTTGGCAAGACTCCAGGCCAAACCAGCAACAAAAAAGGCCAACATGGTGAAGGCCCCTGTCAACTTTTTCAAGCATGGCCCCATGGGAAGCCTTGCCTCCAATTTTGTCTCCAAGAAACTCAGCTTGAGCTTTCCCTCTGATATGCTCGCTTCTAATCCTGTCCAGTCTGGCCACTCCCAAAGAAAACCTCAACATATTTAACTCTGACACCTCCAACTCAGCCTCCTGTCTTTTTTGTCAGCGCCACCATCTCCAAACCACACATCATAGCAGATCTCACAGTGTGTAAGAGCACAGCTCCCCCTCTTTTCTGCCATTGCTCTCGAAAACTGAGAGTAGGGGAGACAAAAGAAGAAGCCAAAAAACCCAAATGACGAATTAGAATTTTTCACTGAGCAAATATTTGACAGGATACCCTGAAAGGAAAACATTCACTTCCAGTCAGCCTATATTTTTAATGGCAACACCAGATTTTAGCACCTCTGACTTCAGCATGATTCTACCAGTATGTTAACACCTCTGCTGGTTTACTTGCAAAGTAGGAGATATTGCATTTGCGTCAAAAAAAACAAAAACAAAACAACAACTAGGAAAGTAATTTGAAGATTTCACACTTGGCTGCTCATAATTATGGGCTTAACAATCTGGAGGCAGCGCAGCATGGTACAGCTACAGCTGACAACGTGAGGCTTTAGCTGATAAAGGCTGAGGCAGCTATAAAAGTGTAATCACACTTCTTAAAACTACTGCTGTCCATAGCAGAACTCCACCATGACCTTTACTTTGGCACCTTCCCCAACACACCTCATTTAACAAAAAAGCAAAACAAAGAGTGCTTTGCAGTTTCGTAAGGCAGCTCATTAGCTGTTCTGTGCAACTTTTCCATACCTGGTCAAATGACGGCTCGACTCATGCACCTCCATCTCTGTGCTTTTAAACTCATTTAGTTCCTTTCTAATGGCAGCCTGAACAAAGAAACACACACTTAGATAAAGCACACTAGTACAGATTACTTGAATCCAGTCTTTGTGAGAAATGAACCTTATCTGTAGCTGTTAGCCGAGTCCACGGCTTGTCTGCTCTCCTGTCGTAGTCCTGAGCCTCGGCGACCTCCACGTAGTCACTGAAGCGGATGAGGATCTTCGCCTCTCTCAGCTCCTCGACTGTGGGTCTCTGGCTGAGCTGAAAGGTGGATGAACAGATGGGTGCTGTCCAATCAGCATTAAGTAACTTGTGCTCCTCAGTACAGTTAACTTTGTCTTTTGTACAGTTTTGTACAATTTTATAAAAAACTTCCCCTTTTTTTAATACCAGACCTTACATCCTTACATTCTTACGAACCAGGAGGGTAAGTGGCAGCCAGGTGCTGCTAATCAGGTGCACCCGATTAATTATCAGTAAGTGTAAGGATGTCTACAAACGCAGAAGTTTTTGTAGTTTGCTGGTCTGGACTTTCAGGTGTGTACAGACAAGGACAAAATGATTAGCCCCAACTTACAGATTTCAATTTTTTGATGTGCTTTACCTTTATAATTCTTAAAACACATAAAATCATTAAAACTGCGGGTTGCTGTCCAATTTACACACAGTATAAAAACTTCAGCCAGAGTTTGAGCTGTAACTTGGGAAAGCATCATGCATCAAACGAAATCAGTTTACATGAGAAAAAAATGTCTATGGTTACTAAGGAGCAGATAGACATACAATGTTATCACAGTGTCAAGAACTGGAGTGAGAAATTTATTGAAATTCAAAGCCTGGCAGAGGTAGGAAGTGAACGACTTTAAAGACTCTGGAAAGAAAACTAGTGAGAGATCTGCCTGATCCTCAGAACAACTGCCAACAAGTGACCAACTTAGCCAAGTGAGGAACTGTTGATACTTCAGTGCGTCTGGAACTGGGAGTCTAGTCAAGGAATCATGAGGAAAGAAGGATATATGAAGATTTTCAAAGAAAACCTCAAACAGCAGCAAAACTGGATCTGCACCAGTGCTTTGTTTTCCAACACAACAACCCAAAATACATGTCACTCCTGTGAAGATCTACCTCCAGAAGACTGAAATGAAAATTACTGACTGGCCTGCACAAAGCCCTGACTTGAATCTCATTGAAAATCTGTGTGGTGAACTGAAGACCAACAAATCTGGAGGAGCTTGAGAGATTCACCAAAGAAGAATGACCTGGGATTGCTCAGAAGATGTGTGAGACTTGTTGAAAACTACAACTCAGTTCAATTTTATTTATATTCACCAAATCACAACAAATGTTACCTCAAGGTGCTTTACATTGTCGAGGAAAGACCCTACAATAATACAAAGAAAACAGAAAACCTCAACAATCATGCAGCCCCCTGTAAGCAAGTGCCTTGGCTACAGTGGGAAGGAAAAACTCCCTTTTAAGAGGAAGAAATCTCCAGCAGAAACAGGCTAAGGGAGGGAGTGGCCATCTGCCACAGCAGGTTGTGGTCAGGAGAGGAAGACATGACAAAGATGATTAAATGATTAAACACAGAGTGGTGTACAACCACGTAGTGAGTGAATGACTGTAGGCTGTTTTTAAAAGGATACACAGCTGATTGTTAGCATCAGCTAATAACTTTCAAATTCACCCCCAGCTCAGACGGTGAAATACTTAGATACATTGTAAAAAAACCCAGGAGCTACATCTCAGACTCTACAGGCCTCAATTAGCATGATAATGCTAAAATGTATGTCAGAAGAAAAAGCCTGAACGAGTATGGCTTGTTTGGAAGGATTGCTGGGAGAAAACCTCTCCTCTCTTTAAAAGAACTTGTGGAACAATGGAAGTAGAGATGTTTGGAGAAAAGCAAACACATCATATCAGCACACACCAACAGACCAGAACTTCAGTCCATGGCGGTCACACTAAAACAAACACACAGATTTATGTGCTCGATAATCAGAATGACTGTTGCTGTATGGTGGATCATCAGATATACTCTAATTTGACGTTTACTGTGTCAGGTGTTCTTTATTATTCAGTAACATGTGACTGCGATGGAGACGATCTAAGACACACACAAAAACTACTTCTCAAAGGGGTGCAGTCTGAAGAGCGGTAGGTTAGTCTCCAAGGCAACCATGTTCATATTTCTAGTTGGGGTTATGAACCATCTCAGCACTGATTGATCAAAGACACGCTGTCCACATCTTCTTTGCCTTTACCTTTCTCGACAGATGCCTCTTGATCTCCCTCTTCTCCTCCTGCTCCTCCAGATCATTTCGAGCTGCAGGAAACCGCACAGAAAGCACACACACTCACACACAAATCATTTTTATCTGTAGTTTTTTTTTCTCTTTTTCCTTCATGTTATGCAAAGTGACTTACGTTTCAGAATGTTCCTCTGTTCTAGCTCCTCTGCTGTCGGCCTTTGACTCAACCGTCTGAATAAAGGGAAGGAAAGCATCTATTTTAGGAAAGCTATTTTTATATGATTTTAATGTTTATTCGTGCAAGCTTTCAGATCATGCTTATTGCTCTCGACATATGCAAAAAGAGATTTTACTCTTGTGGACAGAAAAGCTGGCTGTGCACGGGAAGTCTTTTTTTTTTCTTATGAAGCAGTATTTTGTGAATTTATTGAGTAGGTACTGACTCAGAGGCACTGGAATAGCAGGATGACAGATAGTGACTGAGAACAGGAGGATAAGAAGCAGAAAAGTTGCCAAAAACCCTCCAAAAAAAAAAAAAGAAAAAAAAAAAAAAAGAGGTGGACAGTGCAGAGGCTCAAAACATCAGCCAGAGGAAGATAAAGATAAAGATGATTCCTCCAGAGCCAGCTAACAAAACAATACCAACTAATGTTAAGATGTGGAGTTCATTAAGTAATACAAGCAGTTGCACACTACAAGTTGTCCTAATATTATAAAAACCTATTAAGTGGGACCAAAGAGCACAATGAATATGTAGGGTAATGCCCCCGGCCATATATTACAGCGAGTGGTTATAGAAGATGGATATTTACTGCAGTAATGATGTAGCTAAGTACTGTGTGTGTGCTTTAGATTTTAGATAAATTTTAGTACATTTCATACATTTCTGTATATAAAATGTGGACTTGCCACTATGATATCAAACAATATTAGAGTAGAATTTTGCAACAGCATGGATTGCGATAGAAATATAACCAAGATGAACTATTTTTTGCGACTGAAATTAGCTACACGGGCTGTAAACATGGTTAGTTTTGCTAGCGAGGCAACCTCTGGTCGTGAAGGAAAAATGCTTGTTCCCAACTGGTTGGTGAAGGTTGATGTCAGTCACTGAGAAAATGACTTCTAACACAGACATACAGACCAATCAGTGAGCTCCTGGCCACCACCTGTCGTTAGAGGAAAATGTGTAGTCTCCAGCCGGCTGGTAAAAGCCTCTTTATGATTACTTTGGTCACCAGCATATTGCTGCAGTCATAGTTTGAATGGAAGTGACGGACTTGTCTATAAAGACTGACAAGCTGCTCTTTGAGCCGCAGTGGAGCTGAGAAAACACACACTGGAAATGAAAACTGGTAAAATAGGATTGTTTTCAGCGACAAGCTAAAGCGTTCTAAAAAATTTACAGGGCTCCTCTTGGCAAAGCAAAGTGTTTGGCACAACCTGATTCTGCTAGCTAAAGCTGTTGTACAGGACAGGGTAAAAAACAAGAAGAACTACAGGCAACCCTGGATATTTCCTAGCTACCAAAGTAATCACTCAGTTTTCTCACAGGTTTTTGCAACCGGAAGAAACAGGAAGCACTACTAACGACTCAGGGAATACTCGCATTTCCCAAAAAACGGTGGTTGTGTCACGTGTGATGTGATATGATGGACAACTCTTGAGCAGTGGGCATTTTTATTAGAAACCTCATTAAAAGTTTGGCACTTTAAAATAGGACTAGATGTGACCTCAAGTGGCCATTCATGGAACTGTAGCCTTTAGCATTTCTGCACTGGCTTAAGTTGCCACTTGGTACAGTAAGAATGATTCAAATGTTGTGTGATGATTTTGACAACATTTTGTGTCTGTACAGATCTAATGTAGCCTGCACTCACCTTTACAGTCACGACACTATTCTCTTTTTTCCGTTTTATTTCGTTTTACACCCCCTGCTTTAATCTTTCCATCTCTGCTTTGCGTCATCCCTTCTTCTATCATCTGCTCCTTGCAGCAGCCAGGTCGCCTCTATCACAGCTCGCATGGGTTGAAACACTTTGCAGGTGACTCGATGTGCATGTGATGAGCGATGTGGGCGTGTGTACCGCTCCTCCGAGTGGCTCGGTGCCACATCAGCATGTGTGCTCTTAAATCGGAAGCTCACCTCGTCAGTTTGGTGGCCGTCTGTTGCCGGGATTCGAGCCGCTCCTGGTCTGAATGCAGTGGCAGGATGTTCTTCTCCTCCAGCTCTCTTTTGGATGGACGGTTGCTCAGCTTGATGGCCAGAGAGTCTTTTCGTAAGACCTTCATGGCCAGTGTGCCTTTATTGAACATATTGGCAGAGGAAATCGTATCAAAGTTAAGCAGATTGAGGCTGTCGCAGCCTCCCAGTAAGAGGCACACAGTATAGATCTTCTTCTGCAGTAAATATTTTTGTAATTCTCATTAATGTACACGTCTCTGTCCTCTTTATTGTTTTTCAGGGTTTCAATGTAACCTTGAAGACCATGGTGGGTGTAAGCCAAATTTTAATAAAGACAAAAAGATGCTTACTTGTAAACAGTGTATCATCCTCATCCTCTTCTTCGTCTTCCTCCTCCTCCTCATCTTCCTCCTCGTCTTCCTCTTCCTCCTCTTCCTCATCCTTGTACATGCCCGGCAGGTCCTCGTAGTCTGCCTCGTTAGGGAGGTTCTCTTTGTCATCGTCGCACTCGATCATCACCGTGGGAACGGCGTGCATCATGGAGCTGCAGTTTCAGAATGAAATGGTAAACGTGTCACACAAACATATTCACACATACACGTTCACTGCTGTGTGAAGTGAGGGTTATGGTTATGTCTGAAGGCCTCTACCATTATGGCATAGACAGCCTCAATGACTACAGACCTGTAGCCCTCTGTAGTCCTGAAGTACTTAGAGCAGATAGTGTCTCAGCACATCAGAGACTGCTACCCCCTGCTTTGACCCCCACCAGTTTGCTTACAGAGCAAATCCACATAGGATGTCATCACCATCACCCTTCACAGAGCGCTGAGCCATCTGGAGAACAGGAAGAGCTACGCAAAGATGCACTACAGCTCAGCATTCAACACCATAATGACAGACATCTTCATCCCCAAACTGGACCACCTTCAGATCCCCTATTGGAACCTGCACGATGGTTGGGCTCATCTCTGATATAGATGAGACGGCGTACAGGGTGGAGGTAGAAAACCTGTCCACTGGTGCTCAGAAAAGAACCTGAAGCTGAACATCCTTAAAACAAAAGAACTCCTAATGGGCTTCAGGAAGCACAGACCGGTCCACTCCCCTCTTATTATAAAAGGAGAATGGGTGGAATCTGAGAAAGAATAACCTGAGGCTGATGCTGGTCTTCCTCCACTCCTGAGTGGAGGGCGCGCTCTGGATTTTTGGAACGCAGGAGCCACTACTGAGAACAGAAAGGCTGCGCAGAGGTTAATTAACACTGCCCAAAAACATTATTGGCTGCCCTGTCGCTCCCCCATCGTCCGATCCTTCCCTCCTGCCCCTGGAAGATTGGGTGATGGTCTCTTGGGATGGGATTAGGGCTGAACGATATATCGCATTTGCGATAATATCGCGACATGATCAAGTGCAATTTTCTAACCGCAAAGGCTGCGATTATATTATACAATTCATGGGCTGCATCCTCCTGAGGCCGCATTTGTAGACCGATTACAGACAGATCACCGCGGAGTTTCGCTGCTCGGGTTAAACGTAATATATAAGTCACTTAGACAACCTAAAAATGTTATTGTTGGGCTTTTTTCAGTGTTTTGTTTGTTCGTGAGTAAATCGGTTTGGCTGAGATTAAAGTTATTAGATTAGATAAAATAAAACTTTATTAATCCCCCGGGTGGGTTCCTCCTTGGTTTTCACACAGCTGACTAAACGTCAAACAGAAAACTTATTAAACAGAAGTATGAGACAGTCGAGAATTTACACCAGTGTCTGGTTATATTTTAGATAGCAAGAAGCAGACGGCCGAGTTTATTAAACTCCACCGAGACAGCGGTGACGCTAATCAGAAGGCTAGACCGTCCAATTTCACGCCTTTAAACTTTAAAGGCGTGTTTGTGTGTGTGTTTATACAATTGCTATTATGTTTGCACTTTATGTGTAATGTTACTGACTGCAGAGATCAGTAAGATGTGTGTATTTTTTATTTATTAGTTTTATTTATTTAATATTATTTTTTAATTTAATGACTGTCTAGTAGTTCACAGATGTCGAAAAACTGAGTGTGGTAAAGCCACTGATTTTTTTTATGTATATTTCTGCAATCTGCACATTGTACTGACTTTCATTTTAATGTTTACACCAGGGTTCCTTGTCAGCACTTTATGCTCAGATGTTTGTAAGCTAAAAATAAACTATTGTGTATGTTCAAATATACTGTTGTGATTGAAGAAGTTAAATAAAAATGTCAGTCATCAATTCATGCATCACCTCATGTCATCATAACAGAGGTCTGTCTTCCAGGAAAGAACAGTTTAAAATTAATGTAATATAGTATTGGCCATACTATATGATGTATTGCTTGTCTTTGTTTAATAATACAGAAGACAAAGACCTTAAAAAATAATCGCATATCGCATCGCAATCGCAATATTGGGGCAAAAAATCGCAATTAGATTAT
Source organism: Aulonocara stuartgranti (assembly GCF_965226115.1). NCBI lineage: Eukaryota > Metazoa > Chordata > Actinopteri > Cichliformes > Cichlidae > Aulonocara > Aulonocara stuartgranti. The sequence continues at coordinate 13,500,857 of NC_138953.1, forward strand.
TTTCCATAATCGTTCAGCCCTAGATGGGATCACAGGTGACCCCGTGGACCCTGCTCACCACCTGTTTGACCAGTTGCCCTCTGGTCAGTGCCTCAGGTCAATCAGGTCACACACCTCATTGACCTGAGGCACCTGTTAAAAAACATTCTCCCCCGACACCCCACCCCTGCCCACCCACCTCACCGATCTGAGCCATGGTCTGAGTAACCCTCATCACTCAGTCCACTCACACACCGACTCTAATTCAGACTGTGAATAGACAGACTAAATAGTGATACTTAAACAGACAGTGCAAAGACAAGTCTTTTCTTTGCACTACCTCCAAGCACTTTGCTCTCCAATGTGTGCCTCTCTATTGTTTTGTATGTATTCCTCTAGACCAGGGGTAGGCAACCTTTTTGATGACGAGTGCCATCTAAAGTTTCCTCAGAAGTCAATGTGCCATATAATTGCATTAGCAATAAATTGAATAACGATCTATATTAACAGTTGCTGCGCTGAGCGGAGAGCTCAAATTTCAACATCGCTTGAAAAAACTGACAGCTAGCAACGTCCCTCTCACCAGTAGGCTAAGTGATTTTTAGCCAATTACAAGTTGAATCTGGTAGTCGGGGTTGTTAGCTAAGATGCCGTCATTAAGAAGTGGTACAACTAATGTGTCTATGCGAGCTAATTTGCGATGTGCACCGCTGGCCCGGCCATTTATTTTTTAATGCACCCTCTCAGATTAATTCACTGCGTGTTGTGCCCAGGGCTGGACTGGGACAAAAAAATCGGCCCGGGCATTTTGACTACAGACCGGCCCACCAGGTATTATAAGAAAAGCCATAAAGCCTTTGAATGAAAACAAACGCTGTTGTGACAGTGATGTTCACTGTCTTGTTGGTATGTGTATGATTTCTATACGTTGTACATCAGATAAAAACTTTGGTTGTAAGATTCAGATAATTATTTTTTAAAAGCGAGACATTTTAAATGAGAATAAGAAAGAAAAGTATGTCTTTGTGCCCCCTCTCCCTGTTAATGTCCTACCTGGCCCCCCTGGCAAAACTTTGCTAGACCCGCCCCTGCACAGTTACCAGCTGTCAGCTATGTAGAAAAAGGATCCTGGTGTTATTTGTCTCTCAGAAACAGTTCATAGCTTCCCTTCAACTCATTCATGTCACCTAAAAGGTAAACCTGTTTCTCCATCACCTGTTCAGCTCTGATGATTCAGTAAGGACATCTCCTGGTTTCCCTCTCATCACATAACCAAACCATATCATGACCAGCAGCTTTACAGCTGTGGCTCCAGCAAAAATCAGCTGATACTAGAAATTAATATTAAATACATTCTAACAACAGCTGATCAAGCTTAAACGCGCTGCTGTTTAGCGCGACATCCGCTGGTTTCCTCTTTCTGGCGCAAAGTGGGCGATAAACAAAGGAGAGACGGGACTTGCGTCAGCTGATCATTGATCAGTTTCAGGATTGAATGAGAGAAGAAGAGTCAGCTGATAGCGTAAAGGCGCAGGATAACTCCAGCTTTGTGTCTTTTTCATCCTAGCTGAAGTACGGGACAAACTGTGTTCCTTTTCAGCTCAATACGAAACGCGTAATATTTTCTCTGAATACGGGACGATTCCGTTTTTTACAGGACGGTTGGAAACTCTACTAACTAACCTTATGAATTAAATAAAGTAAAATCATAGCACCGACCCAGCTGTGTAGAAACTCCGTCATGTAAAGAGCTACACCTACTTTGAAGAAAAACAATTTTTCACTGTGGACTACAGGCAACTATGGAAAGACCAGAACTCAATCTAATCTTTTCTGAATGTGAATCCTTAAAATGCCCATTCAGGTGGGAGCAGATCATACACACTATTCTGGAGTCAGACACTCCATCCAAATCCAGAAAGACCCTTGAAAGCCAAACAGATGTTTCAATTTGTTTTTGTAAAACGGATAGCTCTGCCTTACTAAAAAAAACAAAAAACACACCACCTATGGTTGTGTATGTGCTGCGCAGCCATATTCTTCCTAGACAACTGTCAAAAAAATAGGAATATTTCCCTATAAATTACACATTTGTGAATCTTAAAATGGCGTTGTGCTTTCCGTGGATGACTTTTGTGAGTTGGTGTGAAGGATTCCAACTCAGATCGTGATTCTATAGCAAAAGATCATCATAGTCACTGTAGGAGCTCTTAAAACATTCACCTTACACGTCTCAGAGTATCACAACCTAGCCTGGATAAATGGGAGGTCATCTGGCTTCTGGGTCAGTTGGATCTGCTTGGATCCCTGTGATGTAAATTTCTTCATCAGACAGTGAGCGAGGGTCCGTGTGGACATCAGCTTGCCTGTCTGTTTTTACATTACAACACACTACCTGTGTGCCTGGGCAGCGGACTTTAAAGAAGTATATAAGGAATGACAGCTGTCCATGTTCAGAACAGAGTAGCATCCGAGCTTTCAACTTGGTGCCAAGTCAACATACAGAGCCATCTGCTTTGGGAATAAGGGGGCCGACACTCTTCCCTACTTTTTGTGGCACGGGGGTTGGTGCTTAGCAAAGTTGCCCAGGGCTGGATTTAGTACAGAGGGGACTGGTTGATTAATCAATTGGTCTTTCTCAGTTTTGTAAAACTACTATATAATCAAACAATTTTTTTTTTAATCATTTTTGTAATTTTTTGTTTAGTCCAAAATATGATTGTCCCAGCTTCTTTATGTTACAGGCTCGTTCTAAACGATCAATTTAATGAGCCTTTTGACTTTTCGCTGATATTTTCTTGACTTTCTGGCCTCTGCGGTGTGATCCTCACCTCTCAAACCTCTGCATGGTGAGGGCCAGGGTTTTGTTCAGCTCCTCTATGATTCGGCTGGGCGGGTGGAGAGGAACAGGCAGGGTCCCGTACTGCAGTGAGTGTGCACCCATTGGAGCATGGCTGGGAGGGGCGGGGCACTTCTGGAAGGCGATAGAAGAGGGCTCCATGCTCCCTGCAGGTACGGAGATCATGAGCTTCTTCGGAGGTAGAGGAGGAGACAACTTAGCCGACATGCATGGCAACTTCACGGGGGCGCCGTCTGCACGAGGAGGTGGACGTGGGAGGATTAGGCACACGCGCACTAATGCGGTTGTGAGCACGCATGGAGACACACTCACCTGTAATGTGATTGGGTAGCCTGTTGAAAGGCTTGGGTGGCAGAGCGGGAGGTTGTTTGTGTAGCGTTGGAGGTCTGCAGAGGGTTGATTCAGCACCATCAGCCTGATATACGATAGACTTCTTTGTGGGCGGAGCCTGACTGGATTTCTGGGTGTGGTCCTGTTGAGCATCACTAGGCATTTGAAACTCCAGGGAGCCTGGGGGAAACAACAAAGGAGTCAGAGACCACTGTGAATCAAATACCTAAAGAGGTTTCAGTGGTTCTGAGGCTGTGCTGCCTACCTACAGCTGCTCCTGCTGCTCCCTCCATCAGCTCACTACCTTCAGACTCCGACAGGCTGGAGCCAAGCACCGAGGAACGACCATTCTCTATCTTCACCTCCTCCCGGATGGTCAGAGATGCACCATCTGCACAGAAAGATGCACATTGGTGTTCAAAAGTAGGTAAAAAATGAAAAAACAGAGCAAAGGATCTCCTTATGTAGCATTTTTTTCAAATTTTGCTTAGAGAAAATATGAATCACGTAACAGTGTAGTTTTCAAAGATAGATAGGGAGAAACACCCAGGTAGAGCAGCTGGATGTGAGGGAATGGTGGTAAGGATCAGACAGGCACACATATTCCTAAGCTCAGTCTTGTCATGATAAAGCTGACTGGTGTGCTGTAAGTAAACTTGTCACTGGATTTACTGACACTTAAAAAATGAGTTACAACTGTGCACAAGCTTGCGTGAGTCTTTGGTGCGCTGCAGCACTTAAACAGCACCACCCCACTGATGACAGAACAATGTGAGAGACTCAAACCAATCAAAGTGCAAGAGAAAAGGCATGAATCACAACTGAGAAGCTGCAACCGGAAAAATCTTACTTTACATTTGAATTTGAATCTAAAATCAAAATCAGGCCGCAAACAAAGAGAACAACTAATACTACAACACTGGCCACTTTCTTTCTCACCTTCGCTGTGTGGAGCCTCACCTTTCTCATAGACCTCCTTTAGGAGTCCCTTCTTGATGAGCTCCTCTCTGCTCTGGCGAGTGGACATCTTCCTCTCCAACACTGAGGGAGCACAGAGGAGGAGACGTCATAAACGACTTGAACAGGAAGAAAGCTGCTGCGCTGGATGCTAACAGAGTTATCAGGATCGAGGAACGAGTCAGCTGCAGCAGCTGTTTCTTTGGACTTGCTGCTGCTTCCAGCACTGCTGCTGTGTGCCAAGGAAATATCATGTGACTGACCCTCTGAGCTGTGCGCACAAACATAACACTACCAGTTCACTGATCCTCTGACAGAGATGCCTACTCGCCTCCTCACTCCTAAACATTTCCCGTAAATAACACTTTTTCATTTTCTAGCATATCCAGCATGAGCTGTGAAAACGTATCTTTTCCAATGCCATTTTGATTGGTAGGGTTTGAGACAATATCAGTAAAGTGTTAGGGTGGGGGAGTTAATAAAAGCAATATTACAATACTACAAGTCTTTTTTTTTTTTTTTTAAACCCTGACATACACTATATCTAATGAAGTCATTTAATGGCGTTTGTAATGCGTTTTTCTGTGTTGCTTTCTAACAGCTCAGTTTGGTAAACTGATATCTACACATCACCCACACACATAGTAATGCAGGATTATTGTCTAACTGATGCATTTTGTCTTATATAGCCTTTATGGAGCAAAAGTCTTGAACTACCCCGTGGAAAAGAGAAGCAACAATTTATTAAAACGCGCACAAACACACATGAAAATACAGTATTTAAGGCAAAAACTGAGTTTGTAAAATTGTAACGACCTTGAATGTCAGTATTTGGTAAAACCACCTTTATTCTTCAACAAGAGCTGAACTCTCTTAGGGCAGCTTTCTAGTGACTTCTCTTCTAGGAGTAACTCTTGAAGCTCTTTTCTGAGTGGTTTCTGTCATATTTCAGGCTGTATATCACAAAATCACTGGGTTTTCATTAGAAGTTAGCGAGCGTGGTCTCTGCCTATTCAGCTAACCATGAAAACCCCCCCAAAACAATTCTAATGGTCGTCAAACCACATCTTTATTTATGTATACACTGAGGTGTCAACACTCATTGTTAAGGGTACAGAGGCACTGGTCTAATGTTGTCTTTATGGGAAAAAGCCTCGAGAAGTCTTCAAAAATAGTTCTTCAGGCTTTTTAAAGGACATTCAAAGCTCTTCTTTGGATGTTGCCCCCCCTTCTGTTCCGTTTCTGTTCCCACGTTGTTTGAGTCCAGGCTGTGGGGAGGCCAATCCATGACTGACAGTTCCATACAGGTATGCTTTTACTAGATTGGCAGTGTGTTTGGGTTCGCTGTCATGCTGAAAATGAAGCTGTTGTAAAACAAATGCTCTCCATTCCAATGTTTCTTTGAGAATCACCTTGTTGATGCAATAATACTATTTTATGTCTGTCAAACTTTGTGTGATCTTTGATATGTTTCATAGATTCAGCTAAAGAAAGTGGAGAAAAAGTGCCCAGGGATACAATGTAAAACTGGTTCCGTATATGTTGCCCCAGTGTCAATGTATTGTAGTCATAACTGTCTGTGTTTCCTACAGTAAACCCTATTCAACCCCACAGCTATATTTTTACTTGAAGCACAAAAATCTGGATAATCCAATGCACCTTGACTGCATGACAGCAGGGTGCAGCAAAAGCACACGGTACACGCAACGTGTAGCACCTGTGCGCACGTACACATGCTATAAAACGTATACTGTTCATTATCTGGGTGCAGAGAAGGCAGGAAGGTTTTCAGCAGGGTAAAAAAAAAAGTGTAACTGCTATGACAGCTGGGGGAACAGCTTGGCTGCAGGAAGCCTCTCTTCACCCCTCTGCTGCGTGTTTGCGTCGCTCAGTGAGAGCAGGATGTAAAATGATTCAGCCAGCTGAGAAACAACAACAACAGCGGCTATTTCGGCATCCAAATCCAACACTTTCCTTCGCTTCACAGCTTAGTACTCGCTGAATATTGTAGCCCCGAGCCAGACATATGAAACTACTTTCAAATTTGCTCACTGCTTTGAATGAAGTGTTAATTCACTGTTAAAGAGACAACACGTCGGCTGGCGAACTCCATTTGAAGCTCACTTGTTGCTACGGCCAACATTAATGATCAATTCTTCCACAGCTGCTGTGTTGGCATCTCTGAACAGCAGTGGAATTAACAGCTTTCAGCAACAGCATTTAAAAAAAGTCAAGTATAAGTTCATTGTGTAAGAACACGAATACACTGATGTCTGGAATAGCAGTTTGGCTGATCCCAATGTTTATTGCATTTATGCATTTCATCACACCACCTGAGAAAAAGCACAAATTCAGTCATTCTGATTTATGAGGCTAGATCCCAAATATACAAGGGCACCAAAACTGAAAGAATACAAATCAGTTACTATGTTTCCGCTGTGCTGACTATTCTTTATCTGTAGAAAAGTCTTTATGATGAAGACGGAGCCTGTAACAGCTCACGAATTTGACTAAACAAGTGGGAGGTGACGTTTACCTTCTTGCTTCCAGCTGTTAGCAGAAGTCTTTCTTCTGAGTTTATTACATACCTGCAGAATCAGAAAGCAGCAGGATCCTCTATTGAGTGGATACACATGTGAGAGAGCAGCCTCATTAATGACTGACAGCGATGCCACTAATGAGGATCTAACAGCAAATGGAGTTTTGCACTTTTCTTGACATGGATGGGCTGTCACACAGGTCAGCCCATCCACGTCACAGGTCAAAGCTATAAGTTTGAACATCCTAGGTGACTTCCTTCGTGAGTTATCACATTCACAAGATTTTCAATAAACTTGACCTCTGACTTGAGGTCAAGGTCACTGAACTTCAAACTCCAGAGTTTTAGTGGATGCACCTATGGTATCAATTTGAAAATTAATTATTCTTCACTTGGATTTTAGAGCTAAATAAAGATGCTGCATTCATGGTCTAATGGAAATGTCCAGGATTCCAATCCAGCTACAAACCTTTGCATTCGCATTATGTATACTTCCAAAATTGAATTCAGTGGACAAATGAAGGTTGATATTACTTGTTCCTGCTTAATATCTACATACAGCCATTCTTTGCTTATATGACGTATCAGACTATAATGACTGGACTCATGAAATCTCCCTGTGCATAGCCAGACACAACCATGCACAGTAGACTTTTGATGCTAACATTTTAAAGGACAGCGTCTCTCAAGGCTGTTGCTAGGTGTCAGAGATGGGAGTGAGGCAGAGAGGACAGAAAGGCGCAGAGCTGGCTGCCGACCTGCAGATGTGCTGTTTACAGAGTTTTGGTTCTCACCTGCAGACGTCTGCTTAAACTTCTCACTCTTCTTCTTCCTCCACTTCCAGGGTTTGAACAGACGACCCAGGGTGGCGAATTTGCTCCGCCGCCGGATGGGGGGCGTGTGCGTACCCGGTACCAGCGAATCAGAGCGCATCGCTGCCAACCTCTCCACTTCCTCAGCTGAAAAGACAACATTAACAAGCAGATAAACAAAATGCATAAAAACATTGTTTTTGTGGTTTTGACTCACTTAATTTTGCGCTTTTTATTCCAACGCTTAGCACAACAACGTATTTGTTCGGATATTTGGCGTTATGACGACTGGCAGTTGGCATCTGGGTGACTGATATAGTCTGAGTTCTTTTTTAGGAAGAGTGTAGCACAAATTTGAAAACCTGATGCCTTTTCTCAGATAAACATCGCCATAAAAGGAAGACCTTCGGGTAATGACCCAAAAATTGTTTTTTCAAGAAATCATTCTGGATAATGATCTGATTAATGACCATTTTATTAAAGCCTCAGCCAGGTGGGCACAAAGTAAATGAGCTATTATTCTATAGCTTATTAACTGATAATGGGACCCTTTTAACCCACAGTTAAGTAGAACAGATGATCGCTGCTCTCTGCTTCAAATGTCAGAGGACATTTTCTGCCAGGGGGGTTTTGCATAATCAAGTCAGGTAAAGCTTATTTGGATCGCTTTCAATCACAGCTAATGTGTCAGGTGGCCACAGCAGCAGAAACCTTATGTAAGAAGGAGGAGAGAAAAACTTGGACAGAGAGGAGTTAGCCAGCTACAACACAGACCAAAGGGGGGGGGGGTTCAGTGGTGAAAATCTGATAGAATTATAACCTCTTCAACTGTGAGCCTTCCCTTTCCCATGTTTTCCATTAACCCTCTTCCTCTGAGCTACAATTCCCCCCACCCCACAGGGACTTTCCTCAAAGTAATCATGCTGGAGGCCACTCTATACAGCATGCTCCGATTTTCCATTTGAAATTACACCTTTCCCATCACACACACACACACACACACACACACACACACACACAACATCCTCTACAAAACAAGGGCAGAGCCAGCAGCAATAAAGGGGGGGAAGGAAGGCAACATTTCAGCAGGCAGCAGAGGATGTAAACCTGCACACACACGACAGAAGCATGCAGTGCAAACAGATACTTGTCAGACAGATGAATGGAAAGATGGAAATGAATCCAAACACATGGAATGTTTCGAATTTGGGTGAAGTAAACTTAATTCAACTGGGAATGTTGTACAAGTAATTGAGGAATGACAGGGAAAATCTGGCAGTAAAACATAGGAATGTTTTGCAAAATCATGTGCGGCTCAGAGTCAAAGATGCTTGTTTTCCACATCAAAAGCAGACAGATGTGGAGGTTCTGGACGCCTCCTAGGTGAGGTGTTTCAGGCATGGCCAAATGGAGGCAGACTGAGGAGAGATTACATCTGTCAGCTGGCCTGGGAAAGCCTGACTGCTCCCCAGAATGAGGTGGCTAAGGAGAGAGATGTTTGGACATGTGTGTTTAGATTGCTGTCCCTGTGATGTGGACCCCGATAAGCAGGAGACAATGGATGATGGATGGATAAAAGACTGTTGTATATTATCACTGCCTTCAGTTCTATTACAAAAATACAGTACGACTTGACCATCAGTCTACCTTTAAGTCAAAATCTTTGAAGCTGTGTTTTTGCCAGTGATTTCTCCTCTATTTGAAACATTATCAGCAGTTGATGGACAAACCAGCCATGTGTAAACTGGTAGGCAGCTGCAGACGGGAGGCGATGACATCCTTCGGGAGGCCTTGTTGGAAGAGAGATGTCAGTTCAAATCTGCACCAACACTGTACCTGCCATTGAGAGTTCCTTCAACAACATCCAGTCAGCCCCCCCTCATCCTCCCCTCCCTAACCCCTCAGTAGACACTCTGAGTCTGTGTAGCATCCCTGTGTGAACGTCAGAGCTCACGGAAACCTCCCTTGCACAAAGGCTCTCTCAATGAAGCGTCTCCAGCACCTAAAGCAGTAAAATTAGTGTTTCCAGGACAACAGTGACATCATTCGACTGCAAAAAAACCCCAAAACTATGCAGATTTTGAGGTGATGACATACTGTGTTTGTCTCATCTTTTGTCTCCTTACACAAAAGGTGTCTTCTCCCTCCTGGTGTAGTCCAACCCCCCCTCGCCACAAGCAGTGGAGCGAGAGCAGCAGTGAGTCAGAGGGCTCAGACTCACACTGCAGGGAGACATTCTTTCAGTCTGACCTGGGGTCTGTTATCTCACTGATGCCTCAAAACACTGACTCACTGAACAACAAGCTCGAAAACAACTTGGTTCAGCCAAAACAACGATGCTGGAAGGCCTGTGTTACGACTGAATTTCTTAGCTGATTCATAGTTTTAGTTTTTGTTTCTCTCTCTTTTTTTTTTAAATGGCCTTGCTACTGGGCATCAAGCAAAATAAGACTCGCCACCCCCCCAAACTGCAGTTCCTCTGATGGCCACTTGAGGCTGTCTCCAAAAGAGTGTCAGTCCCACAGACCATATAAAAGATGTGAGTAGCTGTTGTGATGCCATCCACTGGTTTCTTGACAGTGGATGGCATTAACATTTTCACCATCACTAACTTAGCCAATGAGCAAATGTTTTTGAAACTAACGGCTTGTTAATCACAAGGCATGAAATTCACTGACCAGCAGTAGCCACTGTCATCTTTTTATACAGTCTATGCTGGCACCAGCTGTTGCATCAATTGACTTGACTTGTGTTGATTTGTGGAGGAAAAACAAGAACGCCAACAGTCTGAAACATCTTCAAGTAAACAATAAATGAAGAGGAAATGTTACTGTCACTGCAAACCAGTTTCTTCATTACTGAGTTTACTGAAAAATGACGTTTTTGATCATCTGTTGAAGATCCTCTGTCAAGAAAACTCCAAACGAGTTCTGGTTATCTCTTCTCAAACAAATCGTGCCAGTAAAACCAGGTTTTGAAAGGGCTGCTCACTAAATCCCCGGTGGCTGATTAAGCAATTTAAATCAAGTGGCTGAGTTTTATTAAAGAACAAAGCCTCCACTGATCCACACGCTAAGGTTTTCAAATAAAACCACAAGCTGATTAAATGAACAGATTCTATGATTAGCTATTGATCTCTGTTATTTAAGCCAGAGCAACTATTGACGTTGTGTGTGTTTGAGATGAACTGCTGCAGTGATGGCTCCATAAATTGATTTCTGTATTGACAGAAAATTCATCAGCATCAGTGCAGATAATAATCCACCGACAGTCTGAACTTGAAGTGATAGTTATAGCAGTTAATAAGGGAAAAGACTAAACCATACGATGATGTTTGGTTTGTGGAATCCAGTAAGACAAAACCAGAAAATTTCCCAGCTCTCTATATTAACTGAAACTATAGCGATCCGTGCGTGGAATGCCCTGAACTTCTGCTTTCACGATGCAAACAGGGAAGCAAAACAAAAACTGGACTTGAAATCATGCGCTTACAGTGAAGCTCCAGCCACACCACAGCCCCGTGACAGCGAAGAAGACTCAGCAGAGGCTTTCAAACAGCATCAGCTATTGTTAACCTCACTGTAAAGTAAAACAGATTCAATACAGGGATCTGATCTGAGCGCTGACCCCGACCCCCACCAGCAGGCAGGGAGCGATGAGCACAATCATTTAAAAAGCAGGAGTACTCCTCCTGCTCTCAAAGCAACCTGAAGCGTCTCACCGTCCAGCGGCTCGGCTCCTCGGCAGTTGCTGCAGATGTGTTTGATCTCCTTGCAGTGGATCATGAACGGCGTGTTGTTGTTGTTGTTCGCGGCGGGCTCATGATGATGCTGAAGCTGATGCTTCTCGGAGCTGTTACGGGACTTCATCCTGGTCAGGCAGAAAGCTCTCCTTCTCTTCCTCAGCTCCCCGTCTTCGGACGCCGGGGTTGAGGATGTGCCGTGGGTCTTAGGTCCGGACCACGAGCACATCACGTCTCCTCCACAGCCCGCCATGTTTGAGCTGGACTGCAGGAATAGACCCTCTCGCCCTCTGCTCCGCTAGAGGGGATTTCAAACGGTTTGCTGCTCTGTCCACCCCCTGCAAGTCAACCAACATACGACGCTGTTTCCCCTCAGTTCCTACAAAATAAAAGCCCACAAGCTGTGCTCTTCTTTTTCAGATCTGCAACCAAGCTGGTACCTTCACAACCATGTCACCAGGTTACACGCGTCCCCGGCCACAAATCTTTCGGTGAACCCCAGCCAGCTAGTTTCTACGATCCCCCCCCCCCCCTCTCTCATCAGACACATAAAGGAATGTGTACACAGGATGAAGAGTACTGACTGTATCCTACTGAAAAAAGTAACCCTCACAACACACCTTCACTCGCTGCTTCTGCTGGGAGCTGCAGCAGGTCGTCCTCTAGGGAGGGCAGCTTTTGGCACCTTCAAAGTCTTGTGATATGAATCCACTGTGATAGTGAGCTGCTGCTACTATGTTTTACCTCCCACTTAGCTTGAACATCTGAACGTCTCAAAAACTAACTGCAGTGTTTTCATCCTAAATTTGTTGAATAAAAAAATGCCAATTTTCTGGCAAAGTACTGGAAGTACTCAGCCCACACTAGCCTCAGCAGTGTGAGAAAGAGGCAGGAAAAATGAATGACTCCTGGATGAACCAACTGCGCATGGGCCCCTGGACATGCCTACTGGATAATCCGGCCCAGGCCACTTCTTACACTTTATTTAAACAGCTGTAGCATCTAAACTTGTACTTGTTTTTGCCACAAGTTTGGGTCTTGTGGAATCTTATATTAGTCCATGTTTTATCCTTTGAATCGCCTCTTGCATTTGCCATTAAATTGGGAAGGGAGACACAACAGTGTCAGAATGAGGCTCTCTGTGTTGTTGTACTTGTTTTTGCCACAAGTTTGGGTCTTGTCTATTGTCAGGCTAACAGAGAAAAAAAAACTCCATTATGCCCTGACCATGCACTCCACCTGTATCATTTCCTACTCTTCCTAGGATAATCTCTCTCTAATCTTAACCAAACTGGAGCTTTCATGCAAAATATTACAGAAATCCCTGTTTACAACACGTACACTACAAAAAGCAATAAATCACTGAATGCAATTCATGGTCTCTGCAGAAAAATTGAATAGTGACATCAAATAGGCGTTACTGTAAGTTGTCATCTTTATGTGGAATATGTATTTGGTGACAACAAAAATATTGCTCCACTTCAACCTAGAAAGACCAAGAAAAATAATCAGCCACATCGCCCCCTTTACCTATTAACTAAAAAAAACAAACAAACAAACAAACAAAAAAGAGTGTTAAGTAGAAGGTGAGGTGGAGGTGAGCTGCAACGGAGCTTGCAAGTTAAAGCTGGTTAAATAGCACTCCCTATATGGTATTTGTCAAATGGACGAGTAGAAGATTTGGAAGAGGAAAAAACGCATATCTACAGGCTGAAATGTTTGTGGCTCCACTGACTGATACTCAGTGTTCCATTTACTGTACCCACCAATGAACCATTATATGAAAATTCAAAATACAAGATGATTGTTAAAGCACATGATTAGCTTGTGTGGACAAAAAAAGAAACAGCATTGACAGCATGCTTGCAAATGTCCATTGCTGGCTTACATAGCGTAATATGTATTAGTTTACTACTGATAAAAGAAGCCAGACTTTTAGCAAATAGGATTAAAGATCCAGGTAAAAATAACTTAATACATTCTGAGAAACCTAATGCAAAATACATCTAAAGCTGCTTTTTTGTTGCAGCTAATGAATTTCAAACAAAACTGATTGGTGGCGGAAAAATGACAAGGTACTCTGCATTTAAAAAAAACCCACAATGTAGGCTTAGATGTGCTTTATTAACAAGAAAGCCTATAATCCTCTAGGCATCGTTAGTCTGGCTATCATTCGTTTTTCATTATTTTATTTTGAAGGTCCACTTCCTTTCTGGGTTCCACCTATTTTTCCAGCCTTAGCTTTAACTAGCTCCAGCCCCCATCTCCGCAGCCAATCACAGTCTGCACGCGGATCAATGACGCGAATTCGAGTCGCCGCTTTAGCCAATGAGGTTGAAGCACGGACATTAACGATGTAGTATTTTAAACCAAAGAAGGAAAACCTGGAAAACCAAGGGAATGACTTTTTACATTCAGAAGCAAAGCCACGTAGTCTGCCTGAGTGTGACACGAACAGCTGTCCCTTTTATGTGTTTGAATATACGCTTACTGGCCACTTTATTAGACACACTTTGCCAGGACCTTTGCCTCCTTTTCAGCTACAGGCTGTAGGGTGGCTGTAGCTCAGGTGGCAGAGCAGGTCAGCCACTAATCAGAAGGTCGGTGGTTCGATCCCAGGCTGCCTCCTGGCTGCATGCCAAATATCCTTGGGCAAGATACTAACCCCATGTTTGCCTACTGGTGGTGGTCAGAGGGCCCGGTGGCGCCAGTGTCCGGCAGCCTCGCCTCTGTCAGTGCGCCCCAGGGCAACTGTGGCTACAATGTAGCTTGCCATCGCCTGTGTGTGTGAATGACTGAATGTAGTGTGAAGCGCTTTGGGGTCCTTAGGGACTAGAAAAGCGCTATACAAATGCAGGCCATTTACCATTCAGAACGGCCTCTAAGACAAAGACTAAAGTGCTGGAAACATTCATCTGAGATTTCTGTTCATGTTGACATGACAGCATCATACAGTTGCTGCAGATTTGTCAGCTGTTATGCATGTAAGCCACCTTGCGCTTCATCACCTCCCAAAGATATTGGATTGAGCGTCTAGTGCCTGTGGAGGCCACTGGAGTACAGTGAACTTATTGTTATTTGTCATGTTAAGATCAATCAATCAATCAATCAATCTTTATTGATTTAAACCAGTTTCAAATGATCTGAGCTTTGTCACATGGCATGTTATCCTGCTGGAAGGAGCCATTAGAAGATCAGTGAGCTGTGGTCATAAAGTGATGGAGATGGTTACTCAGGTCTGAATATTGCAACATAAATCAAAACTCATCAGACCAGGCAACATTTTTCCAACCTGCTACATTCAAATTTTGGTGAACAAGTGCAAACTGTAGCCTCAAAATCGAATATATAGATATAATATAGTGCTATATTATCCCAATAGATCATTTCACCATACCAGTGCAGGGTACATACCAGTTCTACCATTCCCACCATCACCTGATTATTGCATGTCTGATCATTGGGGTTCCCTCTCTAATGTTGTAAGGTTGTTACTTTACAATATAACGGTCCTTTAGTCAGTGTTAATTTGTAAATAACACTGAATTTGAAGTGGTATGAAACAAAAATAAATCCACAGTTTTACTGGAAGCGACTAACTCTTCCAGGTTGCAGATTGAAATCTTGAAATGTTCTTGAGGTTCACAGCTGCATAGCTGTGTGTGAGTGTGTGTGTGGGTGGGTGGCTGATCAGTAAAAACAACAAGAAAAAATGACACACATAACAGATCCAAGATTTAAAAGATGAAAACAAAAGTTAAATTTGGAAAGCCTTTTAAAAATAAGCATGAAGAGAGAAATTTGCATATTCTCTGTGGAGGCCAAGCAAGGGTCACAGCCTGTAGCTGCGACTCTCTGCCAGCAGGTGGCGCTCATTTACAACAAATAGGTAAAATACATTAATCCATCTTTCTGAAACAGTGACAGACTGAGCTGCAGGGTGCTGGCTGGTTAGGAGGAGTCACTGTCTAATCATCTGCTATCAACCTCATATTGCAACAGTCATCTGTGATGCACAGGAATACACTAGTAGGCCTTGGATGTGCGTTTGTGTTTGACTGACTAGACCTGTATTTATACAGTCAATCATTTCAGGCTATTTATTGTGTGAATTGTGTGTGGATGCTTACGTATTTATGTAACACTAAGATTAACAAAGCACATGCTCCATTTTCCTTGCTGCAAACGATGAGTCATGGAGGATTTCAAAATCAAAGTACAAGGCTGTGTATTACAAGATGAAAGGCGCACTGTTAATTGAACAAGCCTTGCATCTGGAGTGATCCCGCCTCCTTCAGTATCAGACCTACAGCTCTCACACTTAGCTGAGAGTAAAAACAAGGGCGTAAAATAAAAGAAATGTCCTTTAAGAAGACTTAGAGCAATGAAGTGGTCGGATGAAGTGGATGAGGCTCAATTTAGCAGGGATACAAGTGAGGACCACCATGACTCCTTAAGTGTCACACAGGTGTCTCCACAAGCTTATTCTGATGACTTGCCTGATTTAATACCTCTCTTCGGGTGCTGCTGCTTCCTCCAGTGAGGAGGAGATGGGATACAAGAGCAGCGGTGGGTGAGGACGATCAATAAATCTATGCCCCCAACTAACTTACACATACGCTAAGACTAAATATGGCTGGAAGGCGAGGTGGGTTCACTGTGCACTGGCAGAGCTCAGACTGTAGGTATGATTCACATTACTGGTTTATACTTGCACATTTAATGTATTCAGATATAATGTATCAGCAGTGGGACTACTCATTATGCATTGAGTCATATTATCATTTATAGTGCCCTCAAAAAGAAAATAAAAAACATAAAAAGTGTTGCTCTATGCAGTAGTCTAAGCAGCAACATTAGTTTCCCTTATAAATGACATGCTTTTGGCAGAGTGTGTCATCTCTACAAACCATTTATTGTCACATTTGCAGATGTTGTAGTAGTGGTTCTATTATGCTTGTATTTATTTTCTTTTTTACTGTCATGTATACACTCTACAACAAACTCCAGATTGATAAACTGCTATATGAGTCCAAGCATACAATACACGGAGCTTAAACTTAGCTTAGCAGTTCCACTTTGAAGGTCTACTTGTTGGCAGGAGACGAATGATTAAGTGCATAGATTAAAAACCAAAATGTGGGACTTCTTTTCTGAAACGTTTCCACTGTAAACAACAACATGAAGGCGAGTTACTGTGGAACAACACTCTTGTGGAGCACTTTAACCTGTACATAACTTCCTATTTTAATCACCAGGCCTGTGGTGCTTTTTCACATTCTTTATTCCGTATTTAGTGGTGATTCGGACACAATTCTCCTGCAGATACAACTTTTGGTTATGTATGGGTGACACATGTTGAATGCGAATGCGAATTGAGAATGTAACACGATGAAATGACCACAATCTATATGAAAAAATACAGATGTTAATGATCACTGTAAAGTTTGTTTGAGATTGTCCTGTCCGCTAAAGAGGAGATAGGGTACATACAGACACATAAATACATACTCTACGATCATTACTGTATGATGTTAAGGCTAGTTATGCACTACTATGAAGTTGCAGGCCTTAAAATAGACACATTTGTAAAAAAAATAATTTAATAAAAAATAACTGTCACAGCAAAGCAACAGAAACTTAATGTGTTTTATCTTCTAAGTTTCACGATCGAAGTTTTTAAAATTGGGATGCTTCCAAAACTCACACTTGTGATATTTACGAGCACTCAAGTGCCTAGAAATGTCATCTAGTCCCATTGAATACAACAGTAATGTTAGTGTGGACATTTATCAAACACACACTCAGGAGCTAAAAGGAAGAACACAACAAGAAGGAGGAAGAATCTCCAAAAAGTTGATTCTGTTCATCTGGACGTAGCGTTTTTTGGGAGAAACATTTCGTCACTCATCCAGTGACTTCTTCAGTCTCAGCTGACTGCAGGTTTCCCCAAATCTTATAAACAGTACATTTGCATAATGACTGAAACCAGCCCACTGAAGGAACAACGGGCTGGGAGGTCAGTTGCTTCATCATTAATTATACAAATTCTTATGACCATTGATCAACAACCACTGACCAAAACCCACTGATCAAAGACCACTGATCAATGGCCATGAGTACCATTCACAGAGAGTTGGGGAATGGCTGCAATCTCAGCATTGTAAGATGGCGAAAGATGTACCCTTAGGCCCCCTCCTCGATTCAGAGATGGTCTTTCCCTTTTCGCATGAATGGCCTCCTTGACTCCACGCTCAAACCAGCGATCCTCCCTGTCCAGGATGTGTAAATCCTCATCCTTGAAAGAGTGTCCACTGGCCTGTAGGTGTAAGTAGACTGCAGAGTTCTGGCCTGACGAGGTAGCTCTTCTGTGTTGTGCCATCCGCTTCGCCAGAGGTTGTTTGGTTTCCCCGATGTATAAATCCTGGCAATCCTCCTGGCACTTAACAGCGTACACTATGTTACTCTGTTTGTGTCGGGGGACCCGATGCTTGGGGTGGACCAGTTTTTGGCGCAACGTGTTTTGGGGTTTAAAAGCCACATGTACTGGGAAACCTGCAGTCAGCTCAGACTGAAGAAGTCACTTAGATGAGTGACGAAACGTTTTTCCCACAAAATGCTACATCCAGATGAACAGAATCAACTTTTTGGAGATTTACTTCCCTGGATGATTGAGAATGCATCAAGAAGGAGGAAGAATCTTTAATAAAGCCATTACATAGGATAGAAGGTAAAAAAAAAAACCCATAAGATCCTTATCTTAGAAAATCTGTAAAAATAGATATTTGTTAAAATGTTTGATAAAAACATGATTTATAATATTGACAATACCACTGTAATCCCTGGGTGTCTATGAATTTTATTTTAATTTTTTACTTTACCTACAATACCATTAGATATCAGAAATGTATATCAGTGATTAACAGTTGTAAATGATGAATGTGTAGGTGTAGAGAGCCCCACTTTGAGTCATTATCAGCCCAGTATTCCAATAGCACGTTTAGCTAGAAGCTTATTGATCAGTAGAGGAAAAAGAAATTCCGTTTATGGTAGCACAGCTAACACTGTTGCTCATTGACAAAGTGATGTATTTGGCTAGTTGATTGATAAAATGTCAGCCTTTGTGAGTTTGACTACAATCTTGACATGTCCTGCCCTAAACATCAGTATCAATGTCAACACTAAGAGGTGACTACATAATGTTGGTGTTCTAGGCAGACTTGCAAAGACCAATCAGTGTCTGTGGACAAAAGAGCACAGACACAGAACAGACGAAGAAGTCTGAGGCATCTAAGTCAGAACCAAATGTTGATAAAGTTTGTTAAAATGTTAAAAAAATTTATTCCTCCTATTTTTTGGCCTTTTTCTGGCTTTATTTGATAGGGACAGGAAAGGGGCAAGACCAGGGAAGACAGGCAGCAAAGGGCTGCAGGTTGCCTGCTCATCCCAGAGAGCTAAACCAACACCTTTGTATTCCTCCTTACAGAGTTCAGTTTAATCTTAAGGTGTACAGCACTGGTCTGAGACCTCTGCAACTCCTATATTGCATTCTTTTATTCTATCCCTTTTCTCCTTCTGGGTAAAAAAAAAAAAAGTCAATTTGAGAGAAAACTGAATGAGTTACCAAATAGTGGCGGTAGTCTCTCTGCAGAGGGTGTACATCACTCCACACATAAAAAAAACCCCATTTCCTTCCATGTATTTTTGAAGAGTTTAGTCATAGATCTCTTATGCTTTTTATGACTAGTCGTATCTAAATTGTAGTCTATTATTATATTACAATCTCTTCCACATATAATATTCCTTCATATACTGTTGCTATGGTTTCAATACATTTTCATCAGTTCTACCCTCTTTATCTTTGATTTCTTTTAACAGTTCAAAATTCTCTGCACTGGCTATTAATATTGCCACTCCTCATTTCCTCCTCATGTGAGCTATTAAAAGTGTTTCTTGTGTTTGTGTTTCTCCAAATTTCTTAAGCTTCTTGTGTTCCACATGTCCGGTGTGCGCGTTGAATCTGGAGATCTGAATCGATTGAAATTTCCTCTTTGAGTCATTTATCCACAAACACTGTGACCAAGTCACTCTTTGATTCTGTTTCCTCTTGGATTCAGTAAATCTGTAGGTTGCTCTGCCTAGATCTCAACTCCAATCATCTAGTTTGTCCAGTATTGATTCCTGATCCTTTATTAATTCTTGCAATTCAAAACTCCATGACTCTTTTTCCTTGGTGCGTGTCAGGGCAGTTCAGGCAGGCTGTCGCTTATTTGGGTGGTTTGGCCATCTTAAGACTGTTTTCATCTCCTGTCAATGTTAGCCATGTTAGCTTCTAGCATTGGTCTGCTCTGTTCCTTTGTGTTATCTGTTACTTTACTTTGTGAGTTTGAGGTTCTTTTCTTTTTCTTCATTGCGTCTCCTCCAGATTTCACAATTTTGAGTAATTTAATAACCAGTTCTCGAGTTTCACCAGAATTTCTTGTTGGTGTATAGGAGATCGTACATGGTCCCTCGCTGTCCCACCAGAAAAAAATCCAGTATTCTGTTTTAAACAGGATGGGCACTATGGTCTGTGGATACAAAGGAAATGCCACTAAAAACAATGCAACATTTGGGAAGCACTTCAGAAAGCATTGGGTGAAATGACAGCTAGAATGCCAAAGGTTTCTAAGAGTGTGGCCATCCACAAATGGCCTGCTCTTTGACAAAAAACTGACATTTTTCAAATGATTTCTATCCTTGTCTTCACTATATTTTGATTTTTTGATCTATAGAAGACATACAGTTTCTTAAAAAATGTGACTTTTTTTATGGTAAGCACAAATTTCTGAGCATATGGCAGCATCTCAAGTCTAAATTTATCAGTGACAAACAACTATTATATCAACCATTTATGGAGCTTCTACCATAATACAGGGGCATGAATAGTGATATTAATACTGAATTCATCATCAAAAATTTCAGCATCTTTATGTATGCTGATGGGTGGGCAGCAAAGAAAGAATTTCATTGCACAAAGAAATGCCTTTTCTGTTGTGACACATGACAATAAACACTTCTTGAATCTAGATGCACACCTGCCAACAGCCTGACTGCTGTGGCTCTTGCTGAAGTGTGAGTAAGGACTGATTGTCTCTGTGTCCAAAGTTAACAGCCTATATTGCTACCAATTCAATTTCAACCATATTAGATGATTATGCGCTCCACAAATTATATCTAGCCCTAACATTCAGTGCCAGTATATGAAGTAGTGTTCGTTTTATGTAGTGTTCAATCCACCCCAGAAAGGCTGGGACCTTTCTGCGCGGAGTTCGCATGTTCTTGTTGTGTCTCTAGCTTTCTCCTGCAGTCCAGAGATGTAGATTAGGTTAAACGGTGATTCTAATTCACTGCATATGTGAATGTTGCCTGTCTCTTCATGTTAGCCCTGCAGAATATGGCTAGCTGGCTGATGGATGGATGGAGTGAAGATATTCTTTCCCTAATCTTAAGCATACTAGAGTTGCAATGCAAAACTATTAAAGAATAGTTATTTTGTGATTGGAGGGTTTCAAAAAGTTTGGAGTAAGTTAATCAGAACTACTTATATGAAACTACAACTATCATTCTCATCTGTACTGATTTTATATTTTCATGGGATGATGGTGCCATCATCCCATGAAAATTTATTTAAAACCAGAGGTGGGGAGAGAAGCAGTAAGACCCCGGCACCCCAAAGAGCGCACATTATTGACAACAGGCACGACAGTGATTAAGTCAGTAACAGGATTAAAAAATGGGGAGCTGGGAGGGAAGTGGGTTGCAAAGCAGCCTGCAGGGTGCAGCAACCATTTTAAACAGTACACGTTATTTTAGCAAGCCAATTGGATTCACAGACAAATATCAACCGAATCATTAACTGATATAGGCTGGAACTAAGATCAGCTGATTTCATGTGATTGCAGTGTGATGCTACATGATTATTGAGAAGGCAAAAATAAAATACAAGATCTGCTTAGAACAGAATGATGTCCAGTCTGAATGCTGCATTTAGTTGCTGCTAAAGCCTCAGTCACATTTGAATAAGAATAGCCTCTTTGAACTAAGAACATGTGTTTTCTGGGTGATTGCACTGAATGTGTTTACTGTTGGTGACCAATTAGATGGCCTGCCATACAGCAACCTTAGCTTCTGAGCGACCACTTTAAGTCTCAAGGCGATTGCTCAGGTCTCCTAGTAGGAGGCAATATATCTCCCAACAATTTTTCTCCAGTTGGTTTAGAAATAATTTTATTTTTTCCTCCTAGTGTTATTGGTGTCAATGTTGAAGCTACAGCAGTAAACACATATAGCCTAGTAGCCGTTTCTATGAGTGCCATAGATCCATCACCCATCCACTGATCCATCCATTTTCATAGTTTTCATCGGTTAGTAACTAATCATTGGAACAGCCTGGTTGACCAGAAAATGAAAACATACACCTTTTGGAAATAACTTTTTTTCTTTCACCAAAGAAAATTGACTTAAAGACACAGGAGACATGTCCTTATTTATCTCATAACATAGTCTGTTATAAAATGGCTATTAGAATTATTAATCTCTCCAAATGAGGTGGAATTACGCTCCCTGCAGTGTGGGGTAACTTTGTTTATCTGCATCCTGAAAAATGGAAAAACATGCACATTAGTACTTTAATCATCCAGCTTATCCCCAAATAAAAATGCTTACAGAGCCATCTAATTAGATACAATATTTTTTATTATTATTATTATTATTATGCCTGCAATGTCTTTTCCCTCCACAACCCTACCCCTTTATCTCGTTTCATTCCATACTCTGCCTTGTTTGTCAGAATGTAAATTCCCTGAACCGCATAAAAAAGAAACACAAGTAACAGAACTGCAGCAGGGATTAAGGGGTGGGTGGACAGTAATTTAGTTTGAGGTCTCAGAAAGGGGCTCGCGGAGGGCACGGGGGTTTATCAGGTTACAGCTTACTGCGCTGTAGACAGCAACAGACTTCATGTCTCAATGTCTCTGACGAGTCACAAGAATCTAGAGTGTTTTCAGTTATAGGAAACGCTCACAAACATACCACCACACCCTGTACGTGTTTGTGTGAATTCACACACATGCTGTACATGAGAGGTGGTACAAGCAGCACATACTTTGACCACAGGTGTCACATCACAGGAGGCAGCCTGTGGCCTTCACAGCTGTCACATCATTGGCCATCAGTGTGGCGCTGAGCTCTTTACATCTGTCTTACTGTAAATCAGCATGCCCAACAGCATCTATTTTATGATGGTAGCAGTCTAAGCATTATTACTCATGAGCTGCCAGAATCCCCACTCTTCAGCTCAGTATAAAGCCATCAGTCAGGACTACAGGAGCACAAAACAGACCATATCCAGGATAGAAGCTTCCTCATCTCTGTGCCTTTGTGCTGTGATGGAGATCCACATGTGCATTTATTGAATCAGTCTCACCTTGACCTGCCTGAGCTGTGATTCACATCTCCTTGGTGCTGAGTTTGCCTGACAACTCTAATGAGATTTCAGCACACTCAGACTCTGAAGCTTGGTAACTAGCTTGTCAAACACTAGAAGGGTGTAAAAATAAATCAAAGAATTACTGAGCTTCACTATTGGTGCCGCTGTGGCTCTGGATTTTTCCATGCGCAAGTCATACTTTTGACTATGGTTTGTTTCTACCTTTGTGTTTATCTTTAGATCCAACATTGGTTGTTCAAAGCCTCAGAGATGCAAAATCCATTAAAATATTCATGAAAACCATTTGTTTAAGTGTCCTTGCCTGTTCATTTTTTTTTTTGCTAAATAGAAAGATCATCCACTGGAAAAAAAAGATTATTGATCAGATGTCCAGAGGTCATGTGTCTGGGTCTCTGTACTAACTGCCAAACAGCAATGCAAAAATCAATAGCAGCACTTTTGCTGCTGGCCTGCTGCTCATGGGTCACACTTTTAAACTACTGCTGTTAACTAACAAGTCAAGTATTCAGAGTTCACTTCACCAAAATTCCACAAAACATATCTTTTATATCATATAGCTTTCATACTTATGACACTAAGCATGCCTAATTTCAGTGTTCATGAGTTTGAACCTTGCCAAGCCTTTTCGGTTTGGAGCTTTGTCTCTGTGTATCTGCTCAGGTGTCCTCCCACATCAAAAGCCTTGCATACTGGGTTAATTATCAGGTTATTACATTTATTAAAATGATCAGTTTATAAAGTCTTAAGCTGTCTGGAGAACTGCCTAAAGCTCATTACAACAACGTATGCAGAAGAGCACCTCTGAATACACAGTACATCAAACCTTGTAACAGATGGACTACAGCGGCAGAAGACCACGTCTTCCCTTGTCAGCTAAGAAGTGGACTCTGAGGCTATACACCAAAAGGCTCTGTACAACATAAGATTGTTGCCTGATCTGATGAGTCTGATGTTGTAAGCAAAGAATTGCTTACAACAATTCTTTCACGCAAAGAGTTGAGTGAAAACAGCATGAAAGAATGGATCAATCCTGTTCAATCAACGGGTCAGGACTAAATACACACACCTTTGACAGCAACCGCAAGGCATGGACATGACAATAATGAGAGAGGAAAAAAAGTAAAAAGGGCGAAAAAGCTCACATTAAAAAGAAAGTAGGATGTAAACTCATAGAAAGCACATGAAAAAGGAAAATACTCAAAATGCTACTAAAAACCAGGGTTACAACAGTATTCATAGGTGTCAAACTCTGGCCCGCGGGCCAAATTTGGCCCGCAGCCTAATTACATTTGGCCTGCGAAGCCATACCAAATGACTATTAGAGCTGGCCTACTGGTATTATACAGCTAACATATATATAGTTTAGTATTAAGCTTTGCTTGTTCCATATTCAGTTTTTCAGCAAAACGTGTTTGAGTCCATAAGAAAAAATTCATTCTTATATCTGGAGCAATAAATATATTTCAATAAATATTAATGTTAGCCCACGACTTTGTTCCAGATTTGAATTTTGGCCCACTGTGTATTTGAGTTTGACTGTGTATAGATGATGACATGTGGGATGTTTCGGTGTCTTCAGGTATTCCCAGACTCATTGGGACAGCAATGACATTTACTGCAGGATCTCTTGCTCTTCAGGTCACTGAAAACAGTTCTTTATCTCGTCTTTACTGGCTCAATATTTGGGCCCATTCCCAAGATACACTGTGAATTTAGGATGATTAGATGCCTCCCTGATGCTACCGCTTAAGAACTGAAACATCTCAAGCACTTTTAGTACTAGGAGAACCAACCCCGAATGAGTCAGTTGTGCTCTATACAGCCTTTATGATTTATGACATACTGGAAAACTAATAACCTTCCCTTCTCTCTACTGACCTCACTGTCTAGTCCTGATGAGCCAAGATATCACCTTCTTATCCCATCTGGGCTTCTTGTCTCTATCAGGCAAAAAAGTATTTATCATCCTCTGGCCTTCCATGGTGCTTCTGCCGCTAATTTGGGCCTCGAACTGAGGCTATTTGATCCTGACAGAAATTTAGTATGCAAAATTCATGTGCTGTTCTGCCACGGAAACAGTAAGGTGGAGGCCTCCATTTCATAGTCAAAAATAGACTTTCTTTGTCATTTAGTCTCCATCTATTCACATCCACTTTCCAGGTAGTTCATCTGTCCACCCACTCTGATTAAGACGTCTGCTGGATGCGGCGCAGCAGAGGTATCGCCTTGTCAAGTGTGAGGGTGACAGACAAAAAACTCTGGTTATTTGTGGGTGACAGAACTTTTTTATAAGCGTTCCAAGCTGAGGGGATGGGGAGGCTTAATGCATAGTGCTTTGTAGATAATTAGGTGCGCAGCAGGAACACTGGTCAGTTCACTGCTTTCCACAGGTTCACAACGCCGCTCCTCAGGTGAGTCAGGTGGAGCAAAGATAGTTTCCAGAGGGTAAACCATACAACATTGACAAAATTATTAGCAAGCACTCAACAGAACAAAACACTGTGATACGACATTTGGCCAGGCAATGTTAAACAAAATGTTAATACAATGCAATTTAATGCATTTTTTATGGGTAAATGAATGGAAGAATGATAGAAAGCTATTAGGGACATAATGGCTTACAGTGACCCAGATAAGTGGCAGAAAATTTATGGATGGATGGTTTAACCAATAAAAATAATATTCAGTGTATTTTAATTAACTTGTGTTTTTTAGAGGAAGAACATTATATATATATATATATATAGTATATACACTGGGTGAATGTGCAGTAGTAGCAGGTTCAGGTTGATTATAAGGTATATATTGCCCAAAATTATGAAAATCAAGTGGTATCTAATGCTGTCTGTCTGTAAAGGTTCTCAGTCATCCAGGTCATCGTAGTCTATGGAGCTTGGAAAGAAAAGCGAAGTCCAGAAGCTTTTCTTTCCAAGCTCCTTAGACTATCTAATGCTGTCTGTCACACTGGGGAAAACAGTGGTTAGAGATGTCAATGTGACCAGTCACAGCCGGCTGCCATCTTCAAAGTGACTTTTGTGCAACAATTGTCATATTGTCATAAAACAGCAATAAGATGAAGTCAGTCTGCTATTGGGTTGCTATCAGTCTGTGATCAATAGATCCAGTCCGTGTACAGACACAGAAATGAAGATAATTTCAGAAACTTCTTCTGAAATAGTGAGTAGTTGCCGCTAAATGACAACTTAACTGCTAAATGACAGCTTGGCAATCTTTTATAAATGAATGTAACCAGTTGTCAGTCAGATGAGTCGAGTCCCTGATTGCAAAGAGACACATCCCACAAGAGCAAGGATAGAACTTGAAGAGTATTCGTGATTCTGATTCCATTATCACTTATCAGGTTGATTCATTATTGATTTTCTTATCAATTGTCATTGGGTTCTCATTGGCTCTGCTTTGAGAGTCACCACCATCACTAAGCAGCATATCAAAGACATTACACTCATGGAAATGAATTGCATGCTGTGTGGTCAAATGTTTGTGCATGTTGGAGGTATTTCCCGTGTTTGTTGTGATCAGTGTTGGGATCCTTGCTCAAAAAAAGTAATGCATTACACTTTACTTGCTACTCTTCTTTAAAATAATGCAGTGCCTTCCTTATTCACTCGCTTAGATGAAGCAGAAGTAATTTGTCACACAGCTGATTATGTTACTCTCTTGTTTCTCTGTAAAATGACCTGAAACACATTGTCTCATAATTATCAGTTAACAATATAAACATGAGGCCACAGCCCCACACACCAACACAAATTCTGTTGTTATGATGACGAGGACACACATATACACAAAGCAAAAATGAAAACCAGCCCACGGAGACTCTAAAGTGATCGCCACAGTGATTCTACTTTAGAAACATGAATAGATATAAACAGAGGCTGCAGCCTGAATGCTTATCAGTTTGTTACCCATTGAAGTTCAGGGTCTGGCTGCTGGGCCGGGGTCAGCATGCACTCTGTTCTAACATTACTGTGGGTCCTTGGCTAGCTTTACGTTAGCATGCTCTTTGTGCTTATGCTTGCAAAGAGCCAATGTACTCTTAGCAGCACATTGCAGTTGTTTCTGTTCGGGATGCAGTACACACTTCACCACAGTGCTTTTGTCCTTTTGTGTAATAGAAATAAAAGTAATATCCATATCCACACTGTAGGCTGCACCACTATTTTCCTCTTCCGGCACACAAACTAAAATCAGCAGATGGTGGTGCAAGTGCAAAGGGAACTGATAAGCGGAATGGATAAGCAGTCAGACTAACAATTCCAAGGAATTGAACTACTGGGAACCGGTTCTGGTAGACAACCAGTTCCCTACAGATGAGTTGTTCTCATCAGTGCAGATCAGATGATTGCGACATGTTAGCAATCTGGCTGCATTTATAAATGAGACGACAATTATTTGCAAACCTTTACCAATCTGTCTGAAAGTAACTCTAAGTGTGAGTTAGAGGCAGGTTGTCTCCCCACCAGGTGACCTGTGCAAACAGCTTGCAATCTGAATTCATCCAGGTGGTCGCTGCGATTGCTTGCAAATAGCTGCAGAATTTGAAAAGATTCACTGCTACGAATGGGCAACTGCCAGATTGTCATAAATGCAAGGAGGCTGCTGGTCATTTTTTACTCTAGTGTGACTGAGGAGTAATTACAGGGAACACTTTTCTTTCTTTCTTTTTTTAAATAACTTGATTTGATTGATATTTTTTGTTGTATTTGTACATTATTTTTGTGTTATTTTATTACTTCTGCTTTGGTCTATAGAACTGATTTTCACTTCATAGCACTAAATAAGTAGTTCAGTTTGCCAAGGCTTCAAGTTAGGAGTGAAAATCTTTAAAGTTCAACAAAGGGAACTATATTTACGTAGCTGTCATCACCTGCACTAATTCAGTTCTCTGAACTGGACCACTCAACCTTGTTGGTACCATTTGAGCCATTTGAAGCATTTAAACTAATTAAAATGATAACTAATATTATGGCTTGCTTTGTGATACAGGCTGCCCCTTCTTCTATCTATCATCTGTCACTTAGCACTAATTAATATTTATGTGTGCCTGTGTGATATCATTTACCAAGTTTTCTAACATTAACTGATAACTTAGCACTGCTCCCAAATATGGAAACTTCTGGCTCTAAAGATCTGGCAGGGATCTAAAACCAACATCAATGCAATCAAAGAGAAAAACACACACTGTCACAAACACAAACTGGCTACAACCATCCTTTATATACAGTCTACAGTTTAAAACATTTTTTCCAGGCTGCAGGAAACTGCCACATGTAACCATCAGACTCAGCCTTCTAAAAGCTAAGAGATTTTTTGCTTGCACCCCTTTTTATGTATATCAGTGTAAAAACACTTGGTTAATAGATGGAATATGCATGTAAAGAAACTGCAAACAACCTTTCATATAACGTTGATGAAGGCAAGAGAATGGGGTAGAATGGAGAAGATGTGTGACTTTGTTAATTTTAATTAGTTAGAAAAATTGTCATTTTGGCTCACAAGGTAGAATCTGATCTCTTATAACCTTGTCCCTTCACTCAAGGTTTAAATTTGGAAACTCCAAAAGTTAAAGGCTTTCTTGTGACAACACAAGCTACTGATTTGGTCTCTGCTGGTTTTTCTTTCTCCATCTGTCTAGAAATGTGCTGGCATTAGCACAGCACCAAACGCTGGGAACGGTCTGCCTGTACAAAGGCAACACAAAGTTCAATGGATTTTCCATCTTCTTACACTTTTTTTTAATCATTTTCTTTCTCGATGCCATTGACTGTTCAAAAGCCTCCACACACCCCCCTTCTCTTCCTCTTCCCTTTGACTGGACTCACTGTGTGTGTATTAATACAAAGTGACAGAACAGCAGAGCCCAAAGAGGAGTGTGTGTGCTGTTGTTTGTGTGTGTGTGTGTGTGTGTGTGTGTGTGTGTGTGTACATCACTGTAAATGTGTAAATGTGTGGCTTGGCATATCACAGGGATATGAGTCACCCCTCTCTCTTCCTGTATGCTGCTCATCTGTTTTAATAGGTGGCCTTCACCCATACAGACAACATACTTGCAGGGGGAAAAAAACACCTACTTGAGGCTCTGGTTTCCTTTTGCGATTTGGTTGTGTATTTTCCTTAAAGTGCCCAGGGATGAACCACAAAGAGCCGCACTTAAAACTACCACAGGGGGGCAAAAATATCAAAGAGAAAGCCACAGGCAGTCTGTACAACAAGGCGGGGTAGACAACCACTGAGGCATTACTGAATTCACAGTAATGAATTCACAACATGTCACAGTCATTTACAAGAAATGGAACAGGATATTACAAAATTTAAGTAAAGAAAGTAAATGCACTGTGATGCACTGTTTGCTTTCTGTCAGAACCATTACGTTGGGTTTTTGTTTTTTGTTTTTTTAAAAACTGAGCTACAGCAGCTCGACTGTTGAATCAGACCACACAGGCCAGCCTTCACTCCCCGCCTGCATCAGTAAGCCTCGGTCGCCCATCACCCTGTTGTTGGTTCATCACCGTTGCTTCCTTGGACCACTTTTGAAGACAACATGTTAACTTATTCCCGAAAATGACATGTTGATGTAACTACCGGCTCATCGATCACACAGCGAGACAGACTTTTTTTTTCCTCTAATGGGAAGCAAAATTTACAAAATTAACATCATGTTGTATTCAGTAAGACGTAAAACTAATATCTGAGACCATAAAATCATCATGAAAGTGTTTTCTGATGTCACAAACAAGGAAGATGAAGGACTGTTTTCCACAGACTTCTTAACAATCCTGTGTATTCTTCAACCCCCTCTTTGGCTGCTGGGAAGAATGTAGGTTTAAGGCAGTTTATTCCAACGAAACACACAAACTACCAGTCATTTTGTTGTTTAAAATCCTGTAAAATGACGCTGCTTCAAGGGTTTATCCCTATGACTCAATTTCCAAACAATATCTTCATAATGAAAATAAAATAAAGCCTGAAAATGCTGCACTGATTTCTGTCTCAGGCTAAAGGCACTCGGCTATAATTAAAGCCACATCCACCACATTATAATCTGCAGGCCACACTGAATGTCACTGGTTGCAGTAACCCACAAACTGTCGTGATCCGTGGTTCATCTGCAGAATATAAACAGTGTGAGAAACATTTTTGTACATGCTTTACTTTATAAGCTCACAACGCAGCCACATTACACGATATTTTGAGCTACTTCTGCTTCATGTCAGCTCCTCTTTTGGTACAATGCAACGGGTATCACTGGCACCGTCACTGACATGTGGGTGATGAATGAAACAAGTTCAGACAAGGCATGTATGGGTTGTCAGAAAGCATCGTCCACAACAACAATCATCAAAAAGTAAGCTACATCTGGAATTCATACTATAAACTAAAGCTGGGCAGAAAGGAAGCTTTTTTTAAACTAAAAAAATTCGTGACAATCTAAACTGCTATTGGAAATTTTTTTATTTTTTTTGTACTATACTTTTTTATGAAACACAGCGAGTTGCACCAGATATTCAACTCTGTGAATGCTTTTTACCCATTTAATTTTTTTTCCTTGCTGTTTTCAATTAAGTAAAACAAAAAAACATTGCCTCCTCCCAGAAAATTAAAAAAGAAAGATACATTTACCTATAAATATTCTCCAATGCCAACTAATATGCCAGGCCAATAAACAGGAGACACACACACACACACAAATCCAACATGGCAAAATGAGAACACACTCAGGGTCAACATCGAGCTCAGTCTGATGTGTGCAGTGGCTTCATGACTTTCACCTCTGCCAGGCGTCAGCCAATGAAATCACATTACAGAAATTACCTGATTAGGGTGGTGGCTACTTGTCCAGCAGAGCTGTGCAATACCGTAAATATTTGGTATGATCCAATACTAAGTAAATACAGGGCCCGTATTGCTAGTAGCAATATTGATGTTGATACGTTCAACTTATAAAGGCAGCTTAGGTAGAGGAGAACAGTGTGTCATGACTTATGAGATGAATCATCATCAATTTGCAAATTCATTTTAATGATCACCAAAACACTGTTTTTTTACTTTCCACAATAATTAGTTGACACAACAAAACACCTTTTCATGTATTTTGAAACTGGTTTTTTTTTTTGGAAGATTGTGCAATCTAAATGTGCCTGTCTCTAAAGACTCTGGGTCATCTTCTGTTGTTTAAATGTGCTATAGGCTATAAATAAAATAGACCTGACAGTCAACCCAACAAGGTTCAAACATTTTTCATAGTGCATGTTAGGACATTTTTTTAATTTTCAAAAAAACGAATTAATTTAACACAATTCAGTGGGCTACATACTGAACTGAATCAAAGCATTGATCCAATCATGCTAGTGTCTAGTATCCAATACCAATATCAGCACTGGTATCAAAACTGTTGATAGTTGGATCGATCGAGCCATCTCTACTTTCCAGTCTGGCAGTGAAATGAAGGGCAAGTGGAGCACTGAGGCTAGTTATCACTCTTTTGTACATTAATGACATTAATAAAAGGCAGCTAACTTGGTTCATGCTAACTGCTAACTAAAGCCCTGTTAGCTTGCCCTGGGAATGTTGTTTAAATGATGATTATGCTAGCATAAGATACCCTCCAAACTGCAGGCATAACCATCTTCACTGAAGCAACATATGTGAGTCCTGCCTAAAAATGCAACTATTTTTATGAGCGTGCTACGAGTGCCGTCAGCAATAAAACTGCTATAATTTGTATAAGAAACAACTTTCAGAGTGTAAAAAACACTGTCTGTAGCCACAGATGCTAATGGGCAAGATTAAGCTTTGAATGCACAACTCTTGCATGTGTGTTAAATGTCTCAGTGACACAGGCCCAGAAACCAGCTGGTGTACAGACAGTGTTTTTTAAACTCTGAAAGTTGTTTCTTATACAAACTGGATCAATTTGAAATCAATCACACTTGCTTGTGATTGCTTTGGTCACTAGCAGATTGTTGTGGTTGCATGTAATTATAATGGAAAACACCTTGCCTCAGCACTGCAACCAACACGTTTCAAATGAAACAGTTTTTACTCTAAAGACAAATGGTCTCTATTTCTTGTTTGAGTCACACTTTTCACAGTTTCCCTACCACTGAGAGAATAGTTAGTGTTTGCAGTCAAGTCAGTGCCTTCTGTGCTGAAGAAAACTGTGACAATCTAATAATCACAAGACACTTTTTGGTGCAAAACCATATACCGCTTTTCCTTTTATTTTGCCTTTATGCATCGCTCAGGTGAAGTGTTTATATGCCAGTGTACTCCACAATCAATCATTAACTTTCTTTCTATAGTCCTGTAAGCTGCTGGATCCCAAGCTACAGCTGCATTTTTATCAAATAACTACCCATATAAATGTTAGGGAAATCTGTTTG
Organism: Aulonocara stuartgranti; assembly: GCF_965226115.1. NCBI lineage: Eukaryota > Metazoa > Chordata > Actinopteri > Cichliformes > Cichlidae > Aulonocara > Aulonocara stuartgranti. Next base: position 13,532,971 of record NC_138953.1, read on the forward strand.
TTTTGTGTGTCTGAAAGAAAGAAAATATTGGCTCATGTACTGGACTTTTTTAAATCACCAAATACAGATATGAGTATCAATTTCGAAATAAAAAGTTCTATATGTTGGGCTCGAATCATGAGTAACAACTTAGATCTGTGTCCGTCGCCTTCTTTGGCTCAAGATTTCGCTCCCGGCACAATAACCAGCTTGTCTGAGGTGAATGGACCGAACCACGTGCCAGCAGAGGAAGAGTGAAAGGTTTTGTGCACTGGGTGGAAGGCAGCAAGGCGGTGGAAGCACTCCTCTGCATTTAAAGCTCTTCCACTTCCTCCCTGTGCTTTTGTATTCTACCCAGGTAGGTTCAGCAGTCTGCTTCTCAAGGCCTCTTTAATGTATGCAGATAGCAGCGTTTATGTATGTGTGTGAGACAGAAGCAGAGAGAATAAGAGCAACAAAAGGGTATTACTCAGAGAGAGGGGAGGTGGTTTATTTGTGCACTGTTCTTACTATATTCAATGGACAACAGCCAACTCTGGTTCTTTCTCACCGTGCCAGTCTTTATGGTGCCATAATAGAAAGGCTTCATCCTCCTAGCCTGTCCTCTTGTCAGATCCTTCCTGCTCCTGCACCCCCTCGCATTTAAGCCCTCTCTGTCTCAGCCGTTCATTCAGATCTGTATTGGAACTCCATCTCTCTGCTTGAAAGACAGTATGGTAATGCTCTGGTCTTGGTCTTTGTGAGAAATACTAAGCTCTCACTGAGTTGACCTGGATTTCAATTGCTGAAGAAAGGTGATGCTGAACAGAATCTCGACTGGCCCGAGGCAACGGAAACCACAAGAAAAACTAAAATTTGAAATTGATCAGATCAGTCCATGGTTACCTCATTTATTACGAATGACTAGTATTACGACTTTAAAGCTGGTAAAGACATTGAAACAATTAGCGGTTTAAGATGTGTAAGAAGAAGAAAGGAGAATATTTGATTGAAATTCATCAGGCAGACACAAACACAGCTCCATTCGGTGCTTAGGTTGCTAGTGTAAGAAGACAAATGTTTGCCAACACATTAGCCATTACAACATCCAAAGGCGATAATTCATCACAGCTGTTTGCCTGCCAAATTGGTTTGGAGTTCCATGATTTCTTATGTCCACAAAGATTGATACAGCTTTCGTTTCCCTACCCGAGAAAGCAACTAAACAGATGATTTGTCACTACCTCCAAGTGTTTTCCAGTCTAGCACAGCTTCAGTATTTGCAGAATCACACCGTTTGTCATTAGATTGTAAAAATCCTTTTCAAGCACCTGCATCAGAAAATTCATATGAATGTGTTATGACCTGCTGTGGTGAAGTTTGATTAGGCTTGGGCACAAATAATATGATCAGGGTTAGGAAGCACCGAAACAAAACACAGCTTAGTTTGAGCAGAAAAATGATATAAAGGTTTGGAACAACAGCTGTTAAGATTATAACTCGTGAGCCCTTAAAGTGATACATCAGTTCAATGATCTTATCACATATGAACCAAAATGGAATGCATATATTCTAAGAAAATATGCACAGAACAAGGGAAGATAATGCTTTCTCTAAATGTATAAAACAGAGGTAACTGAGTAATCAGATTACTCACAACAAGTCACTATAAATGCCATCAACCTGCATGTATGAACAGATGCAAGAAACAGTGGAAACCAATAATCACTGTTTTCTGAAAGCTTCTTTGCAACGCCCCTTGAACCCAGCTTCTCCATTTTGTGCTATTCATAGCATACCTAACTTACTCTCATAATGTATTGTCCTCTGTTCTGTAAAGATAAAGGGCATCTCTTTTCCCATAGACACGGGTGCTGATGCCGAGCCACTTCTGTCTTGGTGTCTTTTGAGAACCAGCCTATTTAAACAGCTTCACGCAGTAAAAGGTCAGGTAGTTTTTGTGGTGCAAAAGAAAAACTAAACACACCGTGTCAGTGGAAAATGCCACTCATATGACATATAACTGTTTGTTTCTAACTTTAAAGCTACTGATGTAGAAAGTTCAGGGAGACTTCAGAATACATGTTTTGTGGTTTAAAGTGGTCAAAATACTTTCCCAAAACTGCCTTTGATTCAAACAAAACCATATCAACAATGCCCTTAGGTACTACAAGGGACAGGACCTCATTAATGGGTTTTGCAGTGATGAGCATCTCAACCTGGATGTTTAATGGATGTGGCTGAAGAGGGTCAGGCTACAGAGAACAACAGCAAGCTGTCTGGCAGCAGCCACTGTGATAACCTCTTGTTTACTAATCCCGGTACTCACATAGCACAGCCTCCCACACACGCATGTGGACCAGACAGGCATGCACGTGAAAGCAAACATACACACACACACACACACACGCAGACGTGTGTGTGTACTCTGAAGTTGGCTTGAATATTTGTCACACGTGCATGGAGGCACACATCAAAGAAAATGAGTGGGTTAGATTTATGCAAAACACACAGCAGCCTAAACACAAAAACATGAAGTAAAATTGGGGGAGAATCAAATGAGTAAGTGGGCAGATGGTTTCAGTGGTGACAGGAAAAGAAAATGAGATTAAACCAAAGTAATGGGGGAAGAGACAATGAAAAGGGGGAAGAGCATATGGAATTTTCCAGCAGAACGGGTGAAGAAAAATTGTGCTCTCCCGACATAGCTGGCAGTGCCCGCTGGATTCTTGATGATGCCACGCCAGTCTCATGCAGCTGCAGCCTGCCCAACTCTGTTTTCAGCTAACAGCCAGGAGCAGCACTGTTAGCAAGACATGGCAGCCCCCCTCCTCCTTCACATTCAAGCCATGGCCCAATAGAAGGCTCCAGGATATATTTAAAACAGAAAAATAGTGTTATTTATAAAGTTGGAGAGTCAGTTAATCTGGCTCAGAGGAGGTGCTGCTTTTAATAGGAAACAAAATGGAGAGGAAGATGGTTGAGGGCAGAGAGAGGGCAGCTGTGAGAGATTATGAGTAGGTGGGTCTGAACAGCATGAGTCATAAAGGTCTAAGCAGGCTAAAAGGGGGCACATTACAGGGCGAGTTTTTGAGTAATTCCTGATCTCATTAAGATTTATTATGTAAGTCTGGCTTCTTGGCATACATTTCTCACATGTGCTGCAGGCAAAAACCAGATGTTACTGTACACCTTTGGATGAAAGCTGTGCTTCCTACTAAGAGCTCCATGTTTGATAAGATCACTCAGGCAAAGCAGAACAACAACTGGGCAGGAGGGTAATTTTCCACAGTTCTTTCCTCCAAAATGGAAAATATAGGGTTGAATCTAGAGCCTAGTCTACCAGGCTATACCAGGCACACAATGTGACTGGGATTTGTCACATCGGCAAATTCTGGGGGAGGGTCGACCACAGGCAATCCGCATGCAATATCCCATTGTATATATATATATAGAGAGAGAGATACTTAAAAAAACGACCGATTATAAATGTTATGCGGGTTAACATCAGTGGAGACTTGCACATTCCTTGCATTTGGCATTGGTGGCATTTCAGCACCGAGGGGCAGTGGACAGCTCCGCACTGATGTGTCATTAAGCCTCTCTCATGGGGGAGCACAAGGCAGAAAGTGTCGAGAGAAGGAGCGCATATCTGCCCGTATACTCGCATCGACATGCTGCTAATCAAGCTTTCGTTGCGGCGTTATCATCGTGACCATGGCAACAAGGGAAACAACTTATCTCGCCCGTTTTCTCTCCAGACAAACTGAGCTTGAGCATCCGCGCTTAGCACAGCAGGGCGGACTATCCATTCCTTCACCCTTCACCAGAAGCGTGAACAACAATAGCATTTTAAGCGAGCAGCCCAAGTTCGCACAGCAGCTCACCGCAGCGGACAATCGAGGCGGAGTCCGGCAGGAGAGGCGGCGATCAATCCTTCTACAGGGCTAATTGTTATCTCCTGCTATACAGTACATCGCCCATGCTTAGGTGGGGAATTCTCCCCATTTCCCGGTGCATGAGTCACAGTGTGGTTACCGGCCACCCAGTGTGAAAGCCGAGCACTGTGGGTGCCGCGAAGGCTGCACAATGAAAGCCCAAAGTCATGCTGCTGCAGCGTGGGAACTGTCACTGGGCGATGAAGCAGTTTCTCTCACAGTGAGAACAGATTCACTACACTACACTATCCCTCCCCCGTGGGAGGAGACGACACGAATACACCCGGACACGAAGCGTAGAGGATCCGCGGCTCTGGCGAGCAGCCCTACCTGTCTCCAGGTGGAGAGAGATCCTCGCCTCGTTGATGTAAGGCGTGTCGCTCTTGGAGCGGACCCTCCGGATCGGTCTGCGGTCTACCTCCTCTTCCGGGGCCGCCGCCATGTTCCGCCAGCCGGGCAGCGTCCACTGGCGACCGGCGCGACTGCGAGAGATTCGGCGCCGCAGCAGCCACTCGTGCACCCGCGCGGGCAGGCGGTGTAGGAGGGGGGGCTATTGCAACGGTGCTGGAGGGGAGGAGGGGGGGAAGAGAGAGACAGAGAGGGAGAGAAAGATTGGATCCTTGATGAGCTACTGTTCCAGTAAGTGAGCGCCACCTGCTCAAGTTCCGACTCCACCTTGGCCAATGAAAAGCAATAGACTGCACTGTCCTCAAACACATAATTTTAACGGTCACATGTTGTCTGGAGTTATCGACTCTTACAATAAAAGACGAGAAATTCAACAACAAAAACGTTGGTCACAGATTGCAAATGACATTCCCATAATAGAAAAATCCATTGTTACGATCCTCGTGTGTGTCTCATTGATGTGTCATCAATTATAAAGTGCTGAGAAATGTTTGGATACTGCTATGACCAATTATGGAACCACTCTTTATGCTAGAGCCTTATTACAAGGCAGTGCTGGCCCAGTAATATAATATGAAAATGACTGGTGACTTGTCCAAGGTGTACCCTGGGCAGGTGGATGGAAAGAAGCATACAGCAGACCTTATGCACGTTTGACAAGTTGAACAGGCTGCTGTCATGCTGACGAAGCCAGGCTTTTTCGAATGACCAATTTTAATAGAAAAATAATTGTCAATGATGTAGAAAAACAAAACCACCTGGTTTCAGCTTTTCAAATAGAATTTGCAATATATGTACATATACCCCATTTTTAATAAAATACAGAAATTGAAAATAATAAATAATTATAAATAAATACATAAAGAATAATTCAACATAATTGATCTAATTTTTAAAAAGGATATTAATAAGGCACTTTAATTAAAATAAAATAAAAATGCTGTTTGTATATTTTTTTGCTTTTTGTAAACTGTAAATGAATCAAGTTTGGGCAAAACAAGACATTTGAAGATGCTAATATATAGTTTGGGAACCAGATTTAACTACAATTGATAAATTCTTGATTCATAGATCAGTTGCCCTGGTAAATAAATGCTACCCAATTGATAAATAAAAGAAATATATTTTTGCAGTTCTAAATAATGAAATATTAAATAATGGCTGCTATGTTTTATAGGCTAAAGAAGTCAAATTTCAAATAGATCATTACGTAAAGAAAATGACTTACAGAGCTGGCTTTTTTAAACATATGAACACGTTTGTTAAAAAAAAAGTAAATGTGCTGCATTTGCATTAAAAGCAAAAACAAAATAAATAAAATCTTTACATCAGCTTGGATTATGGGATGCATGGACTGTATATGACCAATATATCATTATCCAATAAACCAGTCTTTTAACTCTACAAAATACAGTAGTAGTACAATGGAGAGAGACATCAGCAGAAGGGATTTAACCAATCTGCTTTGCCTCTTTTTATTTGTGTTATGAACAGTGTTGGTCAAGTTACTTGAGGAAAATAATCAGTAACTAATTACTGATTACTTCCCCCAAAAAGTAATCCCGTTACTTTACTGATTACTTATTTTCAAAAGTAATTAATTACTTAGTTACTTAGTTACTTTTTAAAAACATGATTTACAACCTGAAGAGGTGATAAAGCACAGATCTTTCAGCCCAATTCTACTTTTTCTGCATAATCCATCATACAAAATGTAATCAAATGGAAAAGTCTCTTTTTTTAACTTGTTTTATCAGTTTTAATCTTTTAACTTTATGCATCAAGCAAAAATTTAATTATATGCAACATTCTCTGACTTGAATAAATTAGTTTAACATTTAAACCTATTTTCTGCACATTCCAGCACATAAAATAAAATATGTTTTGTGTTTACACTCACTCTTTCAAATAGATGCAAGTAAAACACAGCAGAAAATAAATAAAGTCAAAGACTCAGCGGTCCTGTTGCTCTATTTTCACCTGTAAAGCAGGAGTAGGGTAGGCGGAGGTTTACCCTGGTGCAGGTGTGCCGCGGTCAGTTGAAGAATCCGCGAGTTTCTCTGTGAGTTTCCCATTACCTCGTTGGGCTTGCTCAGAAGTTTAGGGTTTTTTTTCGTTGTAAAAAGTTTTCTTCCCACGCACAACAGACTCTAATGTTTTTGTCCCTTTTTATGGAATCAAACTCAAAGTAAGGTCAGTACTTCCACGCTTTAAACGCTGCATGCTCATACTCTCTCCCACAATCGATATGTGATCCATTGTTGATCTGCACACAGCTGTTGTCACTAACAGCGCACTCGTTTACGTCACTATCGTGAGACATTCTCGCAAAAAAATCACGGTTTTAGTAACGCAGTAACGCAGCGTTCCTACGGGAAAGTAACGGTAATCTAATTACCGATTTTGCAATAGTAATCCCTTACTTTACTCGTTGCTTGAAAAAAGTAATCAGATTACAGTAACGCGTTACTGCCCATCTCTGGTTATGAATGATATTAATTGACTGCTATAACACTGCAGTTCCATCCATCCATCCATAATCACACAGGATTCATAATGTTAACTATTATTGTATATCACTGCTTTGGTATTCTGCTTAATATTCTTATAATTCTACTAATTCATTGGTGACCTCTAGTGGAGATGACTGTAAACAGATTCACTGAGTTCACAATCACTATACCAACAATAAGGTGTTTAAATGTAGTTCTTTTAAAGCACAAACTGAGTACAACTTAGTCCACTCTTTTTTAGGGCCATACTGATGTGTGGATAACAGTTGACAGGGCCTACAGTATGTGGTACTTATACATGCTACACAGTTTTTGAGGGACACACTCACCAGCCACTTTGTTAGATTCACCTGTTCAGTTGCTTGTTAATGCAAATATCTCTTTAGCCAATCACATGGCACTAACTAAATGCATTTAGACATATAGACAGGGTCAAGATGACTTGTTACAGTTCAGAATAGGGAAGAAATGTGATTGAATTGACTTTGAACACAGCATGATTGTTGGCACCAGGCAGGTCTGTTTGTTTCAGAAACTGCAGGTCTGCTGGGATTTTCCTGCATAAACATCTCTAGTGTTTACACAAAACAGTTTAAAAGAGAAAAAAAACATCCAGAGAGCAGCAGTTCTCTAGGTTCAAATTCCTTCTTGATGCCAGAGGTCTGAACAGAATCAAATGTTTGATCATGTGGAGATTATAAACTGAAGTACAGCACCAGAGGTTACATTTTCTACCCACAGTAAAACATCTCTTGAAGCCAAATACAAACAAACAAACAAAAATATTTGTTCAAATTGGTACACATTACACTTTTGTGTTTAGATTTCATCACATCTCATTGTAAGTGCATGAATGCATTAATATGGAGTTAGCCAGTAACATGTATAACAGTTTTCCCTTTTCTTGGAAGGCTTTCTACAGGATTTTGGAATGTGTCTGTGGGAATTTTTGCCCATTTATCCAGAAAAACATTTGTGAGATGAAACTGATGAGGCTGGTTCCCAGGGGCCGTTCCAGGTCATCCCAAAGGTGTTTGATGGTGTTGAAGCTGAGATTCTGTGCGGGCCAGTCAACTTCCACCACATTAAACCCATCCTTTATGCACCTTGCTTTGTGCACTGGGGCACAGTCAGCTTTATCTCTGCAAAATAGGAAGCATGGAATTATACAAAATGTCTTGGTTAGACAAGAGATTTCCCTCACTGCAAATAAGGGGCCGGAGACTACTCTAGAAATAATCATATAACTTTATTAAATGATTAGGCAGTGTAGCTGAATACCTTTGTCCAGTGTGTGAACACCCGTTCAATGCAAAAACAAGTGTAGTACAAATGCTCCCTCTGCTGGACAAGTGGATTAAATGGGTTGCTGTTAACCTCGCTGAGTTCCCTGACAGGTTCATGTCCTCACAGCGAAGCCAATCCAGTGCAGTTGCTGAGCCGAAGTAGAGGAAAAGACGCCTTCCCACTTCCTTAAAGCCCCAGCTAATTGTCCAAGCTCCGGTCTGCCAGGTAGTTAGTGCTGCGAAACCGTGTGTCTGACAGACAAACCCAGTTCATCGATGAACACAGACAAAGACGCGCTATGCTGGCCTCACAAGCTAATGTTATGCTAGCTGTTGTTTCCTTGGTTACCAGCGCTAGCTTCTATGTCGTTAGCTTAGCCACCTAGCATACATGGTCAGCTATCAGTCTGTGCTCGAGTACACACCTTGATCGGTTAGTTAGGATAAACAATACCGTATCATTTGTTTCGCAACCTAAGTAAGTAGTATTGTGAATAATGAGCAGTGTTAAGGCAGCAGGAGGTGCATGTTTGTGTTGTGATAAATATGACCTTTGACTTAAGCAAAGCTACAATGACCTTTCAGCTAACAAAAGTGACAGCAGTGAAAAATGGTTCAGATACAACTAATGCTCAACCAATAAAAACGAGACAGTATAACACCACAGACGACAAACTTTTTAGTTTGCATGGGCAGTATAAACATATTCATAATGCATGTGTATTTTATACAGTTTCCAGTGACTAAAAACAAGTAAATTTCTTAGTTTATTATTATAGGTAAAATAACATTAAATACATGGTTTCTTCTAAATATGTGGATTTTCGGATATCATTTCTTAGCGCTCATATTCTATGTCAATGTCACACTTTTTTTTTAGTAGCACAGATAATTCTACCTTAAAATGCAGTGATAGTGTCCATAAAGGAAAATGTTCCTGTTAACGTAACATCATTTATATTTGGCCATAATTACTTCCATGGTAACAGCACGTCTGCACCAAAAATACTACGCATGTTTCTTGAAGTGACATCACTAAGAGTAAATAGTGTGGTATGAGGAAAAAGTACACAGATGGTGGTGAGTTTACACTTTGCCTTACAGCATTTTTCTTTTTTGTTAAATATTCCTTCTGTAATCTACTCTGTTTAGCGTGATGGTCAAATAACACAGGGAAAATGTTTTTTAATTATACGGTTACTGTGGTTGTGTGGTAGATCGAGTGATTACAGTGAACAGAACAAATGTGTTCATAGCTAAGAGTATGGGTATGAGCTTTGTAAGACTTGACACATGTATGCTATGAAATACAAATTTCTGTGTTTGTCTTTGATGATAAATAGTACAATTTTAATCAAGACAGTCAATAGTTTCTATGGACTGACCCAGATAAAGCGTCACTTTAACAGTACCTTTGTTTCAAAGGCATTTCAGGATTGATCAATAAATCCATTAGACTGGAGCACAAAATAACGTCTGCTGCGCGAGACAAAACTTTCATATGTTTGTTTTAACAAACTCAATTTGTTAAACTTTGGCTTACTAGTTGAAGGAGTATCAGATATAAAGCCATAGAGTCAGCTATAAATAGTGACAGGGTCTTGTCTTTCTTCCCCAGTTGCAATAACCTAATGATTGTGCGCCAGTTTACCTGCAGAGCTGTTTTATTTGCTCACTTGAGAAAACCTGGGGGCAGACAAGCCATGGCTAGACCAAGCTCAGGTAAAATTGATTATTTACAGTCTCTGCCACAAATCTGTTAGCAACAACTGTCGTAGCATTTCACTGCCTCGCTGTGTTTATGTGCAGATCTGGCAGCATTCAGGGAGATTTTCTCCAAAGCCAAGAATATCGCCATCATCACTGGAGCAGGGGTGAGTGCGGAGAGCGGAGTTCCTACTTTCAGAGGAGCGGGAGGCTACTGGAGAAAATGGGAAGCACAGGTATACACCTACAGCTGTTGGTCCAGTACAACCAGCTCTCATGCTTTGTTTTGAGTTTTTAAAAATATTTCAGAGAGAATCATAGGTCATGATAAAAATCTAATTGCACAATTCAAAACTGTTAGGAACTGGCCTCGCCTGAGGCCTTTGCCAGAAATCCCTCACGTGTTTGGGAGTTCTACCACTACCGGCGTGAGGTCATGCTCACAAAAGATCCCAATCCTGCTCACCTGGCCATCGCTGAGTGTGAGGAGCGTCTGAGCAAACAAGGGCGCAAGGTCACCGTCATCACGCAGAACATCGACGAGCTCCACCACCGAGCTGGATCCAAAAACATCCTGGAGATCCACGGTGAGCAAAGATGTCTGATGCGGGCAAACAAACGTTTCTGTATGATAATTGTTGGTTCATATTTTGTTTTTGTTTTTTTGTTGAAATACAGGAAGTCTGTTTAAAACACGTTGCATGACCTGTGGCCATGAAGCAGCCAACTACAAGAGCCCCATTTGCGCTGCCCTCGAGGGCAAAGGGTAAGAGCGTCATCCGGTGCGGTTTGGTATATTGGACTGTGTTTTCCCAACAGTGTGAAAATGTGTTATAAGAGATATCGATCGCAGTCATTTGCGCCCCAAATGCCAGAGAAAGCGGGCTGTTTCAGTCAGTCAAATGTCAGTGAGCTAAATAACGCCTGATGACACGGTGAAAAAGGAAAATATGTGACACAAATCAAATGTCACTTTAGAAGCCGCCGTGCCACTTACCTGACATTTAAAATGGACGATGTTGATAGCTGACAAATATTCCTGTGGTGAATTCAGTCTCAGCTGCAGAGTGGATGAAGTCACGCGCTGAAATTCAGAATGAATAGCAGAACCGATCATGTCATGTTGAAACGTATCTGTACTGACTGTGCTGTTAGCGATTCAGATTAATTTAATTTTCTTTCCTATTGCTACTGCTCAAGGTGTGGAGACATACTGGTGTGCTTTATCACAGCACTGCAAATGGTCAATGAAAAAAAACAACAACTAAAGAACTGAAAATATCATTTTGAGTTTAGATGTTTTTCTAGTCAAAAGTATGAAAATTGTTTTAAAAAATATTGTCAGAAATTCTTGAGCCATCCTTATTTCTTCACATTTTGTTTCCAAGGAGCCAGACTTTCTTGTAACTTTATAAACTGCTCTTGAGAAATACTTCTCTGGGCTTTCTGGAGGTCTTTCTGTCATTGTCAGTCCAGTTCATGTACTTGACCAATTTCAGAGGAATGTTTTGTTTGTTCAGCCACTTAACACTGACCTTTTAATCATTCGAGCATAAAAAAATGGCTAACTCAATGGATGAACCTGTGTCGTGTCTACACATAAACAAGTTTAATTTGTATCTTTGGGCAATTTGTTGCTAGCAGCCTGCTGCAAAAACACATAATTTGTCCACTTTTCCGTAGTCGATTCTAAAGGAAATGCGAGCACAGTTTGACAAGGATAAAAGTTGTATTTTTACAGCAAAAAAATAAAAATCCCAAAAAGCTAATATCTGAAAACTTGAATCTAAATCAAATAAACAACAAATCCCACTAAGATTAAGAGGCTGTGGAATGCTTTCGTGCTCACAGAAACGCTCATAACAAGCAACCAGCTTTAAGCCAACATATTAGAACCACTCATCCAACGACATCAACGACACAGCCCTGCAATCACTTGGGTCACATGCATCCTAAAAAATAGACAAAGAATGGTCAAACAGATTCACATGGAAGAAGGCACAAGTGTGTGAGGTTGTTGAGTTTTACCAGGATTTCAATTACATATCAGTAAAAGCGTACTTTATGGTCCTGCGATTGTCTGTCTCTCTGCTTATACGTCTCTATTCGGACAAGGGGGAAGAGCAGTTTATGCTCGCCTCAAAAAGGTTCGCATGCAGCTCTCCAAGATCCTGATTCTTAGTCGTTGTAAGCAGCCAACTCAGAGGCAACTCCTCCAGAAAGGAAAAGTGACCTGTTCCATGATTAAAATCAATGATCTGATTAGAAGTAGGGGTGTAACAGATCACAGAACTCCTGCTTCTAATCAGATCATGGATTTTAATCATGGAGCAGGTCACTTTTTCTTATCATCAAAATATAACTTTGCTTTTGATAAAAAAAAAAAAATGAATTTAAGATAAGATAACTCTTTATCACCATTGCACAGTCATACCTTGTACAATAGTACAACGAAATTGGAAACTGTCCCACGTTGGCACTGGGCACAACTAAACACAACACCAAACAAATTTAAAGTGGATTTTCTATTCGGACACTCCATGGCCACAGTCTCAGTGGTGCAATCACTGTAGGTCTTTGAGTCTTTACTGCAGTACATCTGTGAGGGCAGTGCTATACCTGAAAGTCAGTGTACCTGAGGCTCAGGTTCAGTTCAATTTTATTTATATAATGCCAAATGGGGGTGTGGCTGTAGCTCAGGAGGTAGAGTAGACCATCTACTGATTGAAAGGTTGGTCATTCAATGATGTCAAATATCCTTGGGCAAGATACTAACCCCAAATTGCTCTCCGATGCATCCATCAGAGTGTGAATGTGTGTGAACGTTATCTAGTAAGCACTAAAAGCATAGGAGAAAGTGCCTATGTGAATGGGTGTAAATGGATAATTGTGGGATATCTAGAAGAGTAGAATCAGTATATAAGAATCAGTCCATTTACCATTTAAATAACAACAACAGTCACCAAACGTACAATAACCATTGTCTCACTTGGCAACAGTGGGAAGGAAATAACTCCCTTTTAACTGGAAGAAACTTCTGGCAGAACCAGACTGAGTGAGGAGCAGGAATCTGCCCTGACTAGTTGGGGTGATGGGAGGAAGACAGGATAAAGACAGGTCGCCAAAGACAAATTATGAGTCACACAAAGCTACTTTAGCAATATTCAGTAAGAATGTGAAGTGAAAACTGAGCATAGACTCTTCATTTCTTTATCTGTGCCTAAAAATTTTTTTTCTTTGAATTAAGGTTATAGCCCCAATTTTCCAATTTTCTCCAAAGTCTGTTGAGAGTTTTTTTTTTTTTCAACTTGCTGGAATTAGTTTTTTCAAGTGAATGGGTAACAGTTACACCTGTAGCCCTGTGTCTGACCATGTCTGAGAAATATTAGGTGCATTTAGAAGTGGTTCACTTGGTAGTGGCAACTAACATCTCAAAGGCAACCTAACTGTCTCCTCAGAGCTCCGGACCCGGACACACGAGATGCCGAGATCCCGGTCCAGAATTTGCCCAGGTAAAACACACTTACACTCTCTCTTTTAACACACAATTCTTTTCAAATAAATTTATTTGTTTTGACAAAGTGCGTGTGTGTGTCTGTGTGTGGGTGTGTATTTCAGGTGTGAGCAGACAGGCTGTCACGGTCTCCTTAGACCAGCTGTGGTTTGGTTTGGAGAGACTCTGGATGCTGACATCCTCACCCGTGCAGAGAAAGTGTTGGACAGCTGTGACCTCTGCCTCGTGGTACGTGTGTTTGTTTGTGTGTGTGTGTGTGTGTGTGTGGGGGGGGGGGTCACAGGACAGGTAGAGAATTTATAGAGGTGCTATAGGACCAGAGATTTCACACTGCATCTTTCCAGGTACAGCAGAGCTTCACAACCTACCTCAACAACACAAAAAGCTGCTTTGTTTTTGGCGATGTTGGCAGGATATTCAAATTTTAAAAGTTACATTTATTACAGCATGTAATTGCAGCCTGCTTAATTGACAGCACTCCAGTTTGTAGTAATCAGCAGAACCTTTCTCTCTGTTTTGTGGGTATCTCGCTTTGCAGGTCGGTACTTCGTCTGTCGTGTATCCTGCAGCCATGTTTGCTCCTCAGGTGGCAGTCAGAGGCGTCCCAGTGGCCGAGTTCAACATGGAAAACACTCCTGCCACCATGCGCTTCAAGCACGTGTCATTTACTTTTGCACAATGACACACTCTTTAATTTCATTGCACTCTGTAGATAATTCTTTTTTTTCTCACCAGGTTCCACTTCCACGGCCCCTGTGGGACCACCTTACCCCCCGCACTGGCGCGCCATGAGACTGAACAAGAATGAAAAAAAAACACGACTCCTGGAATGTTGGCTTCACAGAGACCGGGTTGTCTTAAACCAGAAAGGTTTACTGGTAGTGCCAAGAAAATTGGTTTCTGTGTGACGAGCAACAGGCGTGAAGGATGTGAAGACGAGGCCAACAAATTATCTGTCACACAGATAACACGTTTAAGAATTTGACTATATTATCAATATGTGCACACAGCTGTAAGAGTTTGCTGATTGAGTGGCTTCTGGTTTCTAATCATTAGGCTGTGATGAGAGTAACTGATTTAATTGTCATCAGGTTGCAGCAGATATTGTAGTAATGCCAAATCACCCCTATTTGATGTCAGCAATGATTTGTGAGTTTGTTTGTTGTTGGGGGTTTTTTGGGTAAAAATGAGTTGCTGAAAAAGAAA